>NW_012267359.1:1684868-1755060 GCF_000151885.1 Dipodomys ordii
ACTGCGCGCGCGACTCGGACGCTCGGGCCCGGCGACGCTAGGAGCGGTTCTCTACTTGAGAACGTGGGCGCAGCCCGGGGAAGTCATCGCCTGAGCCCGTCCTGCCGCCAGGTGCCGTCGACTTTTCTCCTGCGGCCTCCGATGGCGGGGGGAGCTGGTCCTAAAGCGCTGCGGGTCAGACCTGACCGCTGCTCGCAGTCTGAGCTCCTGCAGTATGAATGGATGATCACTTGTGACTGTCAAAGCTACCAGAATGGCCCATGTGATCTAGATTGAGGATTTGTGGTCGGTTTAATGTTAAATTTGGAGGCTTGAGGAAGATGAGTTGTTGTCGGGGACTGGGTTAAAGAGTGAGCTAATGGTTGCAAGTCTTTTGTGACGGTAAAAATGTTTTAAAAAATTTGCAATGCCACAGTAACGCAAAATTTTAATTTAAATAAAATAAAAACAAAAACTTAATGTAAATGAAATTGCATGTTTTTTTTTACACAGTCTAGTGAATTGTAGAGTATCATAAGAAGCAACTTAAAAGGTGCCTTTTCTGGGCTTGTGGATTAACTTAAACCAGGGCACCCAGTCCTCCATTTTGCATCAGCTGTTTGGTCTGAGCTATTCCCAAAGGCAGTCAATTTACAATCACCTAAAGCTCTGGGATTAGACATTATTATCTTGTGACTAAAGGCAAACTGCCCCTCAGACAGCAAAGCTACGGTCTTAAAAGACAACAGCCAAGTGAGAGCTTGAGACCCTGAGTTCAAGCCACAGGACCAACAAACAGATGTACAGACCAAAATGGAAAGTCTAGAATGAACTCATGGGCATACTGACATATGGACTTGAAGTAGAGAAACCAGAATGCCAAGAGCACTGAATGGGGGAAAGGACAGATAACCCAATGATGATGTTGGAAAAGACTTCCACTGCAGAAGCATTGAACTCAAAGTGGATTACAGATCTACATTTATGTTCTGGAGCAAGAGATCCTAGAGAAAATCAGAGAAGGAGCTTCTTGTCATTGGATAGAGACACTACCGGACTGCACAGTGAACTACAACTTAAAGGATGGGAGAACATCTTTACAGGTCACATCAGGTAAAGAATAAACACCTAGAATACATCAAGAACTCCTATAATTGATTGAAAAAAATCAAATAGCAAAAGTCTTGACAGTTCTTCAAGATGACACAACCTGGAAAGATGCTCAGTGTCACTGATCATGAAAAGAAATCTAACACCCATTAAGATGGTGCCTGTCAAAAGCTAGGAAACAAGATTTGACAAGGTCATGGAGTGAATGGAAACTTGTCTTGATGAACTGGTGGTGGCACTGCAATATAATCACTACAGAAAACAGGTTAGCAGGCTGTGCAGGGGGAAAAGATGAAAACATTGCAGAGATTTGTCTTACAATGTGAATATCCCAACACTACTGAAATATATGTAAGCTTGTGCATTAGTCCAGGTTTTGTCACTGGCCAAATACCTGGGAAAAATAATTGAAAGAAGGAAGGCTTTATTTCAGTCTGTCATGGTAGGTAGGGCAGGGCAGAGCAGCTGACATCTGGAGCCAAGAAACTGAGGCAGGAATTTGCCTGTGTTAGGCCTTTCTCCTCTCCCTGCAGCCCATCCAACCCCTAACATATGGGATGGAACTGCCCACATTAATTGCCAGTCCTCCTTAATCCTCTCTGGAAAATCCATCACAAACAAGTCAGAAATGTGCTTTATTAATCTTTCTCAAATTGGTCAAGATTAAACATGCATCCAAGCTCTTGTGGTTCACACCTGTAATCCCAATTATTCAAGTGAGATCTGAGGATTCCAGTTGAAGCCAGCCCCAAGGGAGGAAAGTCCATTAGACTCATATCCAGTTAGCCAGCAAAAAACTGGGAGTAGAGCAGAGGCTCAAGTGGTAGAGCACCAGATTTGAGCAGAAAAATCTAAGGACAGTGCCCAGGCCCTGAGTTCAAGCCTCAATATTGGCATGCATGTGCATACAGAGTTGAAACATATATAATAAATTTTATGTTGCTTAAAAAAATAATAGCCGGGCGCTGGTAGCTCAATTCTATAAGCCTACCTACTAAGTAGGCTGAGATCTGAGGATCACAGTTCAAAGCCAGCCTGAGCAGGAAAGTCCATGAGACTCTTATCTCCAATTAACCACCACAAAACCATAAGTGGTGTTGTGGCTCAAGTGGTAGAGTGCTGTCCTTGAGCTGAAGAACTGAGGGACAGCGCCCAGGCCCACAGTTTAATTCTCACAACCAACCAAAAACAACATAATAAAAAGCAGCAATGTATTGTGGAATAATCTGGTATACAAATTTTAAAAAAGCAGAGTGCTGGTGGCTCATGCCTGTAATCCTAGCTACTAAGGAGACTGAGATCTAGGATCGAAGTTCAAAGCCAGCCCAGGCAGGAAAGTTTGTGAGACTCTTATCTCCAGAAAACCGAAAGTGGCACTGTGGCTCAGGTGGTAGAGAGCTCACCTTCAGCTGAAGAGCTGAGAGACAGTGCCCAGGCCTAGAGTTCAAGCCACCTGATGGACAAAAAAAAATAATAATAATAAAAATAGCACAAATGCCAGAAGGGCAGAAATGAGAGCATGGTATAAAGTTCTTATGCCACATATGACATACTTTAAGGTAGGTCCTCATGACTTAAAAATCTACATTATAAACGGACCACTACAACAACAGAAATGCTAATGCACTGTCAACAAAGGGAACCAGGATAAAAAATTTCTCCCACTAGAGGGCAGCCTAAATCTTGTGTATAATGGCACAGTTCTTTCTCAATTAGAAAGGACAGAAACCCAAGCTACCTAAAGCTTGTATCTGCTTGTGTTTGTAATTCCTATTTCTTCACCCTTTCTATTTCAGAGGTAGAATGAAATATTAACAATCATTGCTTGGAAGTAAAAATGTGTCAGCTGGATGAGTGCTGGTGGCTCATGCCTGTAATTCTAGCTTCTGAAGAGTCTATGATCTGAAAATCAAGGTTTGAAACCAGTGCCATCAGGAAATTCCATGAGATTCTTATCTCCAACTAACTAGCAAAAAGCCAGGAGTAGAACATGGCTCAAGTGATAGAGCTCTAGCCTTGGTGAGGTGGGAGAGGGGAAGGTCCTGATCACAAGCCCTAGGACCAGTACAAAAAGAAAAAGAAAAAAAGTCTGGTATTGGTGGCTCACACCTAGCTATTCAGGAGACTGACATCTGAGTGTTGTGGTTCGAAGCCAGCCTGGTCAGGGAAGACCATTATCTATAATAAACTTCCAATGCCAAACGTGGAGCTGTGACTCAAGTGGTTGAGAGCTAGCCTTAAGCAAGAAAGCTCAGGTCCAACAGTCCAGGCCAGGACTGGTCCATACACACATACAAAGAGGAGTAACCTGGGCTTAAAGGAACCAAGGACCTGGCAGGACAAGCTGGAGCAATTGCAGTGCCATCTCTAAATGCTAGACCTGTCCCCTGAAACTCAGAGCCTGCCTCCTGCTTATGACTGGTTTAGCACCATAAAACTATGCTGCTAAGTTTGACTTGTTGAAGGTTGGAATGTGTTTGTGACTGTAAATATCACTATTCTACATTACTGTGAAACTTGTGAAATTTATGTAATAACTTAATCTCAAAAAAAAATTATTAAAGAGCTGGGAAGGTGGCTCAGTGGTAGAGTGCTTGCCTCCCATGCATGAGGCCCTGGGTTTGATTTCTCAGCACCATATAAGCAGAAAAAGCCCGAAGTGGCACTATGGCTTGACTCAAGTGGTAGATCGCTAGCCTTGAGTTGAAGAGATGAAGGACAGTGTCCAGGCCCATAGTTCAACCCACGACCAACAAAAACAAAACAAGCCACCATAGTGCTGGAAAAGTGCCTCGGGTAGAGTGCTTACCTTGCATGCATGAGGCCCTGGATTCGATTCCTCAGCACCACATAAACAAAAGGCTGGAAGTGGTGCTGTGGCTCAAGTGGTAGAGTGCTAACCTTGAGCTGAAGAGCTCAGGGACAGTGCTCAGGCCTAGAATTCAAGCCCCAGGACCGACCAAACAAAACAAAACGCTGCCAGCAAGGCATTGTGCTGGTTAACCGGAAATGTAATCGCTTGGTTTTTCTGGCCTTGAACAGCAATCCTCTGAATCCCAATTCTCCAGAGTAGCTAGGCACAGTTTTATTGTTGGTTTTTGTTTTCCTTTGTGATGCGATTCCCGCCAAAACCCAGGCGCGCTGTACTTGGCGTCTACCGAGTGATCTACTTGGATTTTTCCGGAGCCAGAACTGTGGAACAGAGGCCTAGCAAGCCTGAAGGAGCGGCTGGGACTTACCGATGGGGGCCTCCACCAGGCGGGCCCCCGGAGGGTGGTGGCCCCGCCACGGCTGCGTCTGTCCAGCCCAGGCGGTTGAGGCCCACAAAGCCTGGACTTGCACCAGTCCTCGCCTGGAGGACGCCTGGAGGACCCCCGCCCGGTTTTCTCTCCCTGCCGCCCGCCAGGGCGCAAAGGCCCTACCACTGAAGGCGGCAAAGCCTCGTGGTCCTGACGTGCACCGCACGTGTGACGTCACTGCGGGCACTGCCTGCGAGAGGCGAGGGGTGGCTGGTTGCCAAGCAACAAGGTTGTAGCAGGGCGCCTCGGGCCAGTCAGAGGCCACAGCGCGGCCTGGGCTGGAAGAGGAGCAAGCCGTCTGTGGTGGGCGCTTGTCCGTCGCCTCCCACCGGGAAACTCAGTTCGCTCTTCATTTCTGCAGGCTGGGGCTGTAGTTCTGTCCGGGGTCACCTGCTCTCCTGGGGTCAGTGACTTTCTACAGGCTTTAGAACTCTGAGGGCCTTGGATCAGACGGTGGTTTTCCCAGGCCCTGTGGGAACAGAGCGCCTGCACAGAGTGGCACGTGCGAAGTTTTCCATTCCACAATTTGTTGTATGGATTTGAATTTCGTTTTTCTTGTTGTTTAGGTGAACTGGGGTTTGAACTCACGACCTTGACATGTGCTGTACTAGTTTGTTTGTGTGTGTGTGGTTTTAACTCAGGGCCTCCTACTTGGTACAAAGATACTGCTTACATGAGCCAGGCTCATAACCTTGAGTTTGTTTTTCAGATAGCCTTGCTCTTATACCTGGGTGGCCTCTGGGAGATTCTTCTGCTTCTGTCGTCATCTAGCTGTGCTTATAGAAGTCAGTCACCACGCCCAGTTTGTTGGTTGAAATGGTTGTCTCAATAAATTTTCTGGGTGCTGGCCTCAAACCTCGATCCTCTGGTGTCTGCTTTCTAAGCACTGGGATTCAGTGTGAGCCTGGCCCTGTTTTTGTTTTTGTTGTTGTTGCTTAAAAGCTATTCCAATTATAAATACTACTTGGAAAACTGCAGTTACATTTACATTGAAGCCACACCCTGCAGGATTTAATTATATATTTATTTATTTATGGACTCACATTTGTCAAGGAGTGATAGCATGGGTCTTTGCTTTTCTTCAGCAATGTATGTAATCTCTGTGGAAATGACACAAGCTGGATAAAATGCCTGAGTTAGCTACTTGTGTCTCAGGTTTGGCCAACTCCATATGGCTAAAACATGTTCTACTTCTCTGAGCATCCAAGAAAAGCTGTTTCTGTCCTGAGTACCAGTGTCTCATGCCTGTAATCCTAGCTACCAAGGAGACTAAGATCTGAGAAACATGGTTCCAAGCCAGCCCAGGCAGAAAAGTCTGTGATACTCTTATCTCCAATTAACCATTCAAAAGAAGGCAGAAGTAGAGCTGTGGTTCAAGTGGTAAAAAGCACCAGCCTTGAGCACAAAAACACTAAGGGAAAGTGCCTAGATTCTGAATTCAAGCCCCAGTATGGGCACAAAACAAAAAACGTTTGTTGAATTGACATGAATTAAGAACGTTTAACTTGTGATATCTGCTATTTAATTACGGGCATCATGGAGAACTGAGGTTTTACTCTTCTTTTACGTGTAGCTTACATCATAAAGAGGTGATTTCTATGCCAGTCAATCTCACCCTCTCTCTCACTTTCCTTTACCCTCCTCTTCTGCGTGGAAGTTTTAAAGTGTAGTTTGGACAGAACTTTGATATGAAACTTATAATTTTATACTTTTTTTTTCCCCAAGTGGGATGGTATATGCCTGTAATGCTGCCACTGGGGAGGTTGAAGCAGGAATATCAAGAGTTCTAGGCTGGCCTGGGCTACACAGTAAGATGCTGTCTAAAATACAGGGGAAGGGGCTGGGAAGCACTTGCCTTGAATGCCTGAGGCCCTGGGTTCGGTTCCTCAGCACCACATAAGCAAAAAGAAAAAAGCCGGAAGTGGCGCTGTGGCTCAAGAAGCAGTAGAACGCTCGCCTTGAGCTGAAGAGCTCAAGGACAGCACCCAAGCCCAAAGTTCAAGCCCCACGACCGACCAAAAAAAAAAGAAAAGAAAAAGGCAAAGTGACAGGGAGAAGGGAGGGCAGGATGTGGACATGCAGCTCAGTGCTGAGTGCTAGACTGGCTTGCATTAGGCCCAGGGTTCCAGTCCCCAGCATTGTATCTGGGTCTGTCTGTCACGATGTGGAAGATCTGGGTAGCGGCAATGTCATGGGGAGAAGTGGAATGAGAGTCAGGTCTGATAGCTACCTGAGCCATCCCAACCTCTGCCTTCTCCACAGTCTGTGCTGTGGACTAGATGTCAGAGGCCATTTGAAGCTCACTTCATCCTCAGTGTAGTGAGGCTGGGAGCTGTCAGGGGAGTTGGCTCACGAGTGTGGGGGCCCTGGTGGAGAGGATTGGTGCACTCCTGAAACAGGATGGGTAATGTCTCCCACGTGGACACAGCAGGAATGAAGCTCAGCTCTGAACTCCTGGCTGCTTCCAGAGCCCACCAACAAATGACTGAAGGATCCTTTGCCTTACACTTTTTTCCTCCTTCACAGTGACTGGAAGGAGCCTCGACTTTGCACATGCTAGGTAAGTGTCCTAACCAGACTACACTAGCCCTTAACATTTTCTTTATTGTGGACACAACTTAGCCTTTTCAACTTTATCTTCCCTTTTTGATGATATAGTTTATACTCTAACCAGGGTATAGACACATTCCTAACTTGTTGCTTCATGTTGATTTTTTTTTTCTTTCTTTTTGGCAGTACTAGGGTTGAATTCAGTCTGTTTTTTGCTAGGTAACTACTCTACCACTTGAGCATCATCTGCTTTTTGCTTTTAGTTTGTCTTTCAGATAGAGTCTCATGCTTTTGTCCAGGCCAACCCCAGATGGAGATCTTCCACCTATACCTTATCAGTATCTTGGATTACAGGCATGCACCACCAGGCCCAGTCCCTGGCTGACCTGCCTGCCTCTCTCTCTCTCTGCCTCTGTCTCTTTTTTCTTGTCCTGGGGTTTTAACTCAGGGCCTGGACACTGTCCCTGAGCTTTTTTTGCTCAAAGCTAGCACTTTACTACTTATGCCACAGCACTACTTCTGGCTTTTTCATTTTATGTGGTACTGAGGGATCAAACCCAGGGCTTCATGCATGCTAAGCAAGCACTCTACCACTAAGCCACATTTCCTGGCCTTTTTTTGAGTCCTTTGTGCATGTTAGAATTTGAATCTAATGTCACCCAAAGGCTCATGTATAAAGGACTTAGTTGGCAGCTGGTGAGTCTTTGAGAAGTGACTGGATCCTGAGCACTGAGTTTATCAACAGATCCACTGAGCTTGGAGCTGCACTGTTCTGTGGCTGGGGTTGATTAAAGAAAGTCATAGGGATGCCCTTGAAGTACTTATCTTGTTCCTAACCCCTGTCTCTGCCTCTGCTTCCTGGCAACCATGAGAATATCTCTCCCCTGCCACAATGCTCTGCTGTGCCACATCCCGTCATGAACTGAGGACTCTGGAACCCTGAGCCAACATGTCTTTCCTTGCTTAAATTGTTTCTCAGGTGTTTTTCATGGTGACAAAACACGCTGCACACAGGACAGCTCTCACCAACCCCAAGTTTTCCCCACCTGAAAAACCCCCTGGCTCCCACACTGGCAGTACCAGACTGCAGCCAGCCCTGCTGTGAGACCCCTATGCAGCTCAATGCCCACACAGCCCTGGAGGCTGAGGCTGTCTTGCTGTGAGCACAATCCATATATCAGTGTCTAGTAGTTCCTATTTGCATCTCTAGGTCTGAGTCCTCTGACTTCATGCAGAAACCAGGCTTTCTAGAGAAATCTCAGCAGTGATCACTTTGGCCTTTTGGGGATGATTGTACAAAGATGGAGCCTGTTTACTAAATGCAACTTTTTTTTAAGTACTGAATTTGAGATCAGGGTCACTTGCAGATGACTTGCTAGGCAGTTGCTTCACCACCTGAGCCATGCTTGCAGGCCTTTTATGGTTTGTTAATTTTCGGACAGTTTAGTTTTTCACTGGACTAGTCTCAGAACAAGACCCTCTTAACAATGCCTCCTTGAGTAGCTGAAATTACAGGCAGAAACCTCCATGGCCAGCTTATTGGTTGACATGGGGATCTCACTATAGGCCTGGGCTAGCCCTAGACCAGTTCTGATTTCCAACTCTGAGCTTGCTGGGATTATAGCCATGAACTACTGTGCATGGATTAATTTTTGTTGTTGTTGGTTGTAGGGCTTGAACTCTAGGCTTGGGCACTGTCCCTGCGCTCTTCAGCTCAAGGCAAGCACTCTACCGCTTGACCCACAGTGCCACTGCCGACTTTCTGAGTGGTTTATTGGAGATAAGAGTCTCATGGCCTTTCCTGTACGAGCTGGCTTTGAACTGTGATCCTCACATCTCAGCCTCCTGAGTGGCTAGGATTACAGGTGTGAGCCGCTGTTGCCTGGCTGATGGATTACTTCTTCTAAGACATCCCCAAAGGTGCCAAGTAGACTCTGTGAACCTCAGGATAGGGACCTACACACATATTTTCCCCTAGAGTCCAGAACCCAGGGCCACTCTGATAAATTACCAGCACTATTCCCCATGGCCAGGCTGAAATATTTATTTGAAAAACTGAAAACACAGATGCAATGTATTATACAAAGAAAGGTCTTAATACCAGAATAAAAGTTTTGTTGGGAGGAAACAAAAGGCAGTGGCTGCCCGCCCTGGAAAGGTAGGCACTCTGTGAGAAATGAGATTTACCTATAGCAACTATTCTACTGGAGAACTGGGAGAGAAGTTAAAAAAAAAAAAAGGAAGAAAAGAAAAACCAACCCAGCCCATCCCTGCAAACCTACACATGCGAATCTGTTCTCAGTCTGGGACATCTGTGTTGTCACTAAGACTGAGTGGAGCTGCCTCAGCTGGTCCTCCAGTGGGATCAGCTTCAAGCAGGGCCTTCAAACCTGAGGTAGTTGATCACCTGCAAAACCCGGCTGAACAGAGCTATGCCAGGAATGGGGTCTTCTCCCATGAGCCTGGCTCCTGGGTGGAAGGCAGTGACCACTGGGCCGCTGGTCCCAGGAGTGCAAACCTTCCTGTCTGACTGTGGGTAGCTGGCAGGCTCAGTGGCCCTCACACATCCCCTGCTATGGGGCAGTGTGGTTTCTGAAGGACCAAGATGGCTGGTCAAGGGCAAAGCCACTGTTTGGAAGGCCAAACTTGGGGCTGAAGGCCTTCCTTGGAGGATAAGATTCCATACCTGGAAAGGCAGCAGAAGGTCATGGCATTTATTTTTGTAGGTCGTGGGGCTTGAACTCAAGAATCTGGGTGCTGTTCCTGAGCTTTTTGGCTCAAAGCTAGCACTCTACCACTTGAGCCACAGTGCTACTTCCGATTTTTAGGTGGTTAATTGAAGATAAGAGTCTCACAGACTTTCCTGCCCAGGCTGACTGAACTGTGATCCTTGGATATCAGCCTTGTAAGTAGCTAGTATTATAGGCATAAGCCACCAACCTGGCTTAGGTAATGGTATTTCGATCTGTCCCCTCTAAGGAGCAGGGCAAAGTGAGAATGTTCCAGGCATAAGCAGAGAAATGACCCCTCAGGAGCCAGCGGCCAAAGCACAGCAGCCTAACCAGGGGACTCAACCTTGGATGGGTGTTCCCTGGCACGGACCTTGGTGTCTGACCTGATAGTTGTAGAAACCCATGGCAGGACATGTCCCAGCAGGGTTTGATTCCTAAGAACAGCACTGAGGAGAGCAGAGCCAGCAAGCAATCTGAGTCAAATGGAAACTCTGTTCAGACATAAAATGATCCTGCAAAGTTGTTACAAAATTCTGAGATTGGACCTCAGTCCTGGACTGTCATCCTCTGGTGTTAGGATATTCTATGTTGACCCATAGGACTTGAGTGTTGGGAGATCAAGTGACCCTTCAAAAGACTGCAAGGTTCACTCAGCTTTGAGGTGTGCCTGTTTTTTTGTGGGGTGGGGGGCAGTCATGGGGCTTGAACTCTGGGCTTGGGCGTTGTCCCTGCGCTCTTCAGCTCAAGGCGAGCTCTCTACTGCCTGAGCCACAGCAGCACTTCCGGTTTTCTAGTGGCTTACTGGAGATAAGTCTCACGTACTTTTCTAAAGTCCAGGCTGACTTTGAACCACGATCCTCAGATCTCAGCCTCCTGAGTAGCTTGGATTACAGGCGTGAGCCACCGGCCCCAGGCTAGTGCCTGCTGTTTTTATCACAGGCATTTCACACTCACCTTGATGCACTTATCTAGTAGTGCCAAGGTAGGGCAAATTGCTTTGGGTTTGAGAATGGTGTCATTTCTAATCTGAGTTCTAACAAGAGTAACACCCCATGACAAGTAGGGACACTCAGGTGACACTGAATTAGGCCTTGATTCCACTCTTCTATCACTCAGGATGAGCTCATGAGGGTTTATTGTTTGAACTCATCATGAGGGTTTATTGTTTGAACTCATGGGTTTCTGTTTGCTAGGCAGGCTCTACCTCTTAAGCCATGTCTCCAGCCCTGCTGTGATCCTTTTATTAGTGAGTTTGAGGATCCAGTCTGTCCTGATGTAATTGATTAGCAGATTCATGAGACAAGGAGCAGGGGTGGCTGGGGTAGCCCCTTTGGGGCCCCACTGGCATGAGTGAGCAGGGACGCCTCCACAGCAGTTGGCCCATGTCTATAGCAACACTTCATTAGCCTGGCATGGAGGTCTCATGTCGAGTGACTGTCCAAGTTCCTGGACAGTGGAGTGCAGAGTGGGGGTGGGCAGGGCAGAAGGGGTAATTCACAGTGATCAAGCAGAGTCTCACAACCCATCACATAGCAATCCAGTCTCATGACTACGTCCTGCAGGGACGAGGTCTAGGAACTGCTTATGGGCTCCTACTGGTAAGGAAGACGGTGTGTTGCCAGGATTGGAAGGTCACTTAACACAGGGTTACTTGGAAGCGGGAAAGTGCCGTCTTTAGAGGCTGTGCCCTTTGTCCTCATCCTGTCTGCAGCGTAGCAAGAGCTGGGACAGGGGATGGAGGTCCTGGGCTGGGGATCCCCAAACGTTAGCCCCCCACACACTGAGGACCTTGTCTGTTTTGGGACCCAAGCACAGCAGTGGCCAGGGAGGGCATCCTTTGTGAGCTGTGAAGATGGCAGAGACACAGTGCACACTGGGTACCCTGCTCTCAGGACTGGTTAATAGAAGGATCCCCTACGGCCCGGAGCTCTTCCGGACAGGAGGGAGGGGGTAAGAGCACATGGAACCGTCTTCTGCAGATTCACGATGTCACCATGGCAGACAGGTGGTGGGAGGGACTGGAAAGGCCTCCATGGCCACTTGCCACCAGCTCCATTGAAGCACACAATGAAGGGGGTTGCAGGTGTCCCCTGGGGGTGGTGCTCAGGTGCCCTGTGGCTTTTAAGGGTGTAGAGGTGTTGGGCCGGCGTCCAGCACGAGGAAGAGAAGGCACTCGCTCTGCTTGGGACATAGAGGAGGCTGTCACCCACCCTGGGGTGGCCTCAGTGTACTTGGGGACACCCGGCGAGCAGGCAGAGCAGGAGCACCAAGGCAAAGCTTGAGTGGCACCATGGTGGGGCCCCCAAGGGCTCAGAGTCCTGGGACAGGCCTATGGGAGAGTTGGCTGTGTGAGTGAAATGTGGAAAATAGAAAACCAAGAGCGTGAAGGAACCCTGGAGGAAGCGGTGCAGATCTGAAGGAGAGCGAGGGCTCCGCCAGGACCTTGCATTCCACTGCATGGACAGACAACATTCTCTAATGGCGCCTATGTGTCCACCTCTGGCTCTCAGAGGCTCAACATTGTGCCAACGATGATCCCAGAAGAGACTGAAGGAAGAAGAAAGAGGCATGAGCTGCTCCCTCTAGGTCAGCGGGTGCTGGGCAGGCTGGACCCCAGGGATGCAGAGAAATATCCCAGATTGTGTGTGCATGTAGGGGCAGCACCGAGGGCGGAGCCTTCAAAGGGCCACACAGGTCCTCAGTGGAGAGGCTGGTCTGTGGCAGGAGTGGCACACACACAGGTGGGTGTTGAGGATTTATACTGGCGTGTGGGCACTGGCTTGGCTCTATTCTTTCTCGGGGACCGCCTCTTGCAGCGTAGATGTGGGCACCTCTGTTCCTACAAGACAATGGCAATTTATATCACCTGGTATTCATGCATGGAATCACCAAGCCAACAATGTGTTTGGTGCCTGCAAGCTCAGTGTCCTGGGATTGTCCAATCTCTGAACTGGCCACTGCAGCCAGGCAGGGCAGTTGAGAGATACCAAGTGACAGCAGGCTTCAGGCCTGGGGGGTTGGAAGATCACCTACCCACTTCTAGTCAGCCTTTCTATTTAGTATCATTTTTGCTAGTCATGGGGCTTGAACTCAGAGCCTGGCTACTGTCCCATAGCTTTTTGGCTCAAAGGCTGGCGCACTACCACTTGAGCTCCATTTCTGGCTTTTTGCTAGCTTGAAGATATAGTCTTGAGGACTTTCCTGCCTGGGCTGGATTCAAACTGATATCCTCCAGATTTCAGTCTCCTGAGTAGCTGGGATTATAGGTGAGTCACTAGCATCTGGCTTTTCCTGGTTACAGCCTGGTCACCCTCTTGTCCATCTCCAGCAATCACTATTCAACTCTGCTGGCCAGAGACTAAACCACCAGGGACTTACCAGACCAGTGGCCTGGGGACAAGGCTGACAACAGTTTCAAGCTCCAGCCGCAGGCTCTGAGGTTCCTTGTTCCTTCAGAGGGGAGGGTCTGGGCCATGTAGCCTCCTCATTGTGGGTCCCCAGGACAACTTACCTTCTTCCCAGCCTTCTGCCACGCCAGCGAGCTCGTAGTGCTTTTTCCTCAGCTCTCCTAATTTCTGCCGCTCCTTTTGTAGTTCATTTTCCAGCTCTAGCACCCTAACCTGTGGGCAGTGGAAGTGCAAGTTGTCTTCGTAGATGACCAGATGAGCAGAGGTCTCACTTCTGCCCCGCTAGTAACTCACCATCTGACAGAGCAGCCATGGCGGGCCCCAGTCTAGCTGCGACTCTCCTTAACTGTTGCTCCCTATAAGTCTACCATAGGACCAACAAGGATGGCCTACTATCTACCTCCAGTCATTCTAGCTCACTACAGGAAGCACAAATCATTAGTACTTTTCATGTATCAATTCAAGAAATAGTGCCAGTGCCGGCACCAGTGGCTCACACCACTGCTAGCTACTCAGGATCATGGTTTGAAGCCATGTAAGACTCTTATCTCCAATTAATCTGTAAAAGGCCAAAAGCCTTGAGCTGTGACTCAAGTGGTAGAGCACAAACCTTGAGCAGAAAGCTAAAAAGTTAACAGGCAGTGACCAGGCCCTGAGTGCAAGCCCCAGTACCAGCGCAAAAAAGGATTGCCCAAGCCCCAATCACACACCCCAGGTTCTGTTTGTATCACAGGGGAAGAGACCAACAGATGGACGAAATGACATCAGGTGGTAAAGTGATAAAGTTGAGTGCATCGAGCACGGGGTGGGGTGGGGCGGGGAACTGATGGATGGACTCAGGAAATGGCTTTCAAGCAAGTGAGCTGAAATCTTCCTGACCAAATATCAGTTGGGTAGGGAGTAGGAAGACATTCTAGAACGCTCCAGGCAGAGGGCACAACAAGAACAAAGATCCAGGGGTAGCAATGAGCTTCAGGAGAAGGGGGGGGGGAACAGTGTGGAGCATGTATACAAGGGGACTTGTGGGGAGTGACAGCTTCTCCTGAGGATAGCCTTTGGTGGGTGAGATGGCGGCGGAACCAGGGCATGGGGTTTCTTACCTGGGAATCCATCTCCTGGCGCTTGATCTGTGTCAGCGTCATGCTGGAGAAGTCCATGCTGTCTGCCGGGTGGAACCGGGAGGGCAGGGTCAGTGCTGGGCCTGGGCGCCCAGCCACTAACAGCACAGAGGGAAGAGGAAGGAGAGGCGAGGAGGACAGGGAGACCCGGGGTACCAGGATCTGACCTCTGTGGGTGGTAAGTATACCCAAGGCAACACAGACCACAGGCTACCTGATTCCTCAATCTGTGATTTGCCAGAAATGGTGGAGGCCACCACTCCTGCCGTGGCCTGATTCACGCCCCTTGATGCCTGCTGCAGCTGGGCCAGGTTGGGGCTGTCCTTGTCTGCTTTCACCTGCAGGATAGAGTGGATGAGTTGATGTCACACATACCCCACCCACCATAGCCATAGGTCCCTGAGACACTGTAACGGCCACAATTATTCCTGGCTTAGTGGCCCAGAGACCCCATCTCTAACTTTCTCACCTATGTGTTTTTGTCAGTCTTGAGACTTGAACTCAAGGCCTGGATGCTGTCCCTGAGCCTCTTCATACTTAAGGCTAGTCTACCACTTGAGCCATAGAGCCACTTCCAGCTTTTCCTGAGTAGTTTACTGAGTCTCACAGACTTTCTTGCCTGGGCTGGCCTTGAACTGCGATCCTCAAGATCTCAGCCTCTTGAGTACTAGGATTATAGGTGTGAGCCATGGGCTCCTGGCTCACCCATTTGGATAAACTGTTGCAGATATAAAACCCAACTTGGGCCCAGAAGAAATAAGGAATAAAGCGCTGGGAAGGTGACTCAGTGGTAGAGCGCTTGCCTTGCATACATGAGGCCCTGGGTTCGATTCCTCAGCACCACATAAGCAGAAAAAAAAAGCCGGAAGTGGCGTTGTGGCTCAAGTGGTAGAGCGCTAGCCTTGAGCTGAAGAGCTAAGGGACAGCGCCCAGGCCCAGAGTTCAGGCTCCAGGACTGGACCCCCCCCCCCAAAAAAAAAAAAGAAAGAAGGAATAAAGCACACTGGGTAGGGAGGGATCCGCAAGAGGGCCACATGGGGCAGGGGTGGATTATACATGTGCTTGGAGCTACAGCAGGTAACCTTGTGTCAGCCCATGATCCCAAATGCTGGCATTGCCACTTCCTGGAAGTGAGGAGCACAGGACCTCTAGAAGAGGGTGATAAAAAATTCCTGAGTTTTGTTGGTGTAATGGGGTTGGAATTCTAGGCCTGGGCTCTGTCCCTGAGCTCTTCAGCTCAAAGCGAGTGCTCTACCACTTGAGCCATACCACCACTTCTGTTTTTCTGGTGATTTACTGGAGATGAGTCTAACGGACTTTTCTGCCTAGGGTGGCTGGCTTTGAACCTCGATCCTCAGATCTCAGCCTCCTGCATAGCTAGAATTACAGGCATGAGTCACTGGCGCCTGGCTAAAACTCCTGAGCCCCATGTGATCTGGGTCATGGATAAATCCCATGTGTGTGGGGTCAGTTCTATGGCCCAGTACTTCTTTTTGTTTTTTGGAGACAAAGTCTTCTTGCTATGTAGCCCAGGCTGGCCTCAAACTTAAGATTCTCCTGCCTCAGCCTCTTGAGTGCTGAGATAACAAGTGTGCATTACTGTGCCCGGCTGGCCCAAGTACTTCGTTTGGAAGGTGGGAGTCCAGTGCAATTCCTACCTTGGATGCAGCCACGAGCTGGGCTGTGCTAGCAGCGATCTCATGGGAACACACCATCAGCTCTTCAAACTTCCCTTTGCCCTGTACCACCAGGTCAGCAGCGTCCCTGAGAGCCAGGAACAGCAGGGGCTGAGGCCAAGGGAGCTGAGCGCCTGCTGACCCCACCTCCCAGCCCCATCCCGGGGCCCTGGCCGGGTAAGGAGGACAGGTTTTGTGAAACTTTTATTTCCACAGGAAAAGATCCTGTCTTCCCAGCGCCCCCCGACCCCGGTCCTGGGGGTCAAATCCAGGACCTCAATCAACCACACTTGGCAGAGTCTCAATAAATAGCCCAGCCTAGCCTCAAACCCATGATCCTCCCTCCTGCCTCTGCCTCCCAGGGACAACAGGTGTGTGCTGTCATATGTGCCCTGGGACGGACATGGCTTCTGGAATGGACCGACAGGCGGGGTCTGGGCAGAGGGGGCCATCCACACTTACACCATGACAGTGGCTCCCCAGCCCACAGCTTTGGAGGCTGAGATGAGTCCTTCTGTCCACCGAGAATTCTTGGCATAAAATTCCTTAGGGGAGGCAGTACCCTATGCAGGCAAAAGACAGCAAGTGAGCGCTCCGTTCTGCAGCGCATGCCTTGCACACACCAAGGGCCTGGGTTCAATCCCCAGCACTGCAAAACAAAACACCCAAGCCAGATGGATGCCAACTCCAGCAAGGGACCCAGGTAATGCTGTCCCAGGAGGCCGCGTGACCCATCAGTGAACCCAGCCAGCCTCCCTTTCTGCTGCTAACAACCTTTGAATGGAAATAATGTTTAAAACACTGCATCTAAACCAATCACATACAGGCATTCTCATCATGATTTCCTTAGCAATAGAAAACCTGTTATTTTTAGGAGGGGGTGGCAGTACTCGGGTTCGAACTCAAGGTCTTGAACTTACAAGGCAGGAGCCATACCACTCAAGCCAGGCCTCCAAGCCTGGTTGCTTTTTAGTTTCTTTGGATAGGGTCCTGTTTTTGCCTGGGCTGACCCGGACTTCAATCTTTCTATCAGTTTTGGGACCTGAACTCTGAGCCTGGGCGCTGTCCCTCAGCTCTCCAGCTCAAGGCTAGCACTCTACCACTTGAGCCACAGCGCCACTTCCAGCCTTTTCTGTTTATGTGGTGCTGAGGAATCGAACCCAGGGCCTCATGCATGCAAGGCAAGCACTCTACCACTGAGCCACCTCCCCAGCCCTTCAATCTTTCTATCAAGGACTCTGGTATTGGAATGAAATGTGTATCCCAATGCACTCAGCTTTGTTGGTTGAGATGGGGAGGGAAGAGGGTCTCACTAACTTTTTGCCTAGGCTAGCCTTGAACTACAATTCTCCCAAACTCCACCTCCTGAGTCGCTGGAATTATAGGCATGAACCTGCATTTATATAGTACTAAGTATTGTAAGTCATCTTGATATGATTTAAAGTATATAAGAGGTTGTGTGCAAGTTCTCTGTTTTTTGTGTTGTTATTGTGATTTTTGAGAAGCAGTTCTACCTTGTTGACCAGACTAGCCTAGAAATCACCATCCTCCTGTCTTAGCCTCCCAGTGCTGTGATTACAGGTATGTACTACCATACTTGGCCTTAAAGCATCTTACAAAGGGACTGGAACATCAGGGTATTTGGTAACCAACAAGAGATCCTGGACCCAACTCTTTGAGTCCAATGGATATTTAACTAGATTTGCGCTTGGGATCCATCTAGCTTTCAAAAATCCTGTCATCTTCAGAGAACCAAGTTGTGCAAGGTGAATGGGGGGCTTCCACACCAAGTCCTTCTGGGGTCTGTGAACTGGAGCTGGAAGCCAGAGCTGACTTCTGTCTGGGGGCTGCCAGGATCCCACCTTGTCCCTCAGTGCCTGCCAGCCTCAGGAGCAGTTGCTCTGCCCTTGATGGGCCCAGCACAAGTTCCCATTCTGAACATAAGGAGTGTGTGCAGCCAAGCTCGGCCCAGCTCGCTCACCCGGCCACTGTCCACAATCTCCCTCTGGAGGTCCTTGGAGGCTGCCACCAGAGCCTGGATGGCTTGCATCAGGCAGGTACAGGACCCAAGGATCCTGGGATAGATGCAAAGCAACAAAAATGTAAGGCCAGAGACCCTAGACAAAGTGGGCATTCTTCAGCTCTCCAACCAAGGCAGACCTGGGGTGGGACTGAGAGGTGGGGAAGGCTTGGGGGAACATGAGGGGTGGGAGTGGGGTGGGGAGGAAGCTTGAATGAAGGCCTGCTAGTGTCAATACTGCATCTGCTTCAGAAGGAAAATTGTCATGACCTGAAGAGTTCCATTTCCCACAGTGTTAAGTTCTCCCCACCACCCCACCCCCTCACAGGGACGCTATTGCGCATGTGCATGTTGGATCACCCCCCCTTCCACCCCCCCTGATCTTGCCTGCCCCTCACCAGGGTGCATATGCAGGCCGGACCCACCTTTCATTCACCTCCAGTTTGACGCCCGTGTCTCCCGCTCGGGATTTGCTGAGCATTTCCTGTAGAAAAGTTGTTTTCTCAATTGGGCACAGCACTGAGAGGGGGGAAGGGTCTGCCCTACCCTTGAGGGTTGGGGGGTCCAGGGGAGGGCAGGTGTGGATGGTCCTGGGGTCACTCAACACTGCCAGCTGCATGGCAGCCCCTCCCAGGCTGTGCGGAGCAAGCTGATAAAGGCGACAGACTCCTAAGCCAGGTGAGCATGACACACCTCACACAACCAGGATGCTCCCATCTGAAACTTGAGCCCTGCATGGTCCAACACCCCCAGGAAGAAACTGCTCCCTCCCCTCAGTGACTTTGTGTGTGTGTGTGTGGGGAGGGCGAGGACTGAACTCAGGGCCTCTTTCTCTCAGGCAATCCACTGCCTGAGCCACCCCCAGGGCTTTTTGCTTTAGTTTCTCAGGACTTTGGACCATGATTGTCCTACCTGCTCCTCCTAAGTAGCTGGAATTACAGAGGGGAACTACCACACTCAGCCCCTTGGTTTCTTTGAGGGCCTCTGCAGCCTTCCTGACTAAAGGGGCAACAGCACTGCAGGGACCACATCGAGCACTGGCGGCAGAGACCGGAGAATTCCCTACCTCAATGCGGGTCGTGGCGGCTTCAATGGCAGCGGAAGTGGCGGCCATCTCCTTGTCCACCAGGTCCCCCAGCTCCTCCTGTCTGATGTCCAGGCCCCTGGGCAGCAGCTCCTGGGAAGAGCATGGCAGAGGCTGACAGGACACGCCACCCTCCTCTCCCCTTCCCTACAATAGTCTACGGAAGTATTTTCCTTTTTCCTTTTTTAGTTCTGGATGGAACGCAAGACCTTGTGCATGTCTTCTAGGAAATAACTTCAGCTACACACCCAGTCCTTTGTGTGCATGTGTGTGCACACATGTTTGTGCACCAGTTTGGGTCTTGAACTTAGGGTCTGGGCACTGTCCCTTAGCCTTTTTCTAGGCTGGTGTTCTACTCGTAAGAGCCATAGCTCCATGTCTGGGTTTTTGGTGTTTAATTAGAGATAAGAGTTTCATAGACTTTCCTGCTCAGGCTGGCTTTGAAACCATGATCCTCAGATCTCAGCCTCCCGAGTAGCTGGGATTACAGGTGTGAGCCACAGTGGCCAACTTGCCCATGATCCTTCTGCCACACTTCACTTTGTTGCTATTAATTGTTTTGGAGACAGTGTCTCACTCTGTGGCAGCCCAGGCTGTTCTGGAACCCCACATCTCCTTTCTGGAATGAAGCAGCAGGCGCTGGTAGATGCCACCAGGTTCACCTATGCTTCCCCTCAACAACAGTGATCCTGCTGCGCCTGAACAATGCTGAGTGCTGAGTACCTCGCCAATGGCCTGGATCCTGCTGAGACTGCTCCTCACAGCTGTGCTGTCGGCCTTCTCCAGGGATCCCTCGTCCTTCAGGGAGGTGAGGAAGGCCAGAGTCTCCCTGCCACACTGCGTACAGGCCTCGCTCAGAGCTGGAGACACAAGGAGACGGTCACTTGGAGGCCCTGCATGCACCCTGCTTTTGGGCTGGGCCCGACTGCCCAGTACTCACAGTCGGCCGGCTCCGGGGGCGCGCGGAGGCTGGTGGCACTCCCGTGTGCAATGGTGTCACTGGTGAGGTGGGCGAGGAGGGTGATGGAGTGCAGGAGCCGGCTGAGGCCTGCGGGGGCGGGAGGAAAGGTAGCTCAGGCGGGACGGGGCTATTGCCTTCTGACTTTCCCCCCCTACTTCCCATGTCACACCCACTCCTCCCCAGGAAGCAGGAATTTGTCACCATCCCCATGTTTGAGGTTTTCTTGGTTGATTTGATTCTGTGACCGGTCTTACTGTGTAGCCAAGGCTGGCCTGGAACTCATGATCTTCCTGTCTCAGCCTCCCAGGTGCTGGGATTACAGGCATGCACTACCATACCTACCTGCTGCTGGTGATAGGGCTGATGCACCCTCTGCCCTCCTCACCTTCTGGGTTGGCCAGGTACTGGGTCTGGTCCTTTTCCAGTTGGTCAAGACAGCTGGAAACACACTTGATCTTGGAGAGAAGGTGATCTGGGAGAGGGGAGGGGGTAAAATCAGAGTGAGGTCTCCCTTCACCTCCACATCAAAGACACAGGACGGGCTGACCCAGCATGGGCCCCTAGCCCTTGGGAGTCGTCCTAAGACAGGAAAGCCAGGTAGACAGTAGGCCATGTCAGTGCTGAAATGCTGTATGTGATCCTGTTTGGATTTTTGCACTACTTTGGATTGAACCCTAGCATGTTAGCCAAGTGTTCTTGCACCTGGGCCAACCCCCCAGCCCTTTCACTTTTAGTTTGTTTTTCAGATAGGGTCTCTAGTTTCACTTGGACTTTGATTCTCCTCTGTCTCCTAAGTGGCAGATTCTAGGTGTGTGCGACTATACCTGACAACGTGTTCTTACTGTCTACTTCGAAAGCAATGGTGCTGAAACTACTGGGGACCTTAGCCAGGAACCAAGGAGCCCGACTGCCGCCCAGGCATGACTTCCCTGGCTGCGATCACCTGCGAAGTCTCTCAGGCCCTTTGAGTCTTGCTCCTCATGAACCCAGGCCTTGGCTCTTCTAGGCTAGTCTGTCTGCCATGTTTTGTTATTTATTTTTTCCTGTGGTACTAGGGATGAGACAGAGCTTTAGGCTTGCTCGGCAGGTGCTCAACTTGAGCCATGCCCCATGCCCCTCATCCTACCAGGTTTAAGAGATTTTTATTTATTTTTTGATGGTTCTAGGGCTTGAACTCAGGGCCTGGGCACTGTCTCTGAGCTTCTTTTGTTCAAAGCTAGTGTTCTACTACTTGAGCCACAGTGCCACTTATGGCTTTTTCTGAATAGTAAAGAGTCTTACAGACTCTCCTGCCTGGGCTGGCTTTGAACCATGACCTTCAGATCTCAGCCTACTAGCTACTGCTAGCATTACAAGGGTAAGCCACCGGCACCCGGCTAGAGATGGGGTCTTATTCTATACCCACTGCTAAGCCACAGCTTCATAGAGCCTGCAGAATTGGTAGTGTGCAGGTCTGATTTCTGGCTCTACCACTCTGCCATCTGTGTCTGTACTTGCCTCCTGGTCCTGGTTTGAGAGCTGAGCCACAGGGTAAGGTACAGAAGAAAGCATGTGAAACATTCAACATCACAGTTGGCACAGGAAAAAACCCTCTAATCAAAGTTGGCATGCCTATCTATTTATCTACCTACCTACCTATCTACTTATCTGCCAACATCAGGGCTTGAACTCAGGACCTCTGACTTGCTTGACTTTCTTGCTCACTGCTGAAGCTCTACCACTTGAGCCACACCTCCAGGCTCTGTGCGTGTGTGTGTGTGTGTGTGTGTGTGTGTGTGTATGTTAGTTCTGAGGCTTGAACTCAGGGCCTGACTTGGCTCCACTTCCATTTTTTTTGGTGGTTAATTGGAGATAAAAGTCTAGAAGACTTTCCCACTTGAGCCACACCTCCAGGCTCTGTGTGTGTGTGTGTGTGTGTGTTAGTTCTAGGGCTTGAACTCAGGGCCTGACTTGGCTCCACTTCCATTTTTTTTGGTGGTTAATTGGAGATAAAAGTCTAGAAGACTTTCCTGCTCAGGATGGCTTCAAACCATGATCCTCAGATCTCAGCCTCTTGAGTTAGCTAGGATTACAGGCGTGAGTTAACAGCACCTAGCCACCCTAGTATTTTTACTGGTTAAGTAGCGATGGAATTTCATGGACTTTTGTAAACTGGCTAGCTTTGAAATGTGATCCACAGATCTCAGCCTCCTGAGCAGCTAAGATTATATGCTTGAGATCCAGCACTTGTCAGTTATTCTTCCTGGTCTCCATTAGCTCAAGTCTCTTCTTTTCCTATAAAGCATAGCTCTTATCTCCACGCCCTATGTTTCTGGCTTTAGTTTCTTTTTGAATAGGATCTCTCATTTTTGCCTGGGCCTCCCTGGATTGCAATCTTCCTACTTGTACCTCCTACATAGCTGCAATGACAGGCATGCACCACTATGCCCAGTTTTATTGGCTGAGATGGGGTTTTGCTAACTTTTGCCTGGGTTGGCTTTCTAAGCAGGGGGTGGGGGAGGGGGAGGGTGTTTGCAGGCATGCATCACAGAGTCCATCCCATTCCCATCTGCAGTTTTCTCATTAGAGATGCAGACTTGCCCCATCTCCTTTTGTCTGCCTTCCTGGTTATTTTGAAGTTGTATCTGCAGGGCAATCCACTGATTGGCATAGAAGGTGTTGTAGGACGTGATTGCCCAGGCCAATGGCAGAGCCGGGGGCTGGTGGGAAGAGAGTTACCTGCTGACCCCACGCAGCTGATGAGGGTGGGCTCCTCCAGCCTGTCCAGGGCCTCCTGGACCACCCGCTCTGCAGCCTTCCTGGAACCTTCCAGGAGCACCCTGCGCTGGTCTTTCTCCAACTGGCACAGAGATTCCTAGAAACAGCCCAGGGATGTGAGCATCTGCATGGATGCCATGATGGGCATCGAGCGCCAGGCAGCTGGGCCTCCAGGCCCCTCGGCTAAGGCTGGCACTAATGAGGCCCCAAGTGGGCGAACTTGATGCCAAAATGAATACCAGAGCTTTCTCCACGTGAGGTTACAGAGAGCTTGCTGCGGCCCTGTCTCTTTCCCAACTGCTTCTCTTCTTTTCTTTTTACATCAGTATCAGGGTTTGAACTCAGGGCCTTGCACTTGCTAAGCTGATGCTCTTGGGGTGTGCCATCACCCCATTGGCTTTAGTCTTTATTCAGATAGGGTCTTTTGCTTTTTGTGCAGGCTAGCCTTGGGACTGGGATTGTCCTAATTCTCCTCCTGCATAGCTGCGATTATAGATGCGTATCTATATCCCACCACTCCTGGTGTTAGTTGAGATGAGGTCTAACTAATCTTTTGTCCTGGTCTCTACTTGCCAAGCAGCTGGGATTACAACCTTGCCTGACTAACTGCTCTCTTCCTTATGCACAAAAGTGGGGGTAGGGGAAATGCTATGCCTACAGACTGCCTGCAACCAGGATGCCCCCGAACCTATGTTTGCCGGTCCCCACCAGGGTGAGCCTGCAAGTGCTCGCCACTTGCCTGGGAAACAACCAGCTTGGCCTGGGTGTCTTCCAGCCGTTTCCGTAGGGCTGCCATTTCCTCCTCCCGTTGGGCGGCAGTGCTCGCCAAACTGCCACGCTCCTCTT
The DNA here is from genome assembly GCF_000151885.1 of Dipodomys ordii. Classification (NCBI taxonomy): domain Eukaryota; kingdom Metazoa; phylum Chordata; class Mammalia; order Rodentia; family Heteromyidae; genus Dipodomys; species Dipodomys ordii. The sequence continues at coordinate 1,708,408 of NW_012267359.1, forward strand.
CCAATGCCGTGATCTGCGTCACCCACTTCGCCTCTGACTGCGGCGTGGGAAAGACGGGGAAAACACTGAGATTAAACTGTCCCCTTGGCTGGGAAGGAGGCTCAGTGGTAGAGTGCTTGCTTTGCATGCACGAGGCCCTGTGTTCCATTCCTCAGCACCACATAAGCAGAAAAAGCCGGAAATGGAGTTGTGGCTCAAGTGGTAGAGTGCTCGCCTTGAGCTGAAGCGCTCAGGGACAGCGCCCAGGCCCAGAGTTCACAACTGACAAAAAAAACAAAAACAAAAAAACAAAACTGTCCCCTCTCCACTCCCACTGCCTCAGTCCAAAAGCTGGAGTCAGTGTGTCTGGAGGCAGGGCCCAAGGGGCCCAGGGGAGGGCAGAAGGCAGGGCAAGGGGGGCGGGGCTCACCTGGGCAGATGTTTCCAGGCTGCCGTGGAGGACCTGCACCTCCTGCCTGCTGCTGACAAGTTCTTGCTTTAAGCTTTCTAGAACTTCCTGCTGTTCCTGAGTCTGAAACAGGAGCAAAACAGATGGGCTCTGAGCTGGGGTGGTTAGAAGGGAATAAACAAATGAAAAGGTACACAAAGTGTGTACAAACGAAAATATACACGAAGCTGTGTGTACTCCATTGCATGCTAAGAGCACATCTGTGTGGGCTGGGTATAGTGGTACACACCTATAATCCCAGCATTCAGAGACTGAGATAGAAAGATGGTGTTCAAAGACTAGCTTGGGCTCATAGTGAGACCTTGCTACAAGGAAAAAAAATAGCATGTGGTGTGGGCAGAGCAGAAGGAGGTAACATCCTAGACAGCTCCCCCAAAACTTCTCTTCCAGTTCAGGAGTGTTAGGTCAAGTGAGGTTTTGAACGGTTACCTCCCTAAAGTCCAGATCGAGCCTCTTATATGGACTCAGGACCAAGCAGAGATTTGATGGATGCATCCGAGCCCCTGGCACTCGGTAGAGCGCAGTATAGTACGTGGGGGAGCACAGCACCTCACCTTCCTCAAGTGATTTCCTCTGTGTGGTTATTTCCTGAGTGGGCTGTGTGGATTGTTACCCAGCACAACTCATGGCTACCTTTTTTTTTCTGACAGCACTGGGTTTTGAACTCAGAGCCTCATGGTCTCAGCTTGGCTTACTTGCTAAGATGGTGCTCTACTGTGAAAACACGCTGCAGCCCTGATTAGTGCTGGTTGTTTTTGGAAATGGCGTTGCATAGATTTTTCTGCCCAGGCTGCCTTTGAATCTCAGTTCTCAGCCTAAGTAGGTGGGATTACAGGTGGGAGCCTCTGGAACCTGGTTCATGGGTAACATCATTAAAAATAGATTGAATAGAAGTTATCTAAATCACTATAGTAATATTTTGATGAAATTTTAGTTCTATTAAATGGGTTGTATGTATGTGGGGGTATTGTTACTGAGGTTTGAACTCAAGGACTGAGCACTCAGTTTTGTGTGTGTGTATATGCACGCGTTCTGGGGCTTGAATTCAGGACTTAAATGCTTTCCTTGAGATTCCTTTTGCTCAGGGTTAGTACTCCAACACTTGAGCCACAGCTCCATTTCTGGTTTTGGTGGTTAACTGGAGAGAAGAAGCATGATCATCCGGCTTTCCCCTCTCCTATTTTTCCTCCCCCCCTTTTCTTTTTCCCTCCCTTTTTTTCTTTTTTTGTCGGTCGTGGGGCTTGAACTCTGGGCTTGGGCATTGTCCCTCAGCTCTTCAGCTCAAGGCGAGCGCTCTACCACTTGAGCTACAGCGCCACTTCCGGTTTTCTGGTAGTTTATTGGAGATAGGAGTCTCACGGTCTCTCCTGCCTGGCTGGCTTTGAACTGCGATCCTCCGATCTCAGCCTCCTGAGTAGCTAGGATTACAGGCGTGAGCCACCAGCGCCCGGCTTTTCCCTCCCTTTTGAACTGCGATCCTCAGATCTCAGCCTCCTGAGTAGCTAGGATTACAGGCGTGAGCCACCAGCGCCCGGCTTTTCCCTCCCTTTTTTTGAGACAGGGTCTTGACATATATCCCAGGCTGGCTTACAGTTTGGGATCTATTGCCTCAGCCTCTTTGAGTGCTGGGATTGCAGGTGTTTATCACCATGCCTAGCTAGATGAATTTTTGAGTTGGGGTTAGAGAGAAGTAGAAAGCCACAACTCCAGTTCGGACACTCAGTTCATCTCTGCCCTTTGTGAGTACATCCTTCAGGCCTGCGCACATGCAGCTCTCTCTCTCTCTCTCCAGGCCAGCCAGGGCCCTCACGCTTTCTCCGGTGACTACAATCCCAGGGTGGAGAGCCCGCTGCATCTGCTCGCTCACCTTGCGCTGGGCCTGCTCACTCACGTGCTGGAGCGCACCCTGCAGCTCGCTCTTCTCTCGCTCCAGCTCTGCCTGTGCTTGCCTGGCCACCGACACCTGCTTGGTCACCTCGGCGTTCTGAGAGGGGGAAAAAGACCCTGAGCTGGGTTGCATCAGGCCTAGAGGGCATTTTCTTCTAGAAGCTACTAGGCCATCCGGGTTGGAACCAGACCCACGTGTGATTTCTTAGCCAGAGGGAAGCCAGAATGGAGTAAAGGTCTATAGATACTGGCTGTCCATGAATGCAGAAAAGTAGCAAACATGGGTGATTCTGTGTGGCTCTGCACACAGCCCTTGCTATGGGAGGTGGGGGTGTGGGAAGCTGGGGCTCATGAGGACAGGGTGCCCTCCCCTACCTTGCGCAGCAGGTCGGCATGGTTCTGCACCAGCTCACTGTACTTCTCCTTCAGTTTGCTGTAGCGCTGTTCGTTGGCCTGTGCCTTCCCTGCATGGGGAAGGACCAAGGTGAAGCATCTCCCTGGCCCAGGCCCCGGCTTCCTCCTGGGGACCTGGCTCAAGTAGTAGAACACCTGCCTACCAAGTGAGTGCAAGGCCCTGGGTTCAAACCTCAGCAGCACAACTGCTCCCCCCCCCCAATAAAATAAACATCTGCCCACTGATCCACGCGTGCCTGCACCCAGGAGTGATTTATGCCTTCCAGTTCTTTCCTTTTTTTGAGAAAGCATGTCACTATGTAGCCCAGGCTGACCTAGAACTTGCAATCCTTTTGCTTCAGCCTCCTGAATGCTGAGACTATAGGTGTAGATTACCACACAGGGTTTTGTTTAGTTTTGCCAGCCTAGGATTTAAAACTCAGGGTCTCCTGATTTTCCTGTGTTTTTCCACACAGGCTTGTTTTTTGTTATGTCTTTTCTTTTTTTCTTTTTTGGTTGTTGGTTGTGGGGCTTGAACTCTGGGCCTGGGCGCTGTCCCTCAGCTCTTCAGCTCAAGGCTACAGCGCCACTTCTGTTTTTTTGGTGGTTTATTGGAGATAAGAGTTTCACAGCCTTTCCTGCCTGGGCTGGCTTTGAACCGCAATCCTCAGATCTCAGCCTCCTGAGTAGCTAGGACTATAGGCCTGAGCCACCAGCGCCCCACTCCTTTTTATTTTGGGGAGTAGGGTTTCCTGTGTTCTGCCTGAGGCAAGTCCTGGACAGTGATCTTCCTATCTATACCCCACCCCCCAAGAAGATGGGATTATAGGTATGCACCATCATACCCACGCTTTTCTGATTTCTTTCCTTAAGCCTTTGCCTGTTTTCCCTCTCCCCAGGGCAGTCACCCCATGTTTCCATGAGCCCTGGGGCAGCAGTGCCTCCTGTAGGCCCTGCTCTCAGTCTCAAAGCAGCAGGACCCTCTACCCCAGCCCCCAGTCTGCCCAGGCCCTGGTCTCCCACGCTCCCCGGCACAGCCCCAGGCCCCTCACTCTCGATCTCCGTCAGGCTCCGCTGTGCCTTCTCCGTGTCTTCCCGTTGCTTCTTGAGCTCGTCCAGCTCTGTGCGCAGGAACTCGCAGTCATCCGTCGCCTGCCGCCCCAGGTGCTTCTGCTCTGCCAGCTCAGCCTCCAGCTCGCTCACGCGGCCCTTCAGCTGCAGCATGGCCCGCTGGCTCTGTAGGAGGGACCGGGGAGGAAGGGCCAGGTGAGGAGGAGCCTGCACTGCCCCGGGGCAATTGGTGCTAGCCCGTTATTACAACTAAACAAGTACAGCCGGCTTCTCAATCCACCACTCCTCATCCCTGATCTGCAGATCCAACCAACCACAGGCAGAAAATGAGCATGTACAGACTTTGTGTGTGCTGGTCCTGGGGCTTGAATTCAGGGCCTGGCTGCTCTCCCTGAGCTCTTTTACTCAGGGCTAGTGCTCTACCCCTTGAGCCATAGCTCTATGTCTAGCTTTTTGGTGGTTCTAGTCTCACAGACTTTCCTACCTGGGCTGGCTTTGAACCACCATCCTCAGATCTGTCTCCTGAGTAGCTACAATTACAGGCTTGAGCACTAGTGCTCAGCCAACTTTCTGTTCTTGACACTACTTTTTTTTTGGGGGGGGGTCAGCCTTGGGGCTTGAACTCAGGGCCTGGGTGCTGTCTCTGAGCCTCTTTGTGCTCAAGGCTAGCGTTCTACCACTTGATCTACAGCACCACTTCCATTCTTTGAGATAAGAGCCTCAAGGGGACTTTTCAGACTGGGCTGGCTTTGAACTGTGATCCTTAGATCTCAGACTCCTGAGAAGCTAGGATTACAGGCGTGAGCCACTAGTGCCCAGCTCTTGTTACTACTCCTTAAGGAATGCAGTCTAACAATCATCTGCACAGCTTGAACCCTACACAAAATGTTCCGGGGCTCAGCATGGACACACAAGTTCGGGTGCACAACTTGGGCACGGGGTTCTGGCCTGCGGAGGGTTCTCAGCCATCTGCTAAGGAGACACAGAAGAATGTGTCACTCCAAGCCACTACCTGCCACTAGAGGGAGCGAAGAGGGTCCCATGATCCAGGACACATGGGCTGGGGTAGCCATAGGTGAGCTGGAAGGAGGTGGGACAGGGTGCTGGGCGGTCCCTGTGGTCTGGTCATCTTCTAGCTGGCCACGGCTCTGAGGGGCAGGCGCAAAGACAGCACCAGGGACTGCACACAGCTGTTACCACCCCCAGCTAAACCCCTGGTGGTCCTGGGAAATGAACTCAGGACTCTTGTACCTTCTGAAAGGCAGGCACTGTGCTATTGAGCCATACTTCTAGCCTTTTTGCTTCTTTGTTTTTCAGATTGGGTCTCAAAGTCTTTTGTTGGGGACCATAATCTTCCAACTTATGCCTCTTGTGGAGCTGGGATCATAGGTATCTGCAATTAGGTCTGCCTTGTCGGTTGAGATAGGGGTCTCACTGACTTTTTCCTGGACCGGCCTCAGAGATCCTCCTGATCTCTGCCTCTCAAGCGGCTGGGATTACAGGTGTGAAGCACTGCCCTAGTCTCTAAGCCAAACTCTTCTTAGGGTTTTATGACAAGAATGGGGTCTTTCTTATCACAGCCTCTTGTCCAGGGGGTGATCTATAGGTCACAAAGTGGATACTGGCACGTGGCTTAACTATGTCCTGAAGGCCTGTGCCATGACATGAGGCAAGCGCAGGCTGCTTAGCTTTGGCATTTGGGCTGTGGTCCAACCAGTACCACAAGCCCTGAGGCTCATATAAAACCCAACCAGGTGCCGGGGAGGCACAGTAGCAAATGGGGCCCAGAGCACACCTCTGCCTTAACCTTCTCCAGCTGTGCTGTGAGCCCGCGGATCTCCCCGTACAGCTGCTCGATCAGGTGGTCCCTGGGGAGAGAAGGAGCATGGTCAGCTCCCGCAGCGTGCTGCCCTGCCTGTGGGAGTGGAGGCGGGGGCGGGGTGGAGGTGGAAGGCTGGAGGTGCGGCCCAGCGGCATGAGGACCCCAGCTCAAAGCCAGTGGGAACAGTGCTTTGACACCAGATCACACAAATGGTTCCCATCTGCAGGTATTCAAATCCATGAATTCAATTGACTGTGGATGGACAACAATGGAATAATCGGGAAAACAAACTGCATCTGCTGGGAATGTGGTAGTCAGATGCTTCCCTTTGGTCTTTTTCTTTTTGTGGTGCTCCTGGGGCTTGAAGTCAGGGCCTGGGCTCCGTCCTAGAGGTTTTCCCCACAAGGATAGTACTCTACCACTAGGGCCACAGCGATACTTCCAGTGTTTTTTGGTATTTAGTGGAGATTGGAGTCTCATGGACTTTCCTGCTGGGACTGGCTATGAATCAGGATCCTCAGATCTGTCTCCTAAGTAGCTGGGATTACAGGCATGAGCAACTGGAGCCTAGCACCTCCCATTGCTAGTCTGAAACAACAGCATGTTGCCACCACCTGTCCCTAGCTGCCACGTCCTCAGCAGCTGAGCATCTGGAGATGGCGTAGAGACTGCAGGAAGGCGTGGCACACTTGTGTCAGCTGCCATTCCTCAAGGCTCCATCTGCAAACTCTGATGCCCACGGGAGGGGGCTCCCGGCCCTCCCGCTGTGGTACTGTGAGGACTGGGAGTAAGGGGTGCCGGCTGAGGGTCAGGCCTGGAGAATTCCTCCCAGGGTGGAGCTGGGCCTTGAACTCACTTCCCATCCTTGCTCACGCCGTTCTGACTGTCAAAGTTGAAGGGATCACTGCTCAGCGAGCTGCCAAAGATGCCATCAAACTTGTCGTCAAACAAGGTCTGTTGCCCAGCCAGAGAACAAGTCAGAGAACAGAGACAAACACATGGGTCAATGGGTGTCATGAAAAGAGCCCCCCACTTTGTTACATCAGGTAACTCACTCCTGTAATCCTGTCTATCGGGACTTGAGGACTGGGAGGACTGCAGTTCAAGGCTAGCCTAGGCAAAATGTTTTCAAAACCAAGATAGAAAAAAGGCTGGGTGTGGTGTTATGTGTGTGTCACTACAGCTAGGTGGGAAGTATAAATAGGCCAGCCCAGACAAAACATATGAGACTATACTAGAAAAATAACAAGAGCAAGAAGGACTGGGTTGTGGCTCAAGTGGTAGAACACCTGCCTCGCAAGCAAGAGGCCATGAGTTCAAACCCCAGTGCCACCAAACAAACAAAAAGACTGCTCTCCCCCCTCCCCCACCCATCCCTGTCTCTCCAGGAAGCAGAACAGAATGAGAGAAGTGTCTGTGGCTCAGGTGAGTCCCACGCATTTGAGATGCAGACCTGGGAGGATCACAGAGCCAAAAATTCAGAACCAGCCTAGGCAATATAGTGACACCTCATCTCAAAAATGAACAAGTGTGGTGATACACACGTAATTCTAGCTATCTGGAAAAGCAGCAGGAAGATCACGTCTGAGACTGACCTAGGCAAAGGAAAAAAAAAAAAGCAAAAAACACAAAAACAAGACCTTATCTGGTAAAACTAAAGCAAAAAGGGCTGAGGGTGTGGCTCAAGGTAAAGGCCCTGAGTTCGAACCCCACTACTGTCTCCCCCAAAAGGCCAAACCTGACAAGTCAATGTGCCAGCCCCAGGGTCTCTCACATCCTCATCCCTGAACAGGGGGCGGGTACATGTCCAGCCAGGGTCCACACCTGCCGGGCAGCATCCACGTCTACCAGGTGCCCTTTGTCCAGCGCTGGCTCACTGTCAGGGGATGAGGCCTCTGCAGGGATCACCACCACCGGACTGATATGCTCCGACAGGGCCGAGGCTCGCAGGAAGTTTGGGGGGTTCTGAGGAGAGATGCAGTTCCACATGACTTGCCAGCCTGCCTGCGGGGTCCTGGACCCCCCCATCACCTGCAGCACCTGGGGCCCTGCCAGGAGCACTTACCTCGGGCAGCTGCGGTATCTGGATGAGCCGTTTGAAGTACTGCAGGTTGCTGGAACGGTGGAACAGGTCTCTCAACCTGTGGAGGAGGCCAGGGGCTGGTGCTGGCGGCTGGGTGGGGATGAGGCAGCCCCTTGCTGTCCCACCCCGTCCACCCAGTGGCCGCCAGGGGACCTGATTTAATTATGACAGTGGTAAAGGACATAATCCATGCTGCTGGCAATTTGGCTATAAGCAAAAATTAAAAAAAGGCACTGGTGCAGCAGCTCACACCTATGATCCTGGCTAATTAGGAGGCTGAGGTCAGGAGGGCAATGTTTGGAGGCCAGTCCAGGCAGAAGTTTGAGACCCCACTACCTTCTCAACCTGTAACTGGGCGCAGTGGCATGCCATCTGTCTCCCCCCCCCCCCCAAGCAAGTGGGAGGCTGAGATTGAGAGGATCACATGTCCAGGCCAGCAGGGGCAGAAAAATCCAGAAGTATGCCATGGTGATGTACACCTGTAATCCCAGAAGTGACACAAAGCCTAAAACAGGTGGATAGCAGTCCAAGCACATACTATAGTGGGAAATGGGACCTAACTCACAAATAACCAACAAAAGCCAGGGCTGGAGGCATGGCTTAAGTGGTAAAGCCTAGCAAGTATAGTCCTGAGTGCAAACCAAAAACTGGAGCCTGCTACCTGAGCCCTGAATTCAAGCCCCAGGACCAGCACAAAAACAAGGGAGGAGTGCCTTGGCTAAGTAGCTCAGTGTTAAGGGTGTGGCATTTGTGAGGTCCTGGGTTAGTTCCATTCCCAGCACTGGAAAAGAAAAGGAAGCTGTTTTCTGCGAAGTTAAACCAAGGAGCTGGAGGAACAGATTTCTTTTGCCCCTGAGCTATGGGCAGCTCCGTGAGAGCAGAGGGCTAACAGCTGAGCTCTACAGACTATAACACCCAGCACTAGAGACACCTAGGAATACTGGCTGGGGACTAATGAGCTAGCTATACTGACCCCATCTTGGGAGGAGATGATTGTGGGAACTCAGGACCTCATGCTCTATCACCTAGACCCATGTACCCATGCTCCTTTCCCCTTGTCACTTTTTTCCTCCTCATTTTGGTGCCAATCTTGGGGCTTGAACTCAGAGCCTGAGCACTGTCCCTGAGCAATTGTGCTCAAGGCTAGTATTCTACCATGTGAGCCACAGCTCCACTTCTGGCTTTTTGGTGGTTAAGTGGAGGTAAAAGTCTCACAGATTTTCCTTCCCAGGCTGCCTTTGAACTGTGATCCTCAAATCTTAGCTGCTGAGTAGCTAGTATTACAGGCGTGAGCAACTGAATCCGGCCCCTTCTCTATTTTGAGCCAAACCACTGGAAACCTAGAAACACAAAAGCACTCAGAGTTGGATCACGGAGCTCAATGGTGACAGAACTTTCTTGAGTTCAGCTCCAACAACAAAGTCTGGCGTCTCAGGATGGCCTTCCAGACCCCCTAGGCTTAGGTGCAGCCAGACCGCACTGCTGCTTTCCTTGAATTCAAGTACAGCACGTCTCTAAGGAAGCAAGGACATGGCATCTACCCCGGGAGACACTTTCCTAAGCTAGAAGATGGAAGGAAATGCAGGCACAGATCACAAGGTTGGGTTGCTGGGCTTGTGCCAATGTTAACAGTCTACTGTTTTCACAAGCTACTGGAATTGACCATTCCAGGAACCGAGACCCAGCTTTCTATCTCCTGGGCTTTAGTAAGTCATTCATGATAGAATGTAACGCCTCTGCAGAAGAAGCTGGGCACCAGAAGTGAGTGCAGGCCCACTGCCCTTTGACCTTGGGAAAGCAGCAAACTAGCTTAGGAGCCATGGTCAAGGGCAAAGACATGAACAGGCACCAGGTGCTGATGCTCACGCCTGTAACCCTGACTACTCAGGAGGCTGAGATCTGAGGACTGACTGTGATTCAAAGCTAACTGAAACCAGCCTGGACAGAAAAGTCTCTTATTTCTAAAATAAAGAGCAAAATGCTAGACTGGAGGTATGTCAAGGGGTAAACCACCAACCACAAGTGAAAAAGCTAAGTGAGAGCTTGAGGCCCTGAGTTCAAGACCTACTACTTAGCAACAACAACAACAACAACAAAAGCAAAAGCTGGGTGCTGGTGGATCATGCCTGTAATGCTAGTTACTCAAGAGGCTGAGATCTGAGGATTGTGGTTCGAAGCCAGCCCAGCCCAGGCAGGGAAGTCCATGACTCCACCCAATGAAACACCAAAAAGCCAGAAGTGTGGCTCAAGTGGTAGAGTGCTAGCCTTGAGCAAAAAAAAAAAAAAAAAAAAGCTCAGGGACAGCACCTAGGCCCTGAGTTCAAGCCCCAGGATGGGGACCCCCCCAAAAAAAAAGCAGAACTCAAGTGCAGGCCAAGCAAATAGGAAACTATGATTGAGAAGCTGGGGTGTTAGGGTGGGGTGGGCCTAGGGAAATAGGGCATGGGAATGGAAAGAGGTGACCCATGGCCCTGGAATGGCAGTGGGTTGTACATGCTGGGTCCGGAGGGAGGAGGTGGGGCAGGAAGGAGGTCGGGAGTCTGGAAGATGTTAGAAGGTCCCAGAGGGTGGAAGAGGCTGAAGAGACGGAATAGGGCAACTTGCACCTCAAATGCACTGAATCCAGGGTGCAGACCATGGCGCCCTCCTCTCCGGCAGCATGTGCTCTGGCGGGTGTGTGGTAGTTTCTTGCTTTTCCTCTGCTCTTTGGCAGTACTGGGAACCGAACTCCTTATTGAACAGGTGCCACACCACTGGTTACTTTCAAGGTGAGCTCTCGAGAGATGCTCGGGTTGGCCGGGGCTGAGATCTTCCTACCTGTACTTCCTAGTGTTGTGGGGATGACAGGCAGGCACCACAATGCCTGGCCACTGTGCTTTCCCTGGGGCTGGGACAGCAGGTATATGCCACCATGCCCAGTCATTGTCTGAGATGGAATCTCACAAACTTCCTTCTACCTGGGTTGGCCTTGAACCTCCTTCCCCTGCTCTTCACTTCCCAAGTGGCTAGGGTGAGCCACAGTGCCCAGTAACCATTACCTTGAGACAGTTCACTGCACAGCCCAGAGTGGCTCAGAACTTGTAATTCTCCTGCCTAAACCTCCTAGGTGCTGAGATTACAGGGGTGTGCCACAATGCCTGACCCTATGCAGACAACTCTACTTGCAAAGGATTTCAAAGCATGCGCTCTTGTTTGAGAGTCACTTACTTTGTGAACTGCTCCATGAAGCGGTCTCGGTGGCCCTGCAGGGTGTCAGCGGGGAGACCTGCAGGGAACTAGAAGCAGTTAGGGGCAGGGGACGCCATGGTGGCCCTAATGTGGCAGCATGGACCAAGGTGTGGGGGATGGGGGTGTTGTACTATGTGGGGTGCACTTTGGGGTTTGGGTCTGAGTCCCTAGCCACCTCTGTGTCCCCACCCCTGGTGATGGAGCTGGCTGTCCGCAGGTCGCTGACATTCTTCCACACTGCACAATCTGAACTTCAGCTTTGAATCATAATGCAGCTTGTTTCATCTTCAGTTTTGTTGTTGTTTTGTTTTTTGTTGTCGGTCGTGGGGCTTGAACTCTAGGCCTGGGCGCAGTCCCTTGCACTCTTCAGCTCAAGGCAAGTGCTCTACCACTTGAGCCACTGGCCACTTCTGGTTTTCTAGTGGTTTACTGGAGATAAGAGTTTCGTGGACTTTCCTACCCGGGCTGGCTTTGAACTGCAATCCTCAGATCTCAGCCTCCTGAGTAGCTAGGATTACAGGCGTGAGCTACCAGCGCCCGGCTTCATCTTAAGTTTTTTTTTTTTAAGTTATGTTTATTCTGTCCTTTCCTCTTTCTTTTAACTTCACCCAGGCCTGCCTTGAGTTCCTGGGCCCCAGCAATCTTGAATCAGCTCCCCAGATAGCAGGGATTAGAGGTGTATGCCATCAGACTAGGCTTATTTTTCAAATATATATTTGAAAAACATTTCTTTTAGTATATACAGGGAAGTACATGTATAAGGTACGGGCTGGGCAGGGTAGCATACACCTCTAATCATTTGGTATATCCAGGGAAATACATGTATAAGGTACGGGCCGGGCAGGGTAGCACACACCTCTAATCCTAGCTACTTGCTATAGGCAGAACGGGTAGCAAGACCTCATCTCAGCCAAGTCAGGCCTGGTGCTTCACACCTATAATCCTAGCTCTGTGTGAGGCAGAGGAGGAGAACTAAGGTCCAAGGCCAGCTGCAAGCAAACACTTGAGACCCTACCCTAAAATTAATGAAAGCAAAACAGTGGTTGGCTGCTGGGGGGTGGGGGTGGGGGCTGGCGTGGCCCTTGGTGAATGGTGATAGGCCAAAGCATGGGGGGTGGGGCCAGGCACCTCAGGAACTGGAGGCTAAGCAGGCCAGGCCTGCCCTGCTACTCACATGAGTGGAGCTTGAAGAGGAGCTTGACGGTGTAGTCATACAGGTGGCTGCAGTCCAGGATGACCTGGATGAGGGGGGCCAGGCGGCACTGGCCCGCCGCCGTCACCGATACGGAGCGTGACATGTCCAGGGAGCTGAACACTGGCAAGTGAGAGTGGGACCCAGGCAGTTGTGGGGGGCTCTGCAGAGGCGTGGGCAGGAGCCTGCCACCCACCAAGGAGTGCACGTGCATGCGTCCCCCCAGCCACGGACAGCTGTCCTACAGGGCCTCGTATGCAGTTTCTGACCCCCAACACCCAAAACAAGCCTAGCACCTTAGCTACTCAGGAAGCTGAGCTCTAGAGGACTGTAGAGCCAGGCTGGGCAGGAAAAGCCAAGAGAGTCCATCACCAATGAACCAGCCAAAGATCAGACTGGAGGCGTGGCTTAAGTGGTGGAGCACCAGCCATAAGCAGAGAAGCTGAGTGAGAATGCAAAGCCCTGAGCTCATGCCCCAGCACCACAACCACATCCACCCACATATACATACAGGATTACAACAACGCAGTTTTGAGGTCTTGGGTCTAATGGGAGGTGGGACACTATTTATATGGAGCGAGAATGGTGGACACAGCAACCCAGCCTCCCTCTCCTGGGCAAGTGGCCAGTGGTCACCCCATCCTGTCATCACCAGGCTGGCCAAAAAGAAGAGAGCCACAGGGCTGTGGCAGGGGACACAGGCACCAGAGGTAGGGGTAGGGCGCAGGGGAGACTATGGGAGTCAAAGGCTGGCCAGGTCAGCGGACACTGCCTCCCTCTGCTTTCCCACACCCAGAAATGAAACTGTTCCTCAATGTCCTGCCTGTGGGGCCCCTCCGCATGCAGCCCCTACCCGAAACCCCAGCCCTGCAACTGGACACCGGGCTGGCCAGAGCTTTCCTTCTCCTTCTCCCTTTTTTTTTTTTTGGTGTGGGGGGGGGAGGCTGCTACTAGGGCTTGAACTCAGGGCCTGGGCACTGTCTATGAGCTTTTTTTTGCTCAAGGCTGGCACTCTACCACTTGAGTCACAGCTCCACTTCCAGCTTTTTGCTGGGTCATTGGAGAGAAGAGTCTTACAGACTTTCCTGCCCAGGCTGGCTTCAAAACACAATCCTCTGATCTCAACCTCCTGAGTAACTAGGATGACGGGCATAGCCACCGCTGTCTGGCTCTTTTGGTCTGACACAGGAGGTTTCGCTATGTAAGCCAGCCCTCGCCTCCTGAGTGCTGGGATTACAGGCAGCCACCATCACACCCAGCCCTTTATCTCCTTCTTGCATGGGCTGCCCACTGTCCCTAGAGACAGTACCTGCTGGCTAGGACATGACTTTCCCTGATGTCCCCCTGCCCTGCATGTGAGGAAGTCCTGAGGGAAGCCCAGAGCCTCCCTGTGACTTCTGGAAGCTAAAAAACATAAAATGAAAAGTAAAAATAGCCAGGCGTGGGTGGCTCATGCCTGTAATCCTGGCTATTCAGGAGGCTGAGATCTGAGGCCTGGATCTTTCTGGCGCCTCCCTGCCTGTGTCCTGTGATGCGTGTGAAGGAGCATGCCACCTGTCGGAGGCCCGGAGCTGAAGGATGCTGTAAGAGGATGAGGGAGGCAGAGAGTCCCACTGCAGCAGCTTCTAACCAAGTTATGTGAGAATGCCTGTAGTGCAGAACACTTTCTGATTCAGGCCTTTGCCAAGGCATGTTCCCAGAAAGCAGGGGAACCCACCACAGGAAGATGAGGGGGAGCTACTGGGGAGAAGGGGGTGGAGTGGCTTGTGAGGGAAGCAGACCAGCTCAGGCTGCAGGCATGATCACAGAACTGAGAATGTGCTTGGGCGCTTGGCAGGTCTGCCCACTGTCTTCCCTGGTGCCCACGATGGGGGACTTACCAGTCTGGAAGAGGCTAAGTTCACATTCCAGGTAGTCGAACATCTCCACCGTGAGCTGGAAACTGGGACCGAGAAAAGAGAGAGAAAGAGAGGGGGGGGAGGGAGGGAAGGAGAGTGGGAGGGAGGGAGGGAGGGAGAGAGAGAAAGAAAGAGAGAGCGCTCCAATCGCACACTGCAGTCTTGGACCTTTTCTTTTGGGGTGGGAGAGCAGAGAGCTACAGTTTGAACTCAGGGCCTTGGACCGGCGAGGTGGCATATGAACTACTGCCTGAGCCACACACCTCAACCATTTGCTGTCCCTGAGCTTCTTAACTCAAGGCTGGCACTCAGTCACTTGAGCCACAGCTCCACTTGCGGCATTTTTGTGGTTCATTGGAGAGAAATCTCACGGAATTCACTGCCCAAGCTGCCTTCAACCTGTGATCGTCAGACTCAGCTTCCTGAGTAGCCAAATTGACAGGCGTTAGCCACCAATTCCTGACTATTTTTTTTTTTTTCATATAGGGTCTCACACTTTTGCCTGGGACTGCCCTTGGACCACAATCCTCCTTTCTACCACCTCCTACAAGGCAGTGAAGACAAACACTGCCATGCCCAACTTGTTGGCTCAGATCGAATCTCACCAATTTCTTGCTCAGGGTGGCTTTGAACCACAATCCTCCTGACCTCTGTCTCTGCGGAGGCTGGGCTTCAGCCTTAACCTATCGTGTGTGACACGATAGGGCCTTGCAAATGCCAGGCAAGCATTCTTCCACAAAGCTCTACCCCTCCACCAGGCTAGGCTTCCACCCAATGCCCGGTGTGGGCTCCCGTGCCTCCCACTCCCTATGCTCGGCCCCTCCATAGGGACAGACAGCCATTTGGAGACACAGGGCCCTCAGCATACTGCCAAGGGGTGGGCGGGTCCCATGTTGAGTAGAGATGGAGTGACACAGAGAAAAGACCCAGCACCTGTGCCAGCCCCTGCCCTGCCAGCCCTGGGCCCCGGGGAGGCCAGGGGGGAGTGACAGGCAAAGAACCTCCTTCCCCTATGCCAACTCACAAATTGTTCACGTCGCTCTCGCCGGCCTCATCCAGCTGGCGGTCATTCATCTGCAGGTTGCCTGGGAACCGGGGATTCTAGAAGGAGGTGGAAACAGGAAGTGAGCAGCCCATCTCGAGGGGCCTCCTGTAGGCACACAGCTCATCCTCAGGACTGTAGGGCCAGTGGCTACAACCTCTCATGTCTCCACTCTCCAAACCCACACACTGGAACATTCCTGAGAACATGACTTTGATCCTCCTGCTGTGGCCTCCCAAGCGGCTGGGATTACAGGTGTGTACCACCAGGCTCTCTCTCCTAGCTTCAACCCTCTGGTTACTTCCTCTGCACCTGTGATCAGGACTGCGGCTGGCCCCGCCCTCTGGGGTCTTGGACCCCTCCCACAGCTCTATGTGCTGGGGGCTAGGGTTGCAGTGACCCCAAGAGGGGGGGCCACCACCACACAGTGACCCTGAAAACAGTGCTTGCCCATGTCCCCCCTCGGCATCCCAGCCCTGTGGTTTGTATTCTGTCCTGATTGCCCCATCTTTGCTTCTGAGCAGCTGGGATGGCTGCCAGATGCAGACTACACGAAGGGTCTGTGTGCAGACTCGTTAGGGAAATGGCAATAATTGCCTTTTCCTTTTGTTTATTTGAGACAGGATCTTACTATTGTATCCCCCAGTTTCAGTCTCCAAGTGCTGGGATTACAGGTGGGGAACACTGCCCAGCTACAGGAAGTGCTTTTCATGATCAAATTGATCCCTTATCCTCTCTTTTCCCCCCCTCTTGCTCCCTCCCTGCCCCTTTCTCTCTTTTTGCCAGACAAAGTTCTATCACTGCCTTACAACCCCAGTCCTTAGAATCCAGATTTTTCTGTCCCAGTATGGGGGTTTGAACTCAGGACCCTGTGCTTGCTGAACAGGTGCTCTACCACTTGAGCCACACCTCCACTGCTTGTTTGCTTTCATTATTTTTCAGCTAAGATCACTTGCGCTTTTGCTCTGGGCTGGCCTTAGACTCACTCGATCCTCCTATCTACGGCCCCTCTTGTAGCTGGGAGTACAGGCGTGCCCAGGGGCGGCATCTCTGACATGTTCACAAGCAGTACCTGTAACTGGGGTGTGTGGCTCCTCTACTTTGTAAAATGGCTGCAGAGTACTTGAGCCAAAACCCTTATATTGCAACAACTCAGGGCCCTGAGCACAGTTACCCTGGCCATAGTCTTCCTCTCTCCAGGCTGGGAGGCTGAGAGATGGACCTGCCCACCATGAGGGAGAGACCCAGGGCTGGTGGCAGGTGCTCACCTTGGTGTGGAACTCCATCTTGGTCTTCAGTAGCTTCAGATAGATGCTGCACAGCTGCCCATAGCCCTCACTCAGGTGGCCCTGAAGAGACAAGAGAGCACGAGGGAGTGCTGGGAAAGATACCTGCAGCCAGTGCTTCCTTCCCAAAGATTCCCTTTCTCATTACAAATATAACAGACAAGCCAAGACTGGGTGGCTCACACCGCCTATAATCCTAGCTGAGCTGAGGATCTTGGCTCAAAGCCAGCCCCAGGCAGGGAAGTCCATGAGACTCTTATCTCCAATTAACTAGCAAAGTGCCAGAGTGGAGCTGTGGCTCAAGTGGTAGTACAATCCTTCAACCCTCCCTGCTGCTCACAGAAGAAATCTTAAACAAGCTACAAGAGGTACATTTGTCATATCTCAGTCCTTGTTTTGGGGCACATGGGGGAGGGGCAGGTGGCCCCTGAAGAATCTCCAAACTCACCCACATCCTGCTCATGTCACTCAACTCATTCTTGTATCTCAGAGAGTCCTTCAAGACCTGGACAGGAAACAGAAATGTGAGAGGGCAGCCAGACATCTAGTGGGGGTGGAGGCTAAGGAGGTGACCCATCACCCTAGACTGCATGCTCATGCCTGTAATCCCAGCTGCTTATTAGATCAGGAAGACTTCAGTTTAAGGTTGGACTTGGCCAAAAGTTAGCAAAATCCTATCTCAAAAAAACAATCTAGGTACTAGTGGCTAGGTGCTAGTGGCTCATGCCTGTAATCCCAGCTGAGGATCACAGTTCAAAGCCAGCCCAGCAGAAAGTCTGTGAGACTCTTTTTTTTTTTTAGTCAGTTGTGGACCTTAAACTCTGGGCCTAGGCACTGTCCCTCAGCTCTTCAGCTCAAGACTAGCGCTTACCACTTGAGTCACAGTGCCACTTCCGGTTTTGTGAGTGGTTTATTGCAGATAAGAGTCTCATGGACTTTCCTGCCTGGGCTGGCTTTGAACTGTGATCCTTAGATCTCAGCCTCCTGAGTGGCTAGGATTACATTGGTAGTGTGAGCCACCAGTGCCCAGCAAAATAGTGTTCACATTTTTTGTTTGTCTGTTTGGTTTTTGTCAGTCGTGGGGCTTGAACTCTGTGCTTGGGTACTGTCCGTGCACTCTTCAGCTCAAGGCTAGCACTTTACCACTTGAGCCACAATGCCATGTCTGTCTGTGAAGCTCTTATCTCCAATGAACCCAAAAGGCCAGAAGTAGAGCTGTGGTTCAAGTGGTAGAGTGCCATCCTTGAGTGAGAAAGCCAAGAAACAGGGCTAGGTCCTGAGTTCAAGCCCCAGTACTAACACAAAAACAAGACAAACAAACAAACCTGGGCATAGTAGTGTACACCTATAACTCCACCACTCTGGAGGCCTAGGTAGGAAGATCAAGATCAAAGACACCACTCTTAAAAACAACTTAAGGAAAAAGGGGCCAGGGTGTGTGATTCATGTGCTCAAGTGCTTGCTAAATGAGGATGTGACCCTGAGCTCAAATCCCAGTACTACATTCAGAAAAGGAGGGGGAGAAAGGGTATAGTGTTGGGGGTGAGGGGCGCCCCAGGACTCACATTTGGGTGTCCGTCTCGGAGGAGCTTGTGGAACACATGGCAGAACTTCCAGCAGAGCATGGCGTTGCTTGACAGGGGCAACCGGTTGACCACAGACCAGAAGGTGTGCGCACCTTTCTCATGGTGGGTGCCCAAGATGCAGGGTGAGGGGGTCAGGGAAAACACAGGCACGGTGCTGCCTCCCAGGGACACAGCTCACTGTCAGCACCCTGAGCTGGGCATCCATCCTGCCAATGGCCATCAACTGCCTGGTTCTGAGGCTTCATGATGCCTTCCCCCCAGACACAGAAGGGCCTCTCTTTCTCTCTAACGTGCTCAAGGGCGCCCGGGCCAGACTGGTGCTGCCTTGTCCTCAAAGCTCACATTTGAACAACACACGCCCGTGCTCTCTAGGAAGGTCTCTTATGTAGTACTGAAAGTGAGGATCTGTGCTGAGCGTGGTAGAGCATGCCTATAACCGCAGGGGTTCGGAAGCAGAAGCAGCAGGGTCATGAGTTTGACAGACTTCGACCACCTCATGAGACATTAACCCAAATATAAAAGCCAGGATGCGGCTCAGTGATACAGTGCTTTCCTAGCACACATGAGGGCCCAGGTTCTACCCAAAGAACTGCAGAATGAATGAATGAATGAAGGTGCTCAGTGCTCCATCCATAGCCCTAGATTCCCCCAGGGGATCCTAGACCAAGATCAGCTGCTTGTCAAGGCTCCTCCATGGGGAAGGACATCCATCAGCTACTCCTAGATAGATGTCTGTGGCTCATATCTGTACTTCCAGCTACTTGGGAGGTTGAAGTTAGAAAGATCATGGTTTGAGGCTAGCCAGGGCAGAAAAGTCCTCAAGATTCCACCTCAACAGAAAAAGCTGCCTTTCATCCCAGCTACAACGTGAAGCGTAAAATAGGGAGATGGTAATCTAGGTTTACACCAAGGCAGGAGGTGAGATCCCATGCCAAAAATAACCAGGTACCAGGCTCACACCTAGAATCACAGCTACCCAGAAGGCTGAGATCTGAGGGTGGTGGTTCAAAGCCAGCCCGGTCAGGAAAGTCCATGAGACTCTATCTCCAATTAACCACTAACAGCTGGAAGTGGAGCCATGGCTCAAATTGTAGAGCACTGGACTTGGAGGACACTGACTGGTAAGGAGGAGGAAGCTGTACCCTGGAGTGGGCAGTTGCCTCCTGGGAATTGGATTGCTCCCCTCCAGTGACCACAGACAGTGACATCCCTGGAAGCGGAACTTAGACGTGGGTCAGCCAGGCCATGGGGCCCAGACTATGGTAACCATGCGGCTTCCCCACCACTCCATCTTTCTCCATGGAAGCTCAAAGCTCGTGTCTGCCTGGAAGATGGGCTCTGGTGCCCACACTGCCCTGTCCCATGGATCCTGTGCAGTAGAGGAATTCCTCTCTCTGCCCTTCTCCACTATTTGCCTCTCTATTTTGTGTCCTGGGTGAACAACCTTGCTCCTAAATCCAGCCAAAGCCCGCCCCCTGCAGGCTGGCCACAGTCACTGCAGCTGCTGTGCAGGGCATGGCGGCTGTGGCCACCAGCCCTGGGAGACCTCTCCAGGGTTGGCTGGCTGGCTTTGTGCCACAGAGCACAGTGGCCCAGACAAGCCTGGCACCCAAGAGCTTCCTACGGCCAACAGGAACCTCCCCATGGCCTGCTTGGCCCCAGCCCCACTGTAGCTCCAGGAAGGACCTCAGGAGACCCATTGACTTGGGTGTGCTGCACCTGCGCCCACTACACAGCCACAAATCCATGATGGCGGACTCTGTGCAGTGGTATGTGACCAGGCCTTTCAAATTTCCCAGTAAGGGTTTTCTGTTGTTGTTGTTTTTGTTTTTTTAATTCAACTCGGGACCTTATGCCTACAAGGCAAGTGCTCTACCACATAAGCCATGTCCCCAATCTAGCATTTTGTCAATCCTCTGGCCTCTGTAGATGTTGCTCATAAGAAGGGATTTTACTCTCATGTGGTCCCTTGCCTTGGTTTCTTTACAACTGGGCCTTTCTCTTTTCTTCTTTGGCTTTCAAGATCAAAACAAGGGGACAACAGCTGCCTAGAGTTGGTCAATGTGGCTCCAAAGGCCAAGTATTAGGCCCAGCCAGAGGACTTAGAAACCACACATGAAAACCCTTCTGGGGGAGCTGGGAAGGTGGCTCAGTGGTAGAGCGTTTGCCTTGCATGCATGAGGCCCTGGGTTCAATTCCTCAGCACCACATAAGCAGAAAAAAAAAAGCCGGAAGTGGTGTTATGGCTCAAGTGGTAGCGTGCTAGCCTTGAGCTAAAGAGCTGAGGGACAGTGCCCAGGCCCAGAGTTCAGGCCCCACAACTGGACCAAAAAAGAAAAAAAGAAAACCCCTCTGGGCCAGGAAGATGTCTCAAAGGAGAACTCTGCATGGATTGGAGTTCCACAACACTGTGATCCTAGGAGAGGGACAGGTCTGTGGCAAGTTAAAAGGACCGGGCAAAGCATGGTAGCTCTTGACTGTAATCCTACCTAATCAGAGGCAGAGATTGGGAGGAGAGCAGTTTGAGACCAATCTGGTCAAAAAAGGTAGCAAGACCTCCATCTCAATCAGAGGAAGAATGGTGGGGTGGTACATGCCTGTCATCCCAGCAATCAGGGAGGCCACAGGTAGGAGGAGGATCGGGGTCCAGGCTCACTCAACCAAAAACATGTCACCATATCCAAAAGACAACAAAAGCAGAAAAGGGCCTGGTGTGTGACTCAAGTGTGACTGCACTTGCTTAGCAAACCCAAGGCCCTGAGTTCATGACCCCAGAACTACTTACCACCCCCCCCCTCAAAACTGGGCTCAATGACCCAGGGTCCCTTCTATCCTGGGGTCTCTGAGGGTAGCTCTCTCTGAGAAGCTGTGGCACCCACCAGAAGCTGCTCCACTTGCAGGTACTTGGCCCCGAGTGGGGCTTGCTTTCCTGTCCCTGGCCTCCCTCTGGGTTGCCTCTGCTCCAGAATGATCGGGCCACACTTCCCAAAGGATATTTCTGGCGTGTTTCTCCTTGACGGCCACTTCCTGGGCATTAATGGCCTTATTGATGCTGATAGTCTGTAAGACAAGAGGGGAGGAGGGATGTGAGCAGGCATCTGAATGGCTGAGGTACTCCCAGAGCCCCACCCCTTCTCCCACCTCCCCCAATGCCCACAGGCCTCCTGCGCCCAGCTGGGGGCAGAGGTGGGTAGCAGTCCCAGGCCAGCTGGCTCAGGCTGGCCTAGGGAGTAGGCTCCGCTGCCTGGCATTGGCTGTGCCCAGCTGCCATGCCCGCCTGCCACTCATTCTCTTGGCACCGCAGGCCAGCAATTAAGGCCCACACAAAGAGGCCTTTGATTCCAGGGGAAAACATTATTCCTCCAGGAGCAGAGGGACCATCCTGTCACCCCTCGTCACCCCAAAACCTTCCACTGGGCTGGCCCTGGCAGGCCGCCCTGGCATTTGCCTTCCTTAATGACACCAGAGGACCTGGATTGGTCTTTCTAGTCTTTTGTATGATCATAACTCTCTTTAATTTAGCATGGTATAGATATGTATGAATATAATTTATACAAATATATAAACCACATCACATAAACAGGCTGATTTTGTGGTACAGGGGGGCTTGAATTCAGGGCCTTCTACCTGCTAGGCAGATGCTCTACCACTTGAGCCACATCCTCGGCCCTTTTTGCTTTCTTTTTCAGATATGGTTTCTCCTCTCTAACCTGGGGCCAGCCTTAAGACCTCAGTCCTCCCTACAGCTTCTGGGGACCTTGGAGTGCAGATGTACTCTGCTGCACCTTGCTTGTTGAGATGGGGGTCTCACTAACTTTCTGCCTGGGCTGGCCTCAATCTGTGATCCTCTTGACCTCTGCCTCTTGAGTGATTAACAGGCTTGAGCAACTGTGGCCTGTGAGTATTTAAAGTATATACTTTTTTCTTACACTTTTCTCAATTCCTTTCCATGCAATCCCTCAGCCCTAAATCACACCAACAATCTGCTAGGATTCCTTTTGCACCTCCTAATAAATACTGTAGAGTGACTGTCTGCAGTTCACACGTCCTTTCCACATCTTGCTGCCCTCACTGCAAAACACCGTGTGGCACATTCTCCATAGAACTCAAACTCACTCTTAAAGAACACACTGCTCCATAGTGTGCAAGCACTTCTGTAGTATTTCCTCCATTGTAAACTATTCACTAAACTTTTGTCTTGTTGGTGGTGGTCATGGGGCTTGAACTTGAGGCCTGGGCACTGTTCCTGCACTCTTTTGCTCAAGGCTAGTACTCTACTACCTTGAGCACAGCACCACTTCCAGTTTTCTGGTGGTTAACTGAAGATAAGAGTCTTGACACTTTCCTGCCTGGCTTCAAACCACAATCCTCATATCTCAGCCTCCTGAGTAGCTAGGATAACAGGCATGAGCCACCAGGGCCTGGCTTTTCTAAACTTTTATATATGGATTTCCTTTCCTTCCTGCCCGCCCATCTCTGAGACAAGGTCTATGTACTACGTACTCCAGGGTATCCTGTAACACAACCCTCCTGCTTTAGCTTTCTGAGTGCTGGGACTACAGGCACGTGCTACCACACTTGGCTCCATTAATACTTACTAACTGATGTTTTGTGATGGGTTTGATTTTGGAGTAGGCGATTGGTAGGTCAGGTGTTCTGTAATCTTATATTATGGAAAAAACCTAAAGGAACACAATTATGAAGAACAGTCTTACAAACTCTAACACTGACCATCACAGCCAAGCAGATCAGGGATCAGCAAACATTTTCTGCAAAGAGCCAGTCAATCAATATTTGAGGCTTTGTGAGCAATTAACTCAACTCTGCCACTGAATACTAAGCGGATACATAAATGTGTGAGTGTGGTTGCTCCAAGGGAAACTTTTAAAACTAGTTGGTAGGCAGGGTAGTGCATGTCTGTAATCATAGACAAGCTGTGTCCCCGGGATGTGGCACACTGCAGGGTTCCTGGGCAGACGGTGCCTGTTAGGGACAGTTGCCTTTGTGTCATGGATGTCCACAGCCTACATGTTCCCTGTCACCCCTGCTTGACTTCACATTTCGGAGACCAGCCTTCCAACATTTACTTTAATTTTTCTTTCCCAGACAGGGCCTTACTCGGAGCTCAGGCTGACCTTAAACTCGAGATCCTCCTGACTGCTGAGTTACAGGTGTGCACTGCCATGCCTGGCTGCATGCCCATTTCTCCCAGAATCTTGGATGCTTGTTTTTCTCCCCACCAAGGGTAAACCCAGAGTCTAGAACCTGCCTCTTCCTCCCC
Source organism: Dipodomys ordii (assembly GCF_000151885.1). Lineage (NCBI taxonomy): Eukaryota > Metazoa > Chordata > Mammalia > Rodentia > Heteromyidae > Dipodomys > Dipodomys ordii. Next base: position 1,731,625 of record NW_012267359.1, read on the forward strand.
TGTAGGCATGCCACTGTGCAGGCAGGGCAGCTGTGGTTTCCTCCCCGCCCCCTGCCTCCAGGTCTGAACTCAGAGCTTTGTACTTTCTAGACAGACACTATACCCCTCAGCAACATCACTAACCCACTTTAGTTACACATTTCTGCTCAGGGCTGGCCTCAGACTGCCATCTTCTTACTTATACCTCCTGTGTAGCTGGGATTACAGATGTATACCACCACACCTGACTTGTGTGAGATGGGGTCTTGCTAACTTTTGGCTCAGACTGACTTTGGGTCTCTATCTCCCAATAGCTGGAATGTATGTGTCTGTGTGTGTGTGCACAGAAAGGCATGCCAGTAACTGGAGCTTGAACTCAGGGCCCAGGTGCTGTCCCTGAGCTCTTTTGCTCAAGACTTGTGCTCTACTACTTTGAGGCACAACTCCACTTCTGGTTTTCTGGTGGTTAACTGGAGATGAGTCTCACGGACTTTCCTGCCCTGGCTGGCTTTGAACCTCGATCTTCAGATCTCAGCCTCCTGAGTAGCTAGGACAGCTGTGAGCCACCAGTGCCTGGCTTGGGGTAGAGTTCCCTGCACCCCAAGTCCTAGGTGGTGCTGAGGAGAATCCACTCCCCACCCTGGCAGCCAGACTCAGGAGTCACTTGTTCAGGCTGACACCCAGCTCTGCCAACCAATGCCAATGGAGGACAGCAGCCGGGGGGGTTCTGTCTCACCTCAGGATGGGGCCCAGGGTCAGCACACATCCTCTCAGAACAGGCTGTTCCCCAGCTTTCCATGCTGTCACCCGGGACCTGGGAGCAGTGGCAGGCCCCCTGAATGGGCAGCATTGTAAAGCACTTCCGGCCCCAGCTGGCCCTCCTGGCCCCATGGGTCCCAGAGAGCCAATTATCAGCAGGCCCCACAGGAAGGGCAGTTTTCTCCCAGCTTCTCTTCCTCTCTCTCAGGACAGCCCAGCCAGGAAGAGCCAATGGGAGCCCAGGCCAAGCTTCTGTGGAGAGGAGGGGCTGGGCCAGCCCAGCCTACAGGGCCAGCTGGGCACCGTCTGGTCACGCACACAGCTCTGGACAGGAGGCCAGCAGAGGGGCTGCCAAGGTCAGGCCCATGGGAGGGAAGGAAGAAAGGATATGCTCTGTGTGGGGTGGCAGCTCAGAGGCGGGGATGGTGGGAAGGGAAGGGGAGGGGAGGAAGACAGGAAGGGAGGGATGGAGGGAAAGGACATGGTGTGAAAGGGTAGAGGGAAGTATGGGGGGATATGGGCCCATTCTAAATATCTTGATGGCACAAAGATTACCCAACTGTGAATGTCAAACCTTGTGGTGGGCTGGGTGTGGTAGCACATGCCTATAATCCTAGCAGAGGCAGGAGGATCTGGAGTTTGAGTTCAGTGCCAGCTTGGACTATATAGCAAGATCCTGTCTTAAAACCAAAACCAAAAAATGCTAGGGGGACAGTGCATTAGCCTACTCCGCTATAATCTCTACCCCTCAGGAGGCAGAGATTTGAGGGGATTGGATTGTAAGGCCAGGCAGGGTAAAAAGTAGCAAGACCCCACCTTACCCAGATGTGGGCTCACCTGTAATCCCAGCTACACAGGAACAAGGATCCTGAGGCTGCATAGAGGATCAGGGTGTGATGCTGGCATAAATGTGACACCCCCACTTCTTAACCAAAGGCTGAACATAGTGTTGTTTCCCCCCCCCCCGGGCCACCGGGCCACCCTACTACACAGAAAGCCTGCCACAAGCAAGGCACACCCAGGCAGCCTCTGGGGAGGAAGCAAGGCCTGGCCTCAAAAATAGCCAGCAAAAACTCAGAGTGGAGACATGTTTTAGTGGTAAGAGGACCTGCCATGCTTGGTGCTTCCCAAACTCCACCACCTAACACCAAAAGAAACCTCTTTCTCTGCCCCCCACCCTTCAAACCCGGGCCACACAGTCCATGATGCCAAGCATCTCTCATGGGTCTTGAAACTTCTTGTCCCCTGATGCCAACTTCCTCTTCCCAAAACAGTTTCTGGAACAATCATGGGCCTCAGAGTCCATGGGATTGTCCAGTGGGACAGAAGGGAAGCCCAGCCTCTCCACAGGGCTGCTAGTTCCTCCTGGAGGAAGCCCCAGTTTCGCTTCCCAAGCACCCCCAAGCCACAGGGTGGGGCCCCAGGCCCCTGCATCTCTGCACCATTCCTCTGCCTGGGCCACAGCCTGGCCTGGGAGAGCTGTCCACACACGCTACAACCCTAGGCCGTGTCTTCCCCCACACCAGCCATGCTGCCCCACATCCTCTTCCCTGTGGCAAGCCTGTTCCTCGCTCTGCGTCCCCAACTGGCCCTCAGCCTCCTCCTCTCGCAAGCGGCCACAACAGCCTCACTGCCTAGACTAGACCAGGCAGCTTGCCACTGGCCACCTCCCGGCAATGGGGCCCTCATTCTATGTCATGGCAGGAACCCATCTCATGCTGATACTAATGCATAACTCTCTGCTACCCTGCCTTCTACCACACTGAGAACCCAGGACAGCAGTAAGAATGAGGTGCCTATAGCTGACCTGTTGTCAGCACTCACTCAGCATGGGCAGAGCCCTGGGTTCACACCCCACATTAAGAGAGAGGAGTGTGTAAGAGAGCATGTGTGTGCAGGAATGCATGTGACTATGTAGTCATGTGTATGTGTAGTGTGCATGCGCGTGTTTGTGGGTATGTATAGGTTTGTGTGTGCACGCGCGTGTACGCGCACATGTGGCAGTACTAGAGATTGGACCCAGAGTCCAGGGTATGCTGGACAGGCACTCTACCGCTTAAGTCATGCTTCAAACCCTTTCTGCTTTACTTATCCAGGATTTTTTTTTAATTTTTTTTTTTTTTTTGCCTCAGACCTAGGACTTTGAGCCTCCTATCTCTGCCTCCTGAGTAGCTGAGATTACAGGCATGTACTATTATGCCTGGCCCACTTGTTACAACTATTACAGGAAAAACCAAAGGGAGAAGCTTTGGTAGAAAACCAAGAGTGACAACCAGAAGACCAGACTGAAGGCCCAACAACCTTCAAATCAGTCAACCTTCCATCACCTTCAAGGAAGCTGGTTCTGGCTCTGCCCAACCCCATACTGCCCAACTGCATGCTCTCTGGAGGGACTCTCTCACAGGTCACCTACCCCAGCATGACAGGAGATGGGCTGGGTGGCGGGCCTATAAAGTCTGAGCTCTCCATAGGCAGCCTCTCTAGAGAGGACTGAACAACACTCCCCCAGGAGGTGGCCACAGTGTCCTGCGCACTCTCATCTGGGGCTACTTTGTGTAAACCCCAAAGTGGGGCATTCCCCCAGGACCAGGCCATACTCTGGTTGTGGTCCACTAAACCTGGCTGGAACCAAACTCTGTACTCCTAGGATGCACACTCCAAAGACATCCCCTAGCTCCACCTCCAAATTGGTTACACTGCACTGTGTGTGCATGCACACAGGTGTATGCACGCATATGCATGTGTATGTGTGTGTGCTGATACTGGGGCCTGAACACAGGGCTTCACATTCACGCTTTCTTGTTCATGGTTGGTGCTCTACCACTTCAGTCATATCAACAGTCCAGCTTTTTTTCCAGTCATTCTTTTTTTTTGTGTCAGTCATGGGACTTCAACTCTGAGCTTGGGCACTGTCCCTCAGCTCTTCAGCTCAAGGCGAGCACTCTCAAGGCTTGAGCCACTCAAGCTCAAGGCTTGAGCCACTGCACCACTTCTAGTTTTCTAGTGGTTAATTGGAGATAAGAGTCTCATGGACTTTTCTGCCCGAGCTGGCTTTGAACTGTGATCCTCACATCTAGCCTCCTAAGTAGCTAGTATTACAGGCGTGAGCCACCAGTGCCCGGCTCTTCCAGTCATTCTAGAGATGACGTTTTGTTGACTTTTCTGGCCAGGCTAGTTTTAAACTGCAATCCTCTGGATCTCAGCTTCCCAAATACCTAGAATTAAAATGGCATGGTTCACCTGCTTGCACTTTTTTTTTGGATTTGAACCAGGGCTTGGGCTCTGTCTCTTAGCTTTTTTGCTCAAGGCTCCATTTTCAGATTAGTGATTACTTGAAGATGAGAGGCTCACAGACATTCTGCCCAGGCTGGCTTCAATCCTCAGACCTCAGCCTCCTGAGAAGACCTAGCACTGTATAAGGGAACAACTCCACTAAAGGAAAAGCAGGAATGAAGGGTCTCAGCCGGCTGAGAGACAGCAATGACAAAGGACCAGGGAGACTCTGGGGAGACTCAGGGATGCAGCTCATCAGCTCAGACAAGACAAGCAGATCTTGACTTCAACGTTCATGTAACTCCCCCCTCCCTTGGAAAATATGCATTGACACTGAGGACAAATTAATGAGATAATTATTATTTCACCAGAGAAACTGGCTCCAGGTTCCTTTAAATAGCAATCTCCATTAATTCATCTCAAATAGGATCCAGTTTACAGAAGTGTGATTTACACAAAACCAAATCTGTTACATAAAACGCAGAAAAAGAGCTTTCCTCCCATGTAGTTGCTAACTATAGAGCTGGCCGGGTACAGGCCACAAGACTCCCGGCCAGCTCTGTCGCCACCTTCAACCACCCAATTCTCTTCCCTCTTCTCCAAACTCTAAGCTTCTCCCCTCCCTCCCACCCACATAGTCCACACATGATTCTTTTCTTCCTTGGAGACACAATTCTATGTGGACCTAGCATGTGGTGGCCCCCATGCTGAAGATGCTGCTGCTCGTCACCCCACCTCCTCAAACCAGGGAGGCAGCAGAAGAGGGAGGCCGCTGATGACAGAGAGCTAAATACAGAATTTAGTTTTTGAGGTGCTAGGGATTGAATTCTGAGAAACCCCCAAAACTTAACTCGTCCCCAGGAACACTCTACAGCTTTTTCTTCTTCTTTTTTCTTTTTTTGGCAGTACTGGGGTTTGAGCCCAGAGTCTTGCTTGGCTTGTCTGCTTGCCTGGTACTCTGCCACTTGAGTCACATCTCCAGCCCTGCTTTTCACTATTTTTGTCAGCTGTGGTGCTTGAACTGGGCCTGGGCACTGTCCGTCAGCTCTTCAGCTCAAGGTGACTGCTCTACCAGTTGAGCCACAGCACCACTTCCAGATTTCTGGCAGTTTATTGGAGATAAGTCTCTTAGACTTTCCTGCCCAGACTGGCTGGCTTTGAACAGTGATCCTCAGATCTCAGCCTCCTAAGTAGGTAGGATTACAGGCATGAGCCACTGGCGCCCAGCTGCTTTTTGCTATTTTGTAGATGGAATAATCATGTACTTTCCTGCCTGGACTGGCTTTGAAACATGATCCTCTACATCTCAGCCTTCTGAGTAGCTGGGATTACAAGCAGAGGCTACCTACCCACACTTGGGTTAGCCTTTTTTGTTTTTACTTTGAGAGTCTGGTTAACTTTGCCCACCTGGCCTCAAACTCTCAATCCTTTTTCCTCCTCCTCTTAAATAGCTGGAATTGTTGGTATACACCACACATAGCCAGCTGATAGTGAAATTTCTGAAGAAGGATGAGGTCAAAGAAACTTCACCCAGTACCTGCGTTACCTAGGCAACTGGCACACCTGGAAGAGATCACATCTGCATCTGCTGAAGTCACATCTGAATTCGATGTGGCCACATCTTTCTCCACCCATACCCTAGATAAGGCATGACCCAGGCCCAGACACCCTCCTGCCCAGTGCTTTCTCAGGTCTTTCCCAGCCAAGTGGAGGGCCAACATGGCCTGGTGCCAGACAGATGAATAAACCTACCCTTTACCTGAAAAAAAAAAAAAGGAAGAAGATCGTAAAAGCTGGGCACTGGGTGGATCTCACCTGTAATCCTAGCTACTCAGGAGGCTGAAGTCTAAGGATAGAGGTTCAAAGCCAGCCTGAGCAGGAAAGTCCATGAGACTCTTACCTCCACCAGAAAACCAGAAATGGAGTGGTGCTCAAAGTGGTAGAATGCTAGCCTTGAACAGATAAAGCTCAGAGGCAGTGCCCAGGCCCTGAGTTCAAGCACCACAACTGAGGGGGAAAAAAAAAAAGAGAAGATCATGAATATCTCCCAGAAGTAGAAGAGATGATGGACTGGGGAGAAAGTGGGTCTGTTGAGAAAGTGAAAAGGTTGGTTTCAGAAGCTGGGCACTGATGGTTCACGAGTATAACTCTAGCTAGTCAGGAAGCTGAGATCTCAAGGATTGCAGTTTAAAGACAGTCCAGACAGCTAAGTGTATAAGACTCTTATCTCCAATTAACTAAAAAAAAACAAAAAACAAAAAAACTTGGAAGTTGCCTGGCATCGGTGGCTCACGCCTGTAATCCTAGCTACTCAGGAGGCTGAGATCTGAGGATTGCGGTTCAAAGCCAGCAAGGGCAGGAAAAGTCTATGAAACTCTTATCTCCAATAAACCACTCAGAAAACTGGAAATGGCTGGAGCTGTGGCTCAAATGGTAGAGCGCTAGCCTTGAGCTGAAGAGCTGAGGGACAGTGCCCAGGCCCAAAGCTCAAGCCCCGTGACGGACAAAATAAAAAAAAAAAATTGGAAGTTGGAGGTGTGGCTCAAGTGATAGGGTGCTAGTCTTGGGCAAAAAAGCTCAGGGACGTGTCAAAGCTCTGAGTTCACACACACCCACACCCAGCCCACACACCTATACATACACACACAAGCCTGATTTCAGACGTGTTAAACTGGAGCTGCCTACTAGACACTCAAGAGGGGCTGTAACTGGCAGTGATCTGTGCCAGGAGTAAACTTAAGAGTTAGTCCCAAGCTAGATTTATCAATGTGGTCAATGCAGAGGGTTTAAGAAAGGATAAGGGACCAGGTGAGATAGTGTACACCTGTAATCCCAGCTATTTAAGAGCAGAGTAGAGCATCAGTCTGAGGTTGGTGCTGGGCAAACTCACAAGACCATGCCTGAAAAACAAACTAAAAACAAAAGCACGGTAGTCCAGCACTGAGTTCCACCTTTTCTATCACCAAAAACAAAACAAAACTATACCTAAGATGGCCAAGGAATGAGCACAGAAATTTCTGGAGATGAGGCTGGGAAGGTGGCTCAGTGGTAGAGCGCTTGCCTTGCATGCCTGAGGCCCTGGGTTCGATTCCTCAGCACCACATAAGCAAAAAGAAAAAAGCCGGAAGTGGCACTGTGGTTCAAGTGGTAGAGTGCTAGCCTTGAGCTGAAGAGCTGAGGGGCAGCGCCCAGGCCCAAAGTTCAGGCCCTACAACCGGACCCAAAACAAACAAAAAACCACAACCCTGGCACAAGGAGCCTCAGTAACCTGCCCAAATGAGTAAGCAGTAAAGACAGACCTTGATCCCCAGGACCCAGACATGGATCTGGATCTGGAGTAATAGCATAGTGGATGCTAGAATCCAACTCTTCAGAATGGCCCATGGTGTGTGTGTGTGTGTGTGTGTGTGTGTGTGTGTGTGTGTGTGTGTGTGTGTGTCTGTCTGTCTGTCTGTCTGTCTGTCGTCTGTCCATCTGTCTATGGGCATGGTTTCATCAAAGGAACTTAGGCTGTTTCTCCCTCTAAGAGCACTACTTGATACGGTTCATTCCAGTGTGCCTACATATGCACAGATGACCTGTAGAAAAGGTGTAAGGATTTATGCCAAATAGTTGGCAGCAGTATCCCATGACAGGAGAACACTTGATCTTTTTTTTTTTTTTACACCTTTTCACAGCTCCCAGATAACAGCCGTGGTGCATGGCCTATTTCCTCCCTGATGCCACTGCTGACCATGGCTATGGGGTGTGAAAATACACTCACAGCACAGGTACCCCCAAACAAAAGCAGTGGGGACCATGTGCCCAAGGCCATCCTGCCTCAGAGCCGAGAAGCCACTGAAGCTGGAAGACTACCCACAGAAAGAACCCAGAACCCCAAGTGCCAAGTCCTGATTCCCCAAGCCTCTGTTTCTCTTAATTAGGTGGCACTCGATCCACACAGCATGGCCACAGAAAAGCCCCTGGTTTGCAAGTGCCACAGTGATCCAGGCCCCAGGGAGGGCCATGACCTCCAGGAAGAGGGATCAGAAGGTGGTGTAAACCTGTCAAAGCCACTTGAGGGGTTTATTGTTGTTGTCTATCTTGGGGTTTGAACTCAGAGCCTGGGCACTGTCTCTAAGCTCTTTTGCTCAAGGCTAGCTTCCTACCACTTTGATCTACAGCTCTACTTCCAGTTTTCTGGTAGTTAATTGGAGATAAGAGTCTCATGGACTTTCGTGTCCAGCTGGCTTTGAATTGCGATCCTCAGATTTCAGCCTCCCGAGTAGCTGGGATTACAGACATGAGCAGAGCCACCAGTGCCTGGCACTTGTGTTTTTTGTTCTGCGGGTCATGGAGCTTGAACTCTGGGCCTGGGCGCTGTCCCTGCACTCTACAGCTCAAGGTGAGTGCTCTACCACTTGAGCCACAGTGCCACTTCCGGTTTTCTAGTGGTTTATTAGAGATAAAAGTTTCACGGACTTTCCTGCCCAGGCTGGCTTTGAACCGTGATCCTCACATCTCAGCTTCCTGAGTAGCTAGGATTACAGGCATGAGCCACCGGTGCCCGCATTTGCACGTTTTTAATCTAGGTCTCACACTTGTGCCACACCACCAGCCACACTGCCTCTCCTAAAAGTTCCTGGGCCCACCCTGGGGCTGGTTCTCTTGAGCTTCTGCCCTGAACATCACATCATTTATTCCTTAATGATGGGATAGCAGTGTCACTGCCATCCCTTTCTCTGGAGCCCCCCAGCTCATCCCCAGCAGCAAGGTATGAAAGGCTAACCTGGCTAGTCCCACAGGGACTAGCTATACCTGCTCTTCTGGCACAAACCACAGGCAGCACCAGCATGGTGTTATGACCTTGGGCTTTGGGAATAAGGGGAACGCCCTGCCTCTCCTCACTGCCTGGGGGATTCCTTCCCCTCGGCCCTGGAGTCCTGTCTCCCCCATGATCCTTATCCTCAAGCTGCCAGCTCCAGACCTGCCTGTCTCACACTCATAGCTGGCTCAATGGGTTCCTGGAGCATCGACACAATCACTGACCGAACCCAATCAGCAGTGGGACAGATGGCATTGGTCCATTCCATGTTACTGTCACAGAACACTGGACGCTGGGTGATTTTTATAGCAAAAAGAGGCTGACCTAGCTCAGCTTTGTGGAAGTCTAAGGGCCCACCTACGGTGACAGGGTTCCAGTATGGTTCAGAGACAAGCAGCATGTGTCTCTAACCTTTGGTGTATCTCTCCCCGACCTGCTCTCTACAGTGGAGATGGAGCCCAGAGCCTCAAGCCTGGTAATGCAAGTGCTCCATTAGCTCAGCGCCTTCCTTTACTCTCTTTCTCCTATGAGCCCAATAGCATTCATCCAGTGGCAGGGCATCTGATGAGCTTCTTTAATCCCAAAGGGCCCCCCTCTTTGCAAATACCACAGTCTAAAGGATTGAGGCACCACCCTCTATCAATCATTCAACCACAGGAATGGGAAAAAATACCCAGAGCATCACTGACCATTTTCAAACCATACCCCATCCAGCACTGACTGCTCTTAAGCGGTCAATGCCCTGGTCTTTACCTATGGCCATTATGTTTTTGTTGTTGTTGTTGTTGTTTTTTGGAGACAAGGATTTGCTATTGAGCCTAAATTGGCCTCCAACTAACTATCCTCCTGCCTCTGCCTCTCAAGTGCTGAGATTATAGGCAGGTACCACCATGACCAACTGAACTCTGCTATATATTTTATACATATTTTTGTTTTATTTATTTTGTCAGTTGTGGGGCTTGAACTCTGGGCCTGGGCACTGTCCCTCAGCTCTTCAGCTCAAGGCGAGCGCTCTACCACTTGAGCTACAGCGCCACCTCCGGTTTTCTGGTAGTTTATTGGAGATAGGAGTCTCACTGTCTTTCCTGCTCGGGCTGGCTTTGAACCACAATTGTCAGATCTCAGCCTCCTGAGTAGCTGGGATTGCAGGCGTTGAGCCACCGGCGCCCACCAATACTTATTTTTAATCTGTAAAATGTAGCTAAGTATTCTAGACCTGCCTTTCTCACAAGGTTGTGGTAAAAAAATGGGGTAGGGATGGGCTGGGAAGGTGGCTCAGCGGTACAGTGCTTGCCTTGCATGCATGAGACCCTGGATTCCATTCCTCAGCACCACATGAGCAAAAAAAAAAAAAAAAATGCTGGAAGTGGTGCTGTGACTCAAGTGGTAGAATGCTTGCCTTGAGCTGAAAAGCTGAGGGACAGCGCCCAGGCCCAGAGTTCAGGCCCCACAACCAACCAAAAAATAAAAATAAAATAACATGGGATAGGGAAAAACCTTTGTACGCTGTCAAGCATCTTGCAAATACACACTGGTCTACAAATTACTATGTTCTTTGGTGAGGATGGGGTAGTGACTGTCCCAGGATTATAGCATTGGGTGAAAGCAGAGACCCCTCTCATCAATCTCAGCAGGGCATCTGCACTTTACCCTGAACACATGGTGAACTAACTGGCTGTCCCCTGGGCAGGTATCTGATGTCATCCAAGATTCATGGGTGGTAGCAGCTGGTAGTCCCACTCTCTCTAGTCATTTGTCCCCTCCTTTAGAAAGATAAACTAGGCCACAGAGAATTGGTCCCAACAGCAATCACCTAAAATACACTCCCGCTCTTCAGGCCAATCAACAAATTAAGGAGTATAGGGCTGGGTATGGTGGCATATGCCTATAATCCCAGCTACCTGAGGGGTGGAGGAAGGAGGATAATAGTCATCTGAGGCCAGTCTAAGGCCAAAACAGATAAATAAATAAATACACAAATAAATAAAGCACCAGACCCTGTTTAGAGAACAAAGTAAAGCAAAAGGGTCTGTGGGCATGGATCAAGTGCTTGCCTGATAAATACTCTATTCCCACCAAAACCAGCCAGCCACACAAAAGCTGGGCAGGGCACCTTACCTATGAGCCAGACAAGCCCTCAAGGCCAGTGTCAGGCAAGGACGTGGCTGCAGTGCTGGGTTTGAGGACAACCCTGAAACATAAGGCCCTCAGGGAAAGTCCTTTAAGCCAGACTTCCCAAGGGGCATGAATGGGCAGCGGGGAAGGCAAGCAGGCCTCCAGTGGGAACGGAAGTGGGGTAGGTGGTGCAGTTTCCCCGGTGGGGTGGGGAAGGTTCTTTTAGCTACACAGCCCAGGGTCTGTGCTCCTCACAAAGGGCCAGGACAATGGCTTCTGGGTTGGGCTCTTCTTGGCTGCTCAATGATTAATGAGAATTGAGTATCACTTTTGTTTGGACTCCAGGCTAAAAGAGGAAAGAAGCAATAAATGCACCTCTCTGCTCACAAGTCCTGGCACCTTGGCTAGCTTTCAAGCCCTGACTAGTCTGGCTGCCACCAACTGGCAGACATTTCCCTAACTCAAAACCCTACCCCAGCCGAATGCCCCAGCCTTAGCTGTGCCCACTGCCCTTCCTGAGGCTGTACTACCAGGCAGAACCAACTCCACCCAGCCTTCCAGGGCCAGCTGAGTCTTCATACTCCAGCTGAATTCTGCAGCTCCTTCTCAGGCCCTAACAGCTTTTGGAGCTGTGGCCTTCTGTCTAGGGCCAGCCTGGACATCTAACTACTGACTGACCTGTGTCTCTATAGACCATTCATTTAGGTGTTAGGAGCCCCAATGAACAGAAGGCCTGGGTTCCATTTCTTTGTAGCCCTTACCCCAATACTTGCTATAGAAATAATAGAATTAGTGCTGGGAGCTGTGGCTCACACCTGTAACCCTAGCTAGTCAGAGTCCAAGATCAGAGGGTGGAGATTTGAGGCATCAAAATTGGTGACACTGCATTTCAAGTACTGGCTGAGCACAGTGGCCTATGCCTGTCATTCCAGCAGCAAAGGGAAGCACACACATGAGGACTGCAGGCTAGACTGGTCCCAGCATCAAATGAGACCCTATCTCAAAAATAAATAGTGCAAAAAGAGACTGGTAGAGTGGATCAAGTAGTAGAGCACTCCCCTAGTAAACTCAAGGCCCTGAGTTCCAGTACAGCCATAAATAAATAAATGGCTAATTAAATACACACTGTTGAATTAATGAGGGATAGACAATGGTGGAAATCTCAGCATGGTGCTTCTCTAAGAACAGAGGTCCTGACTGGTCCTGGCAGACCAAGAGTTTCAAGGGAGCAGAGAGGGCTCCATGGGGAGTCGTTACAGCTATCCCAGACTGGCCCAGCCTCCCAGCACGGCCCACCACAGCCAGGCTGTCCCCACAGGAAGACAGGACTCCCCCCTTTCCCTGCCTTTGGCAGGCACAGTTCTTTTGAGACCTGTCCCCTGGTATAGGAAGAGAGTCTCACCTGTCCTATAACCAAGCTGGATCCACCTTCTCTAAGGAATGGGGGTCCCCAAAGACACTTGTCCCCAGAGACAAACACAACCAGCCTCAAATTCCAGGACCTGATTCTCATCCCTGAGCTAAACAGACATGCATTCCCATAGACAGACAGACAGTCAGATAGAATAGACACAGACAGACAGACAGACAAAACACACACACACACACACACCAGCCTGTTCTTTTCCTCTGCGGCCCTGGGGACCCCCACAAGCCATAGGGAGGCCTGCCAGCCTGACAGGTGGGAGTCAGGCCATTGGGGGCCCTGGTGTGAAGTGTGCTCAGCCTCTACCCCAGGTCCTGCTGTGACCATTGCTCAACCCTCCCCTCAGAGCCCCCAAATCACAGGGTTAGCAGTAGCTCTCTGAGAACAACAGCACTCCCTCACCTACGATATCTGGGTGTGGGGCAGGACAAGGACCTCCAGGGAAGCCCCTCCTAACGGCCCCCAGGCCTACAAGTGGCCAATCTAGACCCAGCAGTAGCGGCTGCCCTCACTTTGGCGACCCCCCGCCCGGGGGACCCCCAGCGCACGGACCGAGCCGGGGTTGGGGGCGCACGGCCCCCCTGCGGTCCCCAAGGCGGTACCCAGGAGCCCTGCCGGTGCGGTGCTGTGGGCCAGCCCACATCAAGAAGCACCAGGCGGGGATCAACAAGCCAGAAACTTTCTATGGCCCGGAGGCGAGGCGGCGGGAGGGGCCGCGCCCCTCACTTACCATCTTGCTCACGTCCATGGCCGAGGCTGCGGGCGCCCCCACCCTCGAGATCCCGCACGAGCCCCAAACGCTGCGGGCCGCTAGTGTGGCCCGGGAGCCCGTGGAGCCGTGCTGCGGGCGGGCGGCCAGCAGGGCCGGGCAGCGCCGGGCCCGGTCCGGCTGGGAAGGGCGGGAGGGAAGGGGGGAGGGCGGGAGGGGGCTGTGGAGGGAATGAGGGGCGGGGAAGGAATGAGAGGAGGGGAGGAGGCCGGAGGGGGGGCGAAGGAAGGAGAAAGGGAGGGGTGGAGGGGGAGGGGATGAGGAGGGAAGGGGAGGGGGGACAGGGAGAGGGAGGGGCCGCGCCGGGTCGGCGGGAGGCCCTGCTGGCTGAGCACCCGCCGCCCCGGGGACCCCAGACCGGCTGCAGGGGGCGTAAAGGGACCCAGGAGGATTTGGGGGCGGGAGCCCCTCGAGCAGCAGGGGACGATGTGATCTGAATAACAAAAGGTCGCCTCTGCAACCTAGCGGGGAGTGTGTGCACGCGCGTGTGCATGTGTGAGTGAGCAAGTGTGCACGCATGCCTGCGCAGCTGTGTGTGTGCACTCGTGTAAGCATGTGTATACACTGTGTCTGTGTATGCACTGTGTGAGCACACTGGTGTGTGAGAACACGTGTGTGAGTGCACTGGTGTGTGGGTGTGTGTATCACCGCGTGGCATAGGTGGGCCTCGGGAAGGGGAGGGGGCCCAAGCCCAGGAAGCCGATATGACATTCCAGTGGGGCTCTCCCCATTGGGCTCCCGAGACAAGGAGGGGATTCAGGAGTGGTGTGCCTCCCACAGCTAATGCCCCTCCCAAATGAGTCTGGGGTCTCCAGATAGCAAATAGAAAGGGACGGGTTTCACAGGTGTCCCCAGGAGGGTGCTAAGTGACCCTAACCCCCAGTGAGCCAAGGCCAGCCTTCTCAGCGCTCAGCTTCCTGGGATAAGACATCCCCCTCCTTCCTGCAGATTTGGGGAGCATGGCTGGCAGGCAGAAGAGGGCTCCTTTGGAATAAAGTCCCCAGAACAAGCATAGTGTGTACACCCTAAGTCAGAGGAGCAGAATGGTTTAGCTTCAGTAGTAAGCAGGGTGCAGAATCTTGCATCTGAGGAAACCAAGGTGGGGTCCAGTTGCTGAGTAGCCCCAGGACACACACCTGGCAGGAGAGTGAAAGAGTTTCCCAGGATGCCCTGGGGCGGCCCACAGTGGGGAGCTACCTCAAAGTGGGGTTACAGGTGGGCCACACCACTCCCTGAAATGAGCAGATGAGAGACTCTTTCCAGAGCCAGGTGGCCAAGCCCCTCTCTGCCGGTAAGAAGGGCCCACCTGAGGTACCTGGCAGCTCCCACTTCTGATCTATGGCATGGAGGCTGGCTGGCTGCCTCCTGGGAAGATGTGTATGTGTCACAACTTCAAAGCAACCTACAAGCAGAAATGCAGGCAGGAATCTCTGAGCTTTTCATTTTGTGGCTGGCAGGACGCCAAGCATCCCTCAGCTCCAGGTCATAGATCTCTGCACCCAGGTCCCCCGTCTGACCCCAAGTCTAGACTGCCCACTCCAGAGCAAGCCTGGCAATGGTGAGCCTGTACCCAAGCTGCAAAAGTTCAGATCCACCCCAGTCTGTTCTGGTGTGCTGGGCTCCCAAGTGCCCCTCCTCAACCCAGGCCCACTAGGGTGAGCCCCAGTGGGCAGTTGTATCAGGACAGGGGCATGCCCCAGTTTGCCTGCCTTCCAATACTGATGCCCACAGGGGATCTGGACTGCCAGCACCCAAAGGACTGGTTCCTTGAAGGAATAGGTTTTGGATCACCTGCTGCTTTATCCAGGGACTCTGCATTTTTTGTCTTTCTTCAAAAAAAAAAAAGTAAAAGAAAAAAAAGATGGGATGCACATAATATGTTTAAAAGAAGGAATGAGCTCGCAGACACAGGGTTCATTAAGGTTTCTCACTAGATCATAGCATGTTCTCCAAAATGGGGACAGTAGCTCAGTACAAAGGACATCTACAATATCAGATACTCAAAAGGGAGAGGCAGGGCTGGGGATGTGGCTTAGTGGTAGAGTGCTTGCCTAGCATCCATAAAACCCTGGGTTCCATTCCTCAGTACCACATAAGCAGAAAAAGCTGAAAGTGGCACTGTGGCTTAAGTGGTAAGAGTGCTAGTCTTGAGCAAAAGAAGCTCAGGGACAATGCCCAGGCCATGAGTTCAAGCCCCAGCACTGACCAAAAAAAAAAGAGGCAGATGCAGGAGAATCATGAGTTCCAGGTCAGCCTGAGCAAAGTTACTTAGACTCAATGTCAGAGAACAAAGTTGGATGTCAGTAGTTCATGTCTATAATCCTGGCTACATGGGAGGGTAAGGATCACAGCTCAAGGCCAGATGCACCACAGATAGAAGATGAATGTGGTAGTGCTCACCTGTCAGCCCAACTCCAGATCTTCCTGTCTCAGCCTCTCAAGTGCTGGGATTACAGTCGGGTACCGATATACTCAGCCTGGCTAAGACTTTCAACGTGAGCCTCCTCTGGCCTCCTTGCCTAGTCTTCTTGTCTTACTCATTTGCCACAATTTCATCCTAACTCCCCACCAGCCTGCCTCAAATGGAAAACCAGCCTTTCCGTGGTTCACTGGGTATCCAAAGGCCTCTCTTGCCACATTAGTTCTAAGCCTGGATGAGTCTCCTCCTTCCCTGTGAGGCCAGAAGTCGCTTTTCCACAGTGGACAGCCCTTGGGTACAGCCTGCAGCCATGACGGCTGTGCCCTGGACTCCCCAGCTCATGGGTGAGCAAGCTCGCACCAAGGCTGAACGTGACTGAACGCTCTGCCCCTTCCTTCAGTCCACAAGGGACATCAGCCAAAAAGCACAGAAAATATAGGGCATGGTGGCTCACACCTTTAATCACACCTACTTGAGAGGCAAATCGTAGTTTAAGGTGTATGGGGAGCAGGGGTGAGACCCACAAACAAAGCAAACATGTCCATGCACACCTGTAATCCTACCTACAGATAGGAGGCTCACAGCCTGAGGCCAGCCTGAGCAAAAGCATGAAGCTGGGTACTGGTGGCTCACACCTGTAATCCTAGCTACTCAGGAGGCTGAGATCTGAGGATTGCGGTTTGAAGCCAGCCGGGCAGGAAAGTCTGCGAGACTCTTAATCTTCAATTAACGACCAGAAAACCAGAAGTGGTTTTCTGAGTGTTTTTGAGCTGTGGCTCAAGTGGTAGAGCGCTCACCTTAAGCTGAAGAGCTGAGGGACAGCATCCAGACCCAGAGTTCAAGCCCCATGACCGACCAAAAAAAAAAACAGAAACAAAAAAGGCCTGAGTCACTACCAGAAAAACAAGCTAAAAGCATACAATGGCCTTAGGAAATAGCACCCAGGTAAGTCAGAAGGTAGAGAAGCAGGAAGGCTGTGAGTTCCAGGTCAGCCTGGGCTACATAGGGAGACCCTGTCTCAAAAACATGAGGGCTGGGGATGCAGCTCAGTGGTAGAGCACCACTTGCCTTGGGTCCAATCCCAGCACCACAAAACTTAAAAAGGGGCGGGGGGAGGGTTGGGAGGGGGGGAGAGATTTCCTGACAATCTACAAATGCTAAAGTGACTATATCCCAGTGGAGGCTGCCCCCTACTGGTGGCCAGTGTGCAGGACCTCCACACATACCACACCAAGGATGAGATGCTGGGATACTGGGATGACAGGCTCCAGAGACAAGAAATTCCAGTCATTTCCAGTAACATGAAGTGGTTATTTATTAATAACTAAATACTGTCTCAAAAGAGCCTTAGCAGATACATTACCACACCATTAGTAAAAATAAGTCAGTGCAATGAATAATGAATACCAAGTGTCATTTTGTTCAGTCTAGGCTGCATAGTTCCAGACCAGCCTGGGTGGCTCAAGCCTGTAATCCTAGCTACTAGGGAGGCAGAGACAGAGGATCACAGTTTGAGGTCAGCATCTTGAGCATGGAAACTCTGTCATCTGAGCTTCAGGGGAGGTACAATGGCCAGGCACTGTAGTGAATACTTGTAATCCCCAGCAACTCTGAGAAGCACAAGCAGGAGGATTGCAGACCAGCTGGTCAGGAAAGAAAGGGAGACCCGACCTCAAAAGGCAAAGCGAGGCTGGAGGTATGGCTCAAGTAGCATAGCATCTGACTGGCAAGTGTGAGGCCCCAAGTTCAATCCCCAGTACTGCCAAAACCTTCTAGATCATCTGCAAGGGCTTCCTCCCAACCTGAAAGCATAGCTCCGGTCTCACATGGAGCAACCAGTGTCCACTTCAGAGTATAACCCTTGCTTTATGGAAATCGCTCTGAAATATGTGGGGTGTGGAGACAAGGAGACAGCAGAACGATTCGGGAAGGCCAGGCTGACGAGGCAGCTGTTCTGCCAACTACACACAGAAGCGCCAGCCCCAGGACCTCTCAAAAGTCAGGACATTAGCACCTCTGGTCAGTGTTGAGCCAAGTGCTGGGCTTGCACAAGCCTTGGTTTCCTTGGTGACCAGGCACAAGCAATCCCCTGGCCAGCCAGTACACACTACACAAGGTAACACACCCAGGAGTGTGAGCTGCCATCTCCATTGCAAGCACAGTACCACCCGGGCCGGGCAGGCGCTGCTCAAGAAAGACCTTGTTAGGGGCACAATGGACACCATGATCCTAGCCAAGCCTGCATTAAAGCTAGTGAACATCCATGGCCGCTTACTGGGTCCCCAGGAGCCAGCAGCCCCCTGCAGCCCTCCATGACCCACACTCTGCTAGAGTGTGCTGAGGCCCATGCAGTGGCACACAACAGTGGGCACCCAGCCTCTGGGAAGCTAGTGACCTGCTCAAGTCCCATGGAGGGACTTCTTCAGGCTCATCTACCCCCCCCCCTCATGCACCGCCCACCTCCCTGGGGCCCATGCCTCCAGCAGACGGCCTTCAGGGAGCAAGAACATCAGCGGGGCTGTCTACTCCCCTGCCATTTGAGCGCCAGCTGGGAGCCCTGAGAGCTGCAGCATAAATGAGTAAGTAAAAGGCCTGGCCTGTCCATATGCCAGGCTCCGAGCTCCACAGGCATCAGGTCCCAGGTGGGTCTGGGGGACACTCCTGGGCTCTGGGGTGCACAGCCCCCTCCCTGAGTTATCCAGAGTAGGCCCTCCTGCTATGGCAGAACTAAGAGGAAGGGCTGAGAGGTCTCCCAAGTCCCTTTTTACTCAGGCACCAACAAAAGTGTGCACTAAGGCTGGGGTGCAGTAGCTCATGCCCATAATCCTAGCCACTCAGTAGGTGATCAGGAGGGATCAGGTTTGAAACTAGTCCCAGTAAAAACTCAGTGAGATCCCCTATCTTACCAAATGAGCCCCGTGTGGTGGTACATGCCTGTATCCCAGCCATGATTGAAAGTGTGTATGTAGGAATGTAGTCCCAAGCCCACAGCTATTGCTTGGGAAACAGACCTCACCCTGGGCACTCTGATGGAGCCCAACTAACTAGTGCCAGCCTGGACACCAGGACTTCTAAAGTTCCCCCAGGCAGGTGCAGTGGCTCCCACCTGCAATTTCAGACACAGGAAGCAGAGGATGGCAGTTTGAGGCCAGCTAGGATAGAAAATTAATGAGATGCCCCCACCTCATCACAACCAATAGCCTGGGCATGGTGGTGCATGCCTGTCATCCTACCTGCATGGGAGGCAGAGGTAAGCAAATGGATCAATATTTAAGGGTAGCAACCAGAAAAAGAAAAAGTAAGACCTTATCTGAAAAATGAGCTAGCTGGGCGCTGGTGGCTCACGCCTGTAATCCTAGCTACTCAGGAGGCTGAGATCTGAGGATCGCGGTTCAAAGCCAGCCCGGGCAGGAGAGACCGTGAGACTCCTATCTCCAATAAACCACTAGAAAACCGGAAGTGGCGCTGTGGCTCAAGTGGTAGAGCGCTCGCCTTGAGCTGAAGAGCTGAAGGACAGCGCCCAGGCCCAGAGTTCAAGCCCCACGACCGACAAAAAAAAAAAAAAGAAAAGAAAAATGAGCTAAAGCAAAAAGAGTTGGGGCAGTGGCTTCAGTGGCAGAGCATCTGTCAGCAAGCGCAAAGCCCTGGGTACAAGCCTGGTGCCACAGGGCGGGGGACTTCCTCACTGGCAGCTGAGACAGGAAACAGCAAAAAACGAGCGGTAGACTCAGGAATTCCTGCACTGGTCCTGGCTGAGGCTGAGCTGGACAGGAGATGAAGGAATGAGATACACCACTGACACCAGGAATTTCCAAACTTCCTTCTACCTGGAATTTTCCAGGTCTTGACCAAAGAAAAGAGGCTGCACCAAGATGGCTACTGGACTAGCAGAAGGCCTGGAGGGATCTAGGCAGGGGGATATAGCAATGTGGGGCTCACCCTCGGCTGAAAGCAGCCAGTCCCAGACAGAGAGACTTGGATCCACTGTAACTCCCAAGGGACAAGACCAGAATCCTCTCTGCCCAGTTTGTCTCTGTGGCCAAACTGTATCCCCCAGGCATGGACCAGGCAGAGAACCGGATGTTCCAGCTCATAGGCGCTCAGAGGGCAGCAGGCCACCAGGCTAATTCCTGGCTATTATAGCTGCGCCGGAAGCCAGCCTGGCCCAGCTGTCAGGCAGTAGCAATTTACAAGCCTGGGGGGAGGGAAGAGAGAGGAAAAACATCACCACCTCCCCACCCCCAGATTGATCCTAGGGTATTTTTAGGAGATTATTCACCCTGCATTTTACTTTGAAAAGTCATCGCAGGGGCTCTGAGCAAAAACCTCTTAGGGGGAGGCAACTGCTCACATGGGTGGCTGGGCAGGGGGAGCACCTGTGCTCACCCACAAGAATGTTAGATGGGGTCTTCAAGAACTCTCCCCCAACATACACACACAGGTGTCTGAATACAGTGGCTTGTGAACTACAGGCCCCATGTTCCAGTCCTACCTCAGCTCTTACTTGCTGACTGGCCCCTTTGAAGAGGTCAGGGTCCTGGACAAGTCCTGGACGTGTGTGTGTGTGTGTGTGTGTGTGAGTGTGTGTGTGTGTGCGCGCGCACGCGTGTGAGCACCCACACACACACTCCAGTCACTAGAGAACAGGGAGGGTACAAAAACAGCCGCAGAGCAGGACTGAGGAGCCAGGGGGACATCCAGGCTCTTACCTTTTAACCTGACTATGGTATCACTTCCTGTACAAAAAGCTTTTCGTTTTACATAGTCAAATTGACCAACTTGATCTTTTCCTGGCATGCTTTCAAAAGCTTTTCCCCAGCTGGATGTGGAGAGGCAACGATGGGAGAATCAGGTTCAAAGCTAGCTAATGACTCCCCATTATCAAAAAATAAGCTAGGGGTAGTGGCTCACAGCTGTCATCCAAGCAACTCAAGAGGCAAAAGGATCACAATCTGAAGTTGGCGAAGATGAAGTATGAAACCTTATTGGAAAAATAACTAAAGTAAAAGGGCTGGGGACATGGCTCAAGAGACAGAGTATTTGCCTAGCAAGCAAAAGACCCTGAGTTCTAGTAAAGGTGGGGGAGGGAGGCTGTAATGGCAGAAAACTAGGCAACAAACCAACACAACTGCCAAGATAAACTGTGGTAAGGTGACTGCACGTGACAGACATGTGAGGACAGACTATCCCAGGACAGGCGAGGGGCAGCGGCTGGGGGGCAGAGCGTGGAATATTCTACTCTGCTGACAGCCCTCCTGTGTGGTAGAGTTTTTGAAAACATCACCTTCATTCATTGCATACTTAAAGAATAAATGGACTCCAACAGTGGAAATTTATAAAGGAAGAGAAACACAGGTCCAGAAGGTTCTGGACCAACAGATATACAGTATTCTGAGGCTGGGTGGTTTTCTCCTACAGCAGGGAGGACTCAAGGTTAGAGCAGGTATGAACCAGGCTCAGGGCTAGGACAGGAGGGTGTGAACAAGAGGCCTGGGAGGCCAAGACCCTGCAGGCAGGTTTCAGATGCATCAGTTCCTGCCCCTAAGAATAGGGACCCTGAGGTTCTAGAAGGTTCTGGAAAGTTAGTGATCCACAAGGGCAAACAGCTAATAGGGTGTTCCATTCTGGCTCCAGGGCCTAATTAAACATCTCAATTATGCAAATTCTGCCTTCCACAATATATACTAAGTGGAAAAGCAGGGTGCAAAGCCTGTATAGAGTAGGAGGGCAATTCTGTAAAAGCTTTATAAACATACGTGTGTGTATATGTGTGTGTGTGTGTGTGTGTGTGTGTGTGTGTGTGTGTGTGTGTGGTATTTTTAGGCAGACACTGAAAAAAACACACTAAAATGTTAACAGTGGTTATTAGTGGTAATTTTTTAAACTGTTGTTGTAGCTTTTCTATACTTAACATTAATGTGATTAATAGGGGAAAATTTTTTTCAAAATAGTTTTTGGAATGGGTAAGTATCGAAGACTTTCTATAAAAATAGGCTTTCTAAAAGAGGCATTCTGGCAACCAATCCTGAGTGTTGGAATAAACACAACATGTTTGGCCGGACTGGTGGGTGATAAGGGAAAGTGGGTGTGTTGGAGCTGGGGTGTCCGAGCCCTCTCTGAACCTCCAGCCCCTCACACAAGTGAGTGTGAAAACCATACACCTACTTCATAAATGAAAGCTTTCCAAAAATCAGCTGAACTGTGGGAGCTTTGTTATTAATGCATTCACATAGGCCCAATTAAAAGTTAAACTGTGTCTATAAAATATAGCCCCAACTCTTTCTTCCATTTTGATAAATATTATTTTTTGTGGTCAGAGGTGCACCAGTCCTTTTTGTTATGGAGGAACCACATAGTTGAACTTCAGCTAATGGCCACCCACTGGGTAGGTGCTCTACCACTTGAACCACAACCCCAGCTCATAATTTTGAGTTTTTCAGAAAGAGTCTTAAGCTTCTTCCTACACTGGCCTCAGATCAAGATCTTCTACCTCTGTCTCCAAAGTAGCTGGAATTTCAGGAGTGCACTGCCTTTCCCAGCTGGGTTTTTTTTTTTTTTTTTTTTTTGGGTCCAGTGGTGGGGCTGAACTCTGGGCCTGGGCGCTGTCCCTCAGCTCTTCAGCTCAAGGCTAGCACTCTACCACTTGAGCCACAGCACCACTTCCGGCTTTTTTCTTTTTGCTTATGTGGTGCTGAGGAATCGAACCCAGGGCCTCAGGCATGCAAGACAAGTGCTCTACCACTGAGCCACCTTCCCAGCCCCCCAGCTGGTTTTTAAGATAAAGTCTTCATTAACTGTTTGCCTGGGCTAACCTCAAATTGTAATACTTCTACCTCTGCCTCCCAAGTGGCTGGGATTACAGGCATGCAGCAACACCATCAGTCCCTGAATGCCAATTCTCAACTAATCAGTCATTTTGACTTCAAGCACCAGACATGCCAAGAGCAAACTTGGCTATGGATTGCAATTCTGCACCATGATCTTTATGACAAATATCCCAAGTCCTATGCACTTAAAGTCAGAAACTCCTGTGGGACACAGACCAGCTCAGCAGATGACAACCTCCTTGCATGACCATTTCCAGGGCTCATGGTCTTCCAGGAACCAGGGCTGTGTTCTCAACTTGCACACAGTGATTTAATGCCTTCAAGCTTCCACCCATGATGGCTCACAACCATTCCTGTACCAGACCAGAAACCATATGCTTTTGTAAAACACCTCCCCAGCCTTAAGGCTCAGGGGGACACCCTGCCTCCAGTCCCCCCAGGCTGCCAGACCCAGGGATGCCCAGCCCAGCCTGGGCCTTCTACCTTGTCCCAGCACCAGACAGTAAACACCTTCAGCTCCATTTGTTCCCATCTACATCTCACCTCTATGTGTACCTGGAATAACCTTTTTTATTAACCATGTTCACTGAGATCATGTCACTATGTAATAGGTACACCTATATATATTCACATATATTCACAAGGTTATATGACCACCACTATCACTACCACTCACTACCCAACTCCAGAACCTTTTTTTAAAAATTTTTAAGTTTTTAGGATTTTATTTCTTTTTTTTTTTTATTGTGAAAATACCATACAGAGGGGTTACAATTACATGGGAAAGATAATGAGTACATTTCTTATCAACCATTGTGGCCTCCTCTTTTGTTTCCCCTTCCCATTCCCCCCCTGCCCCCCCTACCACCCCCCCCACCAGAACCTTTTTTTTTTTTTTTTTTTAATGCAAATTCTGGGAGTTTACCTGCATCCCCAGGGCTTTAGCCCTTGTACTTTGAAGACTAATGCTCTGCAGCTCTTTTTACAAACTCAGGACTGGTCCCCTGGCCCGTGGGGCTGGGCACCCTCAATGCCCTGTCTCCACAGGTCCTGACCAGCCAAGCT
>NW_012267359.1:1755110-1785441 GCF_000151885.1 Dipodomys ordii
CCGGTCATAGGGCCTGAACTCTGGGCCTGGGTGCTGTCCCTCAGCTCTTCAGCTCAAGGTTAGCACTCTACCATTTGAGCCACAGCGCCACTTCCGGCTTTTTTTTTCTGCTTATGTGGTGCTGAGGAATCAAACCCAGGGCCTCAAGCATGCAAGGCAAGCGCTCTACCACTGAGCCACCTTCCCAGCCCTAGAACCTTTTTTATACCTAAAAATTACCAAGCTAAGCTGGGCGCCAGTGACTCATGCCTGTAATCCCAGCTACTCAGGAGGCTGAGATCTGAGGATAGTGGTTCAAAGCCAGCCCAGGCAACAAAGTCCCTGTGAGACTAACTCCAATTAACCCCTCTAAAATCAGATGTGGAGCTGTGGCTCAAGGTGGTAGAGCATTAGACTTGAACTAAAGAGCTCAGGGGCAGCACCTAGGTCTGAGTTCAAGCCCCACAAACAAACAAACAAAAATTACCAAGTAGACATGGTACAGCATGCCTGTGACTTGAGCACTTGGAAGGCTGGGACAGGACGGACTGTGAGTGTGAAGCCAGCCTGGGTTATATAAAGAATCCTAGATCAAAAGAAGAAGAGGAGAGGGGAGGGGAGAAGAAGGCAGAGAAGATAGAAGAGAAAGAGAAGTCAGAGAAGGAGAAAGAGGAAGGAGAGAAGAAACAAGGAAGAATAATCACACTTGATCTCCCTCAGGCCCAATGAGATCAACAGCCAATTTCTCACCAAAAACTATGGCAGCCAGGGAGCAGTGGGATGGCCTCTAAGACTGGAGAGCAAACCTGCTTTTCCTTTCCATGGATTTACCTATCCTGGCCATGCGACATCAGTGGCATCATACAATACGAGGCCATTGTCTCGTTTGTTTCATTTATAAAAATATTATCAATATTCAGCCATATTGTAGTATGTATTAGTGTTTCATTTTTTTAATACTGTATTTTTTTGTCTGTGCTGGTACCAGGGCTTGAAATTGGGGCCTCACACTTGCTCAATTTTCTTTCTCACAGGAGGTGCTATACTACTTGAATCACACCTCTAGCCCAGCTTTCTGCTGATTAGTTGAAGATGGAGTATTACAGACTTTTCTGCCTGGGCTAGACCTAACCTGTGATTCTCCAGTTCTCAGACTCCTGAGTAGCTAGGGTTACAAGTTTGAGCCAACAGTGCCCAACAGCATCCTGACTGTTTTTCAGAATATACTTCAATGTACCAAATACATTCATTCACATTGTAATGTAAACATCACTATCACTTTTCATCCATCTGGGGAACTCTGTTTCATCCTGCAACATTGTAACTGTCCCATAGAATAGTCCCCTTTAATAATTCCCCATGGATCCAGCCTATTGCCCAGCAGCCCCATAACCTCCTGCCTGGTGTTTCACCACAGGTGGACGCAGTATCTGGACTTTGAGGTCAGACCACATTCTGCCGGTTTATTCAGCTGCTGATGGACCTGAGTTATTTCCAACTTAAGACAATGCTGAGCCGGGCACCAGTGGCTCACGCCTGTAATCCTAGCTATTCAGGAGGCTGACATCTGAGGATCACAGTTCAAAGCCAGCCAGGGCAGGAAAGTCCATGAGACTCTTACCTCCAATAAACCACCAGAAAACTGGAAGTGGTGCTGTAGCTCAATAAGTGGTAGAGCACTCACCTTGAGCTGAAGAGCTGAGGGACAGTGCTTAGGCCCAGAGTTCAAGCCCCATGACTTGGGGAGGGGGGGGCGGGCGGGTGGGAGATGATGCTGTTCCACTGTCCTCTGGCTACCGTAGTTTTAGATGAAAAATTGTCTGTATATCTCAATGAACCCCATCCACCTCCTGCCATCACTTTTCTCTCTTTGACAGCATGATTATGTGTCTTGGTAAGAACTTCTGAACTTAGCAGTCTTGGAGCTTTTGGGGGAATATGTAGATTGATGTCTCTCATCAGATCTGGTGTGTTTTCAGTCATTACTTCTTCAAATAGTCTTTCTACCCTCTCTGTCTTCACTGAATCAATAGTTCCCCCCCCCAACACACACCCGCCCTATCTCTGATGCTCAAATCACTTTTCTTTCTGTCCCTCAAATTGGATAATCTTCATATTCACTTATTCCTCCTCCTGCCAGTTCTAATTGGCTGTTGCGACTCCCTAGTGAAATTGTTTATATTTTTCTTTTTTTTTTTTAATTTTTTTTGGGGGGTCCAGTCGTGGTGCCTGAACTCTGGGCCTGGGTACTGTCCCTCAGCTCTTCAGCTCAAGGCTAGCGCTCTACCACTTGAGCCACAGTACCACTTCCAGCTTTTTTCTTTTTGCTTA
This sequence comes from Dipodomys ordii, assembly GCF_000151885.1. Classification (NCBI taxonomy): domain Eukaryota; kingdom Metazoa; phylum Chordata; class Mammalia; order Rodentia; family Heteromyidae; genus Dipodomys; species Dipodomys ordii. Next base: position 1,757,421 of record NW_012267359.1, read on the forward strand.
TGTGGTGCTGAGGAATCGAACCCAGGGCCTCAGGCATGCAAGGCAAGCGCTCTACCACTGAGCCAACTTCTCAGCCCCATATTTTTTTCAATTCCACATTTCTCTCTGATTCCTTCCTTCCTCCTTTTTTGTCGGTTGTGGGGCCTGAACTCTAGGCCTGGGCACTGTCCCTCAGCTCTTCAGTTCAAGGCTAGTGCTCTACCACTTGAGCCACAGCACCACTTCCAGCTTTTTCTGCCTATGTGGTGCTGAGGAATCGAACCCAGGGCCTCATGCATGCAAGTCAAGCACTCTACCACTGAGCCACGTTCCACAGCCCTTCTTTTTTTTTTTTTTTTTTTCTATATTGAGTTCTCAGCCCCAAATGTTGGTAGTACAGCATATACCACTATGCTCAGCATGAAAACTGCTGATTTAAACTATGTCTCTAGGAATCAATTTCTGAGCGGACTTCCTCAGAAAGTTTGTATTGATTGCACTTTTTCCCCAACCAAGAATTTCATTAATTTGTGTCCCTGAATGTTCCATAGCTTTTGTTAGAAAATGAGTATGTCAGATGTGACAAAGCAAAAATCTGGGAGCCAGAGTTTGCTCAATCAATTTGGTAGAACCCTCTGTCGCTGCTGATTTCTGTAGCTGCTATTTCTTCAGCAATTTTCCTGGGAATTATGCAAAGTCTATATTCAATACCATGTATGACCACTGAAGTCGTTGCTCAGGTAGCTTAATGATCAGCTCATGATTAGACAGATTTCCTGAACCTTCTAGAACCAATTCACCTCCTATTGGCTGCTGAGCTCTGTAGGCATGGCTGGCCGTCCTTAACACCAGCAGGCAGGTTCATAACTCAGGGTCATCAAGGTGAGGGATCATGGTCTTCTCAAGTCTTTCCTGGGCATGCATGCATGCATGCGAGCACGCACACGCACACGTGCACACACACGCATGCACGCACACACACACACACACACAGAGCCTTCTGAAGTCCAGCATAGCAGAGCTCTGAAAGTCTTTTGCAACCATGGTTCCCTCAGTTTTCCCTTGTAAGCTTGATATTCACGTAGTGTGTGCACCTCTGTTAGCCATCTCCTGGGGCAGCCATGATTCAGAAATGGTCAACTAATATCCCAAAAGCCTCTTCTTTCTTATCCATTTTACCACCTCTTTCGTAAGTTTCTGGGGTTGCTACCATGTGCCAGAACAATCTTTAAAAGCAGATCTGATTAAGACAAACCTTTGTGCCAGGCACCAGTAGCTCACGCCTGTAATACCCAGGATGCTGAGATCTGAGGATCATGGTTTGAAGTTATCTAGGGCAGAAAAGTCCTTGAGACTCCCCAATTAACCAGCAAAAAACTAGAAGTGAAGGTATAGCTCAAGTGATCAAGCCCTAGCCTTGAGCTAAAAAGAAAAGCCAAGCAAGAGTACAAGCCCCTCCCCCCCCCAAAAAAAGAGTACAAGGCCCTAAGTTTAAGCTGCTGGACTGACACACTGGCATGTGTGTGTGCACATGCATGTACACATGCGCGCGCGCGCACACACACACACACACACACACACACACACACACACACACACACTTTACTTAAAACTCTGAAGGTTTCCCATGGTCTCAACAGTTTCAACAAACTCCCCTCCCGCTTGTCTACCCTGCTCTATTCCTGAGACAGGCAGCATCTTCCCACCTCTAGAACTTTACATACGCCAGGTCTCCACTGAGTGTTTGGGAGTTTTGTTTTTGTTTTTTACTGGTCCTGGGGCTTGAATTCTGGCCTGGGCCCTGTTGTCCCTGAGCTTCTTTTGCTCAAAGCAAGCACTCTACCACTTGAGCCCCAGCACTACTTCCTGCTTTTTTGAGTAGTTTATTGGCAATAAGAGTATCTCAGAGATTCCTGCCCTGCTGGCTTCAACCATGATCCTTAGATCTCAGCCTCCTGAGTAGCTAGTAGGGCCACCATTGCCCAGCAAAAGCTTTTCTTTCTCTCTCTTTTGCTTTCTCTCTTTCTTGCCAGTTGTGGATTTGAACTCAATGGATTTGAAGCCACAGTGCCAACCCATTGAGTGTTTGTCTGTGTGTGTGTGTGTGTGTATGCAGTTTGTTTTTGTGTTTGTTTTCTAATTTACTTTATTGTTGTTTTAGAGGTGATAGAGGTGCCACCTTTACATATGTCAGGTAACAGTACATTTCCTTTCACATAGTGTCATCTGTTCCCTCATTCTCTCCCATTCCCTCCCCTCCCATCTCCACTCACAAGCTACATAGTTCACTTTCATCAATGTCCAGTGCAGCCAGTGCACTCCACTGCTGCACTTTTCACCCCTTTTCCTCTGATTCTGTGCCCTCCCCCAACCCTCCCATATGTGAGTACATCATATATAAGATAGTCATCAGAAAGAGGAAAAAACAAATTAAGGAAAAAGTCCTTTTTGTTTCTTAAATTTCTTAAGGATTCCCAGCTTTTAATATGAATGCTTAAGTAAAACAATAAAACTCTCTTGAATTTAAACACCTCTTCATAAGCAATTTTTTAAATTACTTGTTATTATAATGGTGATGTACAGAGGGGTTACAGTTATTTAAGTGAGGTAAAGAGTATATTGCTTTTTGGACAATATCACCCCTCCCCTTGTGTTTTCTCTCCTGTCCCCACCCACAAGTTATATAGTTTCATTTTCCACATAATGTCTAGTGAGTACCACTGCTGTATTTGTTTATCCTTTGTCCCTCCATTTCTTTTTCTTACTTTCTTTTTATTGTGAAAATACTGTACAGATGGGTTACAATTACATGGGCAAGATAATGAGTACATTTCTTATCAAGCATTGTAGCCTCCTCCTTTGTTTCCCCTTCCCATCCCTTCCCATCCTCCCCCCCCCCAGCTCACCCAATTGTCCCTCCATTTCTGTGCCCTCCCCCATGAGTGTTTTTCTTTCTCTTTTTCTTTTTCTTTTTTTTTTTGTCTATTGTGGGGCTTGAACTCAGGGCCTGGTGCTGTCCCTGAGCTTCTTTTGCTCAAGGCTAGCACTCTACCACTTTGAGCCACAGGGCCACTTCTGTTTTTCAGGTGGTTAATTGGAGATAAGAATCTCATAGGGCTGGGAATGTGGCTCGGTGGTAGAGTGCTTGCCTTGCATGCATTCCTCAGCACCACATAAGCAGAAAAGACCAAAAGTGGCTCCATGGCTCAAGTGGTAGAGTGCTAGCTTTGAGCTGAAGAGCTGAGAGACAATGCCCAGATCCAGAGTTCAGGCCCCACAACCGGCAAAAAAAAAAAAGAAAGAAAGAAAGAAATCTCATAGACTTTCCTGCCAGGACTGGCTTCAAACCAGCCTCCTGAGTAGCCAGAATGACAGGCATGAGCCACAGGCTGCCCCCCTACCCAGCAATGTAATTACCTGGCTTGAGTGTTTCTTTTTGACTCCTCTTCCAGTTAATACTGTCCTTTCCTCCTGTTTCAGCTCTGCTCCCATCCTGCTGGCACCAGCCAGGTGTGTTTCTGCTCACCCCACAAGGCCTCCCATCTTTATGGCCCCATCATGCCCATGCTGAAATCCCTGTCATTCCCCCCTCCCCCCAAGTGCATGAAGGTGCCACCTGCTCCCACCTCTTCCTGACCCTCTCCCCAGGGTGGCACACTGCCAGATCATGGAAGGAAGTTAATACAGGCCTGCCAAGTAAGCCATCAGAAAAAGCCTAGAAGCTATTTATCTAATCAGGGCTGGAGAGCCTTTTATCTGGTGGGGGCATTTTGGATATTTATAACATCACTACAGGCCATACAAAATGATCGATTCAGGCCGATAGGCAGAGAGTGGCTGCAGAAAACATTCTCAAGTCCGTGTGTCGGTCCCCTCACATTTCTCCAGCTTTCTATGGCCCTCAGGCCAGACATTCCCCACCCTGGATCAAGCCAACAGCCTCAATTTACAGTCATAAAGTAACACTACAGCCAACATTCACGCATCCCAAGATTAAGACTTAGTTGTATATGAAGGTCCATCCTTGGAAAGCTTAAGACAGCTTTTTTTTTTTTTTTGGTCGGTCGTGGGGCTTGAACTCTGGGCCTGGGCGCTGTCCCTCAGCTCTTCAGCTCAAGGCAAGCGCTCTACCACTTGAGCTACAGCGCCACTTCTGGTTTTCTGGTGGTTTATTGGAGATAGGAGTCTCATGGTCTTTCCTGCCCGGGCTGGCTTTGAACCTCGATCCTCAGATCTCAGCCTCCTGAGTAGCTAGGATTACAGGCGTGAGCCACCAGCGCCCGGCGCTTAAGACAGCTTTGATAAAGACAGATACACAGATACACATGTGTCTCTACAGCAGAGAAAAAGTAGCAACCTCACTAACTTTGTCCCTGGAGAGATTTACCCTGCAGGTCAGCCCAGGTCACTGGCCACAGGAAAGGGCTTCTGTTCAAGGGCTTTGAGACTAGAGGGCATGGATTCCAGCCAAGGCCAAGGAAGAGAGTTGTCTCTCCCCAGAACTTGCTGAGGGGCTTGTGGGGCATAGTGGGGGGCCCAGAGCCAGTACAGGCTGACCACATAGGTTGGGTTTTGCATTGGGCCTACGTCAGGAGGAAGAGAAACTGGAAGATCCACTGGCCCTCTCCTCCTCCAGGAGGTGCAGAGGACAGAGGATCCACCCTGGCTCTCCAAGTGTCTCCTGGCTGTTAGAGGCCACCAGTGGCCTCTGGCAACCTCATCCATACACCTGGCTTTGGGGAATCAAGAACATCTGCTTGCATGTGCACAAGGGCCGCTCTGGAGTCTGGAGCTCAGAGAGAAGGAAACAAACAAATGGGCAAGCGCACAGCACTCCACTGTTTACACAACACCAGCACTGCTCACAGTGGACAAGCACTAGCCTTGCAGCTGTCCACAAATGTGAACTTGAACAAACCTCATACTTCTCCAAATTTAGGTCCCCATTTACATATCGGGGTCCCCACATGGGGCTAGGCAGAGCTCCCTGGGGACCCTCCCTGCCTCAGTGCCTCCCCAATGTGACCACCATCCCCTGTGTGGTTTTATGACATTTACTGTGGCGTGTGCCTCCAAACCAAATGCAGTGTTGTTTTTTGTTTTCTAACTATATATAACTGGGATATAAATGGTGATAAATGAAAGTTCCCTTTCAGCTATTTACTCTTTTGTTTTTTCTTCTTCCATTCTATGAAGAAGCTGAACTCTCATTTGCTTTTTTTTGCTTTTTTTTTTTTTTTCCAGTCTAGGACCTGGGTACTGTCCTGAGCCTCTTTGTACTCAAAGCTAGCACTCTGCCACTTGAGGCACAGCACCATTTTCAGCTTTTTCTGAGTAGCTTATTGGAGTTAAGAGTTTCACAGACCTTCCTGCCCAAGGTTGGCTTTGAACCTCAATTCTCAGATCTCAGACCCCTGAGTAGCTAAGGATTATAGGTATGAACCATCAGCACCCAGCTCACTTGTTTTTGTTTTGTTTTGTTTTTTTTGGTGCTCAATGATAGTTTTCTGGAGCGTTCCATATTGACAGGATATGAATCACAGATTGCTATATTCCAGAGTGCCAATTTAACTGGTCATTCTCATATAAATTGTTTTCAACCTTTTTTCTTTTTGTCATTTTTTTGAGACCAGGTCTCCCTATGTAATCTAGACTGGCCTAGAACTCATGATCTTCTTGCCTCAGCCCCAAGTACTGGGTTTACAAGCATGCACCACATGTCCAACGGTCAACTTTGGTTTTCTTATTCTATGTCCTCAACTTTTTATAATTACAGAGATTGTGGCATGCATAACCCTGATTACACATCTTGGCACAAATGTGCCCAGAAGTAAACTTCTGAGGACCAGGTTTTGCACAGGTTTCCCAAGCAGATCTCCACAGTGGTGGTGATATATCCTTTCCCATAGTCCAGAAACAAGCCATGTTAATGGGTGTGAAAATCTCATAGGTTGGCTGCAAGTTACTCGACCATGAGATGCCTATTAATCTTTGCCCACTTTTCCTTGGCGTTGTCTTTCTCCTCAGACTTATACTAGTTCTAGATGGATAGATGGGGGGAGGAAGTGGGGAGGGAAGGAAAGAGAATGAGAGAAGATAGATTGAGTGGGTGGACAGATGGACAGAGAGATAGATGGTAATACATGGATGTTGTTGGATGTTGTTTTGTTTTCTGAACTGTGGACCCTCTTGCTTCCTTAGGGTAGGTACTGCAGGCATGCCCTACTACACCCAGCTCTGTTTCTAAACTTTTCCTAACACCCAAATGGATCTTTCTTTCTTTCTTTCTTTCTTTCTTTCTTTCTTTCTTTCTTTCTTTCTTTCTTTCTTTCTTTCTTTCTTTTTCTTTGTCAATCAGTCCTAGGGCTTGACCTCTGGGCCTGGGTGCTGTCCATGAGCTCTTCAGCTCAAGGTGAGTACTCTACCACTTGAGCCACAGCGACACTTCCAGTTTTCTGGTGGTTTATTGGAGATAAGAGTCTCATGGACTTTCCTGCCCAGGCTGGCTTTGAACCATGATCCTCAGATCTCAGCTTCATCAGTAGCTAGGATTACAGGTGTGAGCCACCAGCACCTGGTTTTTAAAAAAAAAAAATTATTTGTTATGCAAAGATGATGTACAGAGGGATTATGGTTACATAAATCAGATGAAGAGTACATTTCTTTTTTTTGGGGGGGGGGTCAGTCGTGGGGCTTGAACTCTGGGCCTGGGCACTGTCCCTCAGCTCTTCAGCTCAAGGTGAGCACTCTACCACTTGAGCTACAATGCCACTTCCGGTTTTCTAGTGGTTTTTATTGGTGCTAAGAGTTTCACAGACTTTCCTGCCCGGGCTGGCTTTGAACCGTCATCCTCAGATCTCAGCCTCCTGAGTAGCTACGATTACAGGCGTGAGCCACCAGCGCCCAACTAGTACATTTCTTTTGAAGTATGTACCCCTTCCCTTGCTTTCTCCCACAGCATGGAATTTTCAACACCAGGTTTTGTCCTGGGTGCTTCCTGCAGCTCCTGACGGCTCCTGATGGCCAGGATGTTCTCATCCATTTCTAAGCCTCTCTCTCCCACTGGGCTTCGGGAAAGGGCTGGGGTCTCTGCCAGTGTGGACCATCATGGCAGGTGCCATCCATGCCACCCTATGGCATGCCATAATCCAGGAGGGGCAACCAGCCCTGTGGAGCCACCTAGGACCCTGCATGCCATACCCAGGTGTGCAGGGGTGTGGGAGCAGAGCCCCTATGGGGCTTCCAAGGAACTGGAAGGCAGCCAAGGGCAGCCTGGGTGACAGGAAGCAGAGTTTAGGAAATCTGCCTATGGCTACTCCGGATGGGAGCACCCCCACACAAAGCCCCACCTGTCCCTCTACCCCACTGCCCCAGGCCTGGGCCTGAGCCTGCTGCCAGCCACTGCCCCTCCCTCCCTCCCTCCTTCTCTCCTTCCTTTTCTGCCAGACCTTTGTTCAGAGACAGCTGTACCAGACCAACAGGTAGGAAGGGCATCACAGCCCCCAACTCCCAGGAGTTCGCCATGTCCACCCCCCCAGCACAATGCAGAATGGCCTCATATCACCTCGGTGTCCCAGACTTAAGAGAACAAGCTGCCTGCTGGCCAGAGCTCTCATCAAGGCCCCTTTGTCCTCTTCCTGGGCCCCTGGTTTCATTCTGCAGCTCAGAACCTTCTGGCAACCTGCAGAAATCACCCCAGCAAGATAGGAAAGCAAGATGCAAGGCAATGGCAAAGAGCCACACAAATAAACAGACTCACACTCCTGCCTCATTATAAGAGCGATCCAGCTCCCTGCAGGATCTTGTATGTATGTGTGTGTGTGTGTGTGTGTGTGCATGTGTGTACACACACATATACACATGTACACATGGGGGGGTAACATGGGATGAACCCAGGACCTTGTGCATGCTACACAAGTACTCTACCAATAAGCCACAACCCCCTTTGCTCTTAGTTGTCTTTCGTTTAGTAGTACAGGGTTTGACTTCAGGTCCTTGTACTTGCTAAGCTGGCACTCTGCTACTTGAGCCATGTCTCCGGTCTGGCTTTTTGCTGGGCATTCTGGAGATTGGGAGGTGGTCTAGCAAACTTTTCTGTCCGGGCTATCTTTGAACAGTGACCCTCAAATCTCAGTCTCCTGACTAGCTAGGATTATTCTCCTGAGTAGCTAGGATTGATTACAGGCATGAGCACCAATGTCCAGCTTCATGTTTTTGAGACAGGAACTCCCTAACTTTGTGCTGGTCCTGGTGCTTGAACTCAGGGCCTGAGCAATATCCCTGAGCTTTTTTTCCTCATGATTGGTACTCTACTGTCACTGGTTCCTGTTTACAGTTTATGAAGGTTCCTTCTAGAAGTAGGGATCCTCCACTTAGGGTTTTAGTCCTAGGACCTTGACTTCAATCACACAGGACCAGGACTGGGAAGGTGGCTCAGTGGTAGAGTGTTTGCCTCACATGCATGAGGACCTGGGTTTGATTCCTCAGCACCACATACACAGAAAAACCTGGAAGTGGGCACTGTGGCTCAAATGGTAGAGCACTTGCCTTGAGCTGAAGAGCTGAGGGACAGTGCCCAGGCCCAGAGTTCAAACTCCACGACTGACACACAGACACAGACACAGACATACAGACACACACACACACACACACACACACACACATTTCAGGACCAAAACAATGGTAAGAAAACCTGGCAGAGCTTTATTGAGTAAACAAACAAGCAGATAAACAGAGGCACACTCTTATCAGAGTGCAGGTGCTCAAAGGCAGATACATCAGGTCTTTTGACACCAGGATTTGCTGAGCACTGGTGGCTCACACCTGAAATCCTAGCTATTCAGGAGGCTGAGATCTGAGGATTGCAGTTCAAAGCCAGCCCAGGCAGAAAACTCCGTAAAACTCTTATCTCCAATACACTACTCAGAAAAATCCAGAAGTGGTGCTGTGGCTCAAGTGGTAGAACACTAGTTTGAACACAAAGAGGCTCAGGGACAGCACCCAGGCCCTGAGTTCAAGTCCCAGGACCAACATGGGTTGGCTCCAGAGCTATACAGATACCATTAAGCCCAGAGCTCAGTGGCAGATGACGATGACATCTCCCTTCTGGCTCAGTCTGGGGTTTGTTTCCTCTGTCACGTTGTATGCACAGGGCTCTTTATGTAGTGTCTTCTCCCCCAAACACTCCCCTGTGTAGGACTCTGCAGTGCCTCATCCCCACCCATGTTCTACATCCACTCTGCCTCAATCTCTCCTCAGTCCCTTCTAGGATTCCAAGTGTGTCCTGTGAAAAGGATTCTAGGAAAATACTTTTCTCTGTGATGTTTGGCTAGGTGAGAAATAATCTGTTGAAAACCACAGAATGTTCTACATCTGTGAAACCTAATATGCTCTGATTTTAATTAACTTCCGAAAAGTTCATGCACTGGAGGGTTAGTCTAACAGGAGGAGCCATAGGAGGTGGCTGGATCAGTGGACTCATGGATCCATGAGTTATCAGAGGAGTGGCTTTTTTTCTTTCTTTCTTTCTTTTTGTCAGTCGTGGGGCTTGAACTCTGGGCCTGGGCACTGTCCCTCAGCTTTTCAGCTCAAGGCGAGTGCTCTACTGCTTGAGCCACAGCACTACTTCCAGTTGTTTTTTTGCTTTTGGGGGTTATTTTTGGGTCCGGTCGTGGGGCCTGAACTCTGGGCCTGGGCGCTGTCCCTCAGCTCTTCAGCTCAAGGCTAACTCTCTACCACTTGAGCCACAGCACCACTTCCGGCTTTTTTTCTTTTTGCTTATGTGGTGCTGAGGAATCGAACCTAGGGCCTCATGCATGCAAGGCAAACACTCTACCACTGAGCTACCTTCCCAGCCCACTACTTCCAGTTTTCTAGTGGTTTATTGGAGAGAAGAGTCTAACGGACTTTACTGCCCGGGCTGGCTTTGAACCTTGATTCTCAGAGCTCAGCCTCCTGAGTAGCTAGGATTATAGGCATGAGCCACCAGCGCCCAGCAGGGGGAGTGGCTTTGTAACAGAAGCCAGTTGTCTCTGGCATGCTGGCTGTGTCCTACCACAGCATGACATGTGTCATGTCATGACTCTAGAGGAAGCAAGAGGACGCCAGCACCGTGGTTCTAGACTTCACTGTCTCTAGAGCCATAAGACAAAACAAGCCCCCAGTCTCTACAAGTTATTAATCCCCGGTGTTTTGGTGTGACAACAAGGAACAAAGGAGACATAGCATTTGGTATTGCTCTTGAAAAATTCAAAGCTATTCGAATCTTTTTTTTTTTTTAATGTGTGCCATTCCTGGGACTTGAACCCAGGGCCTGGGTGCTGTCCCTAAGTCTTTGTGTTCAAGGATAGTGCTCTACCACTTGAGCCACAGCTCCACTTCCGGCTTTTAGGTAGTTCATTGGAGAGAAGCATCTCATGGACTTTCCTGCCTGAGCTGGTTTCAAACCAGGATTCTCAGATCTCATCTCTTGAGTAGCTAGGATTACAGGTATGAGCTACTAATATCCAGCTTGCTCTGGGATTTTTAATACTATCATTCATCATTTGTGATGTTTGTAATCTGGCCAGGAAACAAGTAGCAATAACCTGGCCAGCACAGAGGATAGGAAAGGCGGGTGTGGACAGCTGCACACACAAGGATGCCAGGTTCACAGAGGCAAGCTGGGGGCAGAAAACACTACTTTGCTTCCTTCTCAACAGAGAGATTATGGACAGATACACAGACACAGACAGGCACAGACAGACCCAGACCCAGACACGCAGACACGCAGACACACACACACACACACACGCAGAACCAAGAAGTTGAAGATTCCTAAAATGGCCCCATTCACCATCTGGAGGGGACACCTGAAATGCAAAAACCTCATCTCTCTATCCTGACCACCCCACAAGCCCAAATGAAGGCGAGCAGAGGGAGGTGCCCACACTCTGGAGGGGAAGCCTTACACCACAGGGACCAGCACAAGCAGAATTACCATCCTTACCTCGTTTTTCTTTTTTGGTCATTGTTGTGGTTTGAATTCTGGGCCTGGGCACTGTCCCTCAGCTCTTCAGCTCAAGGTTAGCACTCTATCACTTGAGCCACTGTGCTACTTCCAACTTTTTCTGCTTATGTGGTGCTGAGGAATCGAACCCAGGGCCTCATGCATGCAAGGCACTGAGCCACCTTCCTGGCCCCCTTACCTCGTTCTATGAGGTTTGAGCTGTGTCCTAGCCTCTGTGTCTGAAGTTTGTTTTGTACAGAGCAAGCGAAAAAGAGGAAAGGAAAAGGAAGATAAGGGAAAGGAAAAGAGGAAGCAGAAAGTGGGGGAGCAGAGAGAAGGAGAGAGATATGCTGGACGGAAGGCAGCCTCTTGGAGCCCCTGCTGGTCCTAGCTTGTGGGCAGTACTCTCAGAGCACCTACTCAACACAACTATTCTGAGACGGGGCGGGGAGGCTGTGGCAGGGAGAATGGTATCATCCTCATGATGTCTCATCCAGGGTGGGAGGGGTTTTCTGTCAAGTGTGCACTCCTGCATGTTCCGTCTCTTTTGGTAGCACTGGAATTTGCACCCAGGTCCTCCCTCACATGCTAAAGTTTACAATTTGAGCCATGCCTATAGCCCCTTCGTTTTTTTTTCAGCCCTTGTAGGCCTTGAACTTATGATTCTCCTGCCTCAGCTTCCGAATGCTGGGATTTTAGGCATGTATCAACCAAGGAGACAAGAAATCATCAAGAAATGAAGGGAAAGATGGGCACTGGTGCTCACATGTATAATCCCAGCTACTCAGAAGGCTGAGATCTAAGGATCATAGTTCAAAACCAGCCTGGGCAGGAAAGCCCATGAGACTATTTATCTCCAATTAACCACCAGAAAACCGAAGTGACACTGTTGCTCAAAGCAGTAGAGCAGAGGCTGCGAATATGGCCTAGCATGCATGAAGACCTAGGTTCAATTCCTCAGTACCACATAAACAGAAAAATCAGGAAGTGGTGCTGTGGCTCAAGTGGTAGAGTACTAGCCTTCAGCAAAAGAAGCTCAGGGACAGTGCCCAGGCCCTGAGTTTAAGCTCCAAGACTTGTTTTTTTTAAAAAAAAAAGTGGTAAAGCACTAGCCTTGAGCACAAAAGCTAGAGACAATGCTCAGGCCCTAAGTTCAAGCCCCACAACCAACAGAAAAAAAAGAGGGAGGGAGTGAAGAAGGAAAGAAAAAAGGAGGAAGGAGGGAGGGAGGGAGGGAGGGAAAAGGAAATAAGAGAGAGAAGGCAGGCCTGGTTAGCATATACAAGGCCCCAAGTTCTGTTCCAGTACAAAAGAAAAAAACATGGTCAGGCTCCAGAAGTCTAAACTCAAAGACCCAAGCAGGCGGCAGGTCCAGGATAAACACATGGCACTTGTATAATGGAAACATTTGACCCCACACTACAGCTGTGTCCTGTGGTCCCAAGAAACCTCATGCAACCATGCTCTGCTCTATGGCAGGAGAGGGGGGGGTGTTATTTTCCCCCTTCTCCTCAGTTCAGACATAACATCACCAGCAGACCTCTTTAAATATCTGGAGTGGGAGGCTATATTTAGAGACTACTTGGTCCTCAAAATCAGCCTGATTTCCTGTGGCAAGTTCTGGGCAGAAGGAGATGGGCCAGGCCTGCCGCACCCATGGCAGGCAGCTCATAGCCTGAGATGCTCAGTGTTAGATGGCAACAGAATTTCCCAGGTTTGCAGCAAGCCCTGCCTGGGAGGGGTGGAGGGGGGAGATGGGACGGGGACGGGATGGGACGGGAGCAGGAGAGCAGGGACAGGGTGGGAGAGCAGGGGCAGACTGCTTTTTCTGTACGGGTGACTCCCATCAGCATAAAGGAACCAACGAAAGGCTGGCCCCCCTTCCCCCCCCCCCACAGCTAGCCTGCCCAACCCTATAGACATGTAGGCAAGACCAACATCCATTTTCTCATTCATTCAACCAACTCACTCCCTCAGCATTCACTCCATCCTCCATCCAATTGCTCATGTGGTCACTCACATCTTTACTCCTCCCTCTCTCCCTCATTCGTTCACTCCTTCACCCTACTCCCTCACTGGCTCCACCATTCCTTCAGGTGTTCATTCAACCGCTCAATCCTCATTTATTCAATCTCTCTCTCTGTGTCGGTCATGGGACTTGAACTCTGGGCCAGAGCCCTGTCCCTCAGCTCTTCAGCTCAAGGCTAGTTCTCTACCCTTAAGCCACAACACCACTTCCGGTTTTCTAGTGGTTAACTGGAAATAAGTATCTCATGGACTTTCCTGCCTGTGCTGGCTTTCAACCATGATCCTCAGATCTCAGCCTCCAGAGTAGCTAGGATTACAGGCATAAGCCACCAACAATTCATTCTCAATCACTCTCTTATCTAATCATTTATTCAGTCACCATGCCTGTCCACATTGTGTGATGTACAGGAGGGCAGAGGGCAGCCAGAACACAAGCCATGGAACTGGGAGAACACCCCTGGAGAGGACTCTCAGAGGGGCAAAGCGAAGGCTCGGGAAGCCTGGCGGTGCTGGGGCCTTCTGCAGGAGGCAGAAGGGCTATACTTAAAGGATGAGCCAGTGTGGCAACTGATCTGCACCGTCAACTTGACAGGACTGGAGAGGCACCTATAGGGTTGGTCTAGCACATCTCTGGGGATGTTCTGGGATAACTAGCAAGTGGGACAGCAAACTGTGATGTGAGTGGCACTGTCTACAGCAGCAGCACTGGCTAGTGCTCAGGACCCACTCATTCAACTGACTCAGTGAGCCTGGATGCCAGTACACTACCTCATATTCAGATGAGGAACTTTTCCTGGTTGGCACAAGGAAACAAGGAACCAAACTGGAGCTGGGGTGCCAAGCATGGTGGCACATACCTGTAATCCCAGCACAGGGGAGGCTGAGGCAGGAGAATTGTAAATTTGAGACCAGCCATGCTGCAAGGTGAGATTCTGTTGGAGAGAGAAAATGAGGGGAGGGGAGGGAAGGGAAGGGGAGAAAAGAAGAGAGTTGGGAAGGAGAGGAGTCTCTCTAGTATTACGGGGAAGAAAGAACCCTAGGTCAGGGTTACACATGTTTTCTTAGCCCTTACTAAAAAGTTTGCCAAATGATGTTATTCTTTTTAATATTTTAGTTTGAGATAATTTTAGATCTTAAGAAGCATTGCAAAAATAGCACAGAGTTCCCATACACCCTTCGACCAGCTCCCCCTTCTATGTTAACTCACATCTTATATAACTACAGAAAAGCCAACCAAAGGAAGAATAATACTGTTGCCCCATACTACAGAATTCATCTTATCTCTCCACCCTTCCTCTACAATCCCAGTGGGCTTCCAGGAACCCAGCCAGGACCCTACCTTGCATGCACTGTCCTGTCTCTGTAGTCTCTCTAGTCTGTGACAGTTCCTAAGCCTCTTCTTTGGTGACCTAACTCTTGTTTTGACCTTGGCCCTTTTGAAGAGTCCTGCTCAGGTGTTTGTGGACCATCCCTGATTTCTGAGGTGTCAGAGGTCCTCTCATCTGGTAGGGATTATGTACTCTGAGCAAGAAAACCAGGGTGGAGAGGTGAAGACCCTGCGTGGTGGTTAATGGAATTGAGACACCTAGGGCACTGGTGAAGCACACTTCAAGGTGAGTCTGTGAGGATGTTCCTGAGATGATTGGCATGTGGGCCAACAACTGAGAGGGAAGACCCACCCTGAATGGGAATGATTGGCATGTGGCTAGCAACTGAGAAGCAAGACCCACCCTGAATGTGGGTGGTACCATCCAATAGGCTGGGGTCCTGCATGGGACGGAAAGCAGAGGGGAAGTTTGCACATGGGTACACAGTTGACTCTTCTGAGTGGTTTTTTTTTTTTTTTTGCTGCCATGGCTAGCAAACATCAGATACCAGAATCTTCAGCCTTTCAATATGGATTTACAGCTGATCCTCCAAGGCCTCCAACCCCTAACTGGGGCTGCATCACTGGGCCTCTCTTGTTCTGAGACTTTGGCTCCTTGGACCCAGCAAGTACTGGCAAACTCTGCTCTCCAGCTCACAGATGACCACTGAAGACTACTGGCCCAGATCATGTACGCCAAGTGCCCACACATATTTCCTACATATTTACTATTCACTTTGATGTACATGGAACACATATGGTATGCAGGATATTGCAGAACATGTGTGTGTGTTCATGTATGCGTGTAAATCTGCATATTCTACTGGTTCTGTTTAGAGCCCCCTGATGGACAGGACCTAGCTTAGTCTCTAACACAGATGGTATTCATTCCAATGCACTGCTTCCTTGGATCTTGGTGACTTGGGAAGCTGTAAGGCAAGCCTGATTTGGTTACACAGGGGGATCTGAGACAGACAGAAGGCATTTGTCCAAGCGTTAGTGCTGGCAACAGAACTTGAACAGAGCTCTTTCTATTACATTCCATCACTAGAATTCTACCTGGTTTAAACTAGTTTGCAGTGACGTGATTGCAACAGAGAGCTAGATTTAGACAGTGAGTTTTTCTATTCATTCCTAGCCGGATGAGTTATCACTTGGTTTTTCACTTTCCGTTTCCCACGGCAGAAGACATTCTAAATATAGGAAACTGGCACTCAGAATAACTGTGCCACAGGCACAAAGGAGATGGCCACACCCTCTCGTCAGCACAGAGGCAGTTCTTGACTTCCCAGGTTTGCTTTGTTTCAGGGCAGTGCAGGGCTTTGAACACTGGGCCTTGAACTCTAGGCCCTGGACTTGCCAGGCAGGCAGTACCACTGAGCCACACTCCCAGCTCAAAGTGAGAGCTCGGGGAGCCCAGTTCCTCCGG
Organism: Dipodomys ordii; assembly: GCF_000151885.1. NCBI lineage: Eukaryota > Metazoa > Chordata > Mammalia > Rodentia > Heteromyidae > Dipodomys > Dipodomys ordii. The sequence goes on from NW_012267359.1 coordinate 1,773,210, forward strand.
GGTCCCCGACCAGCCACACAGAAGTCATCATGGTACATGCAGCAAGAAGGGTCTCACAGCAAAGCAGAGTGTGGGCCAAGGCTGTCCACGGCAGGAGATGGGCTGCTCTACCAAGAGAGTTGCTGGCAGTTCTATGACAGGCCACTAAGTTGCTAACTGCCTCACAGAGTCATGGGTTCTCTAAGCCTTGGGGACAATCTTGGGCAGCCTTCACCTCTCATTTCACAGATGTACCCCAATGATGACAGAATAGAAAGATCTCTGGTGCTTTGGTTTGTTTCCGGGAGGAGGTAGCTCCTTTAAGGGGCGAGGTTTGGAGATTCCCCAGACCACCAGGGATATGTCCCTGAAGGGGATTATGGGACCACACTCCCTTCCTCTTTCTCTCACGTGGCCATTAGGTGGGTGGCTCTGCTCTGCCACCTGCTCCCACTACCCTGTATTGCCCACCACAGGCCCAACAGCTCAAACCTCACACTGAGCCCAAAGAAACCCTGTCTCTTTTCAAGCTAATGATCTGATCTCTTACAGTAAGAGAGGGCTGCCTAACCCACACAGCTGAGGGAAGCCAGGCTCCCCCAAGCTCAGAGAGAGCTCTTCTCAGAGCCCTGGGAAGGGCTGGCTGTGCCCAGGCAACTAGAACATTCCCGACCCCACAATGGACCTGATTCCTGCTGAGAACCCTTCCCTGCTGTCCTGGCCACAGGTCCCTGCCTCCTGGCCACCCTGGCCATGGGCTCCTTCCTCCTGGCCACCCTGGCCACAAGTCCCCGCCTCCTGGCTGGTGGGATGCAGCGTCATGCACCCTGCTTCCTGTCTAATCCAGCACTCTTCCCGGCAGAGGGGCCACCCAGTCCTATGGCTGCTCTGGGATTTCCCACTGGCCTTTCTCAACATGAGCCCGACACTTCATCAAAAACATTCTTTAAGGTTAAGTTAATTACATCTGTGATCCTCCAAGTTGGAATCATACCAAACAACTCCACAGCCCAGCAGGGAAAAGAAATGCCTGGGATGGGCTGCTGAATGGCCGCTTCCAGTCAAAACCTTCAGAACAAGGAGTGTGAGATCCCGTGGCACAGCACACACACATGACACAGCAAGAGTCCCACGGTCCACAGGAGCAGCCCTGGAGCCCTAGGCCCTCTCTCCTGAAGTCTGCCACTTGATTTCTATCACATGTGTATCCAACAACCACATGGAATTAAGTTTTCTTATTTTCCCTTTGAGACAGTCTCACAAGTCAGCGCTGACTGGCCCTGAACTTGAGATCCTCCAGCCTCAGCCTCCAGAGTACTCAGGCCACCAACACGGCCACCATGCCTAGGGTGGAAAGTCAGGGTAGCCTCAGTGAGCTCCCATCCAGGTGTGATCTAGGCTCCCCTCCCTGCTGGAGGCACTTGGAAGAATCTGTGGTAGAACCCCACTCCTGGCAGCCAGCTGTTCCTGCCTCCTGGCTGGCTGTCACCTGTCCCCTCATGTGGGTCCGCCATCTCAAGGCAGCAGTGGCTGTGAAATCACTGCAGGCTAAGTGTGTAAACTGGAGATGGAACAAAAATGTGTTTCATGTTGAGACTTAGGCCTCAATTTGCATATCCGTAACATAGTCAACACCCATAACGATACGCAAATATTCTAAGATCCAGAAGAATCCTGCTCATGCTTTTTCATTCGTGCAGCTAGGTTTCCTGTGATTAGATGGGTCTACCTAGGCAATTCAAGATGCTCTCCCCACTAAAGTGCCTCATTATAAACTGGGTCCCTCCTGCCTTGGAGCAAACTCACAGGTCCCAGGGTTAAGGTATCGACACATCAGGGGAGGGCCACTTTCCTGCCTGTCACCTCCCATTTCCCCTTCTAAGCCACTGAGGTCACATCCTTCCATCTTCCTGTAAAACATACATCGGGAACACTTCCTCTAACTCAGTCTTCTGTCCCTCCCACCATACCACACCACTCTATACCATACCTGCAATTCTAGCCATTCTGGAGGTAGAAACAGGAGAAACACAGCCCAAGGCTGGCCTAAGCAAAAGTGCGAGACCTTACTTGAAAGTCAAACTAAAACCAAAAGGTCTGAAGGCAAGGCTCAATCTTTATATAAAGTCTTATGCCACTAAGGAGAAAACAATGCCCTCTACCTGAATTCTCGAGCTTTTAGATGCAGTCACCTTTATCCCAGCAGAGCAACCCAAACTGTTTAGGCTGGTTGTGAAAGAAATCAAACATGTTCACCTGAGTGGTGAGCTCAACTTAGAATGGATATAGGGCCTGACTCCGCTTTTGGTGTAGTGCCTTACTAGGCACCATTAGCTCATACAAAAGGCACTTATTGACATCCTACTGGGTTCTAAGCACTGTGCCTGGGATAAAGCAGGCAGGCTACAAAGAAGAGGTAGCCCCTGAGAAACTCCCAGCTCCATGCAGGGCAGGAGCCACCTAGGCCAAAGATACTGTCACAGCACACAGAAATTCAGGCTCCAAAATAGGCAACTTAGGGGGTGCATGCATGTAATCCTAGCTACTCAGGAGGCATAGCCAGAAAGATCTAAGTCGGAGGCCAACCTGGGCAAAGGAAAAACAAAAGTGCTGGAAGGAGGGGATCTGGCTGGGTCAGGGCCAGGTACAGCAGGCTCAAGCCTGAGAAGAGATTGGGGATTACAATTTCAGACCCAGACCAGACAACAAGAAGTCCATGAGACTCATCTCAAACAATACTGGGCACAGTGGCATGCACCTGTTACCCCAGCAACATAGGGAAGTACAAATAGGAGGATCACAAATGACCCAAGTATAAAGCCAGACTCTACCTCAAAAATAACCAATGCAAGCCAGGTGCCGGTGGCTCATGCCTATAATCCTACCTACTCAGGAGACTGAAATCTGAGGATTACAGTTCAAAGCCAGACTGGGCAGGAAAGTCAGTGAAATTCTCATCTCCAATTAACCACCTGAAAAACCAGAGTGGTGCTCTGGCTCAAGTGCTAGAGAGCTTGCCTTGAGCTAAAGTCAAGAACAGCACCCAGGCCCAGAGTTCAAGCCCCATGACCGACAAAAAAAAAAGCAAACAAGTTAGAGGTGTGACTCAAATGGTAGAGCACCTGCCTTGCAAGTGAGAAGCCTTGAGTTCAATCCCCACTATGGGGGGGCGGGGGGAATCCACAATTTCGAGCACCTACATGATGCCACTGAGGAAATTCTACACTTGGCCTCATGTGACAGGTCAGTCAAAATGCCAGGGACAGGAAAAATATCTCCTAAAATCGCCTTCTAACTGTGTGGAGATGTGTGGATGCATTCAGGTGTAGATTCAGTGTGTCACCCAGGTACAGCATCATGGGCACCCACATTTCCTCTGATGCCAGTGCAAACTGGTTATTGTATACACAGGGAAGTTCCCAGAATTAGGTTTGAGGTAGGCTCAGGCGCAGGAGAAGAGTGTGTGGAGGACAAAGTAGGAAATAAAGCTCAGCGACACTTGGCCCTGGCAGGGCGCAAGGAGGAAGGGCTGGGTGGGTGTGGGGGGCTCAGGAGCCCGGTGAGGGTGGGATGTTGGGTGTTCATTGGGAGGTGATGGGTGGGTATCCAGTTGGTGCGGATACCATGGGAAGGAGCTTAGGTTCAGTTTAGGTCATGCAGAATTTTTTTTTTTAGGTGCTAGGAATGGAACCCATCAAGCACCTGCCTAGTAAGTCAACCAATGAAAATCTCAGTCATTGGTTTCCTCAAACAAGGTCTTTTTATGGAGCCCATACCAGCCTGCAACTAGAAATTCTCCTGACTCAGCTTCCCCAGGCAGGGATCCCAATACTCAGCTGAGATCCAGTCTCTTAGGACAGGAGCTCCTTTCATGGCTCTAATTATGCCAGGTTAGGTCCACACTCAGGGTTATTAGTTCAATATGATTTCAGGGCCAGAACTGGAACCAAAATGGCTGTCTGTCATTAGTTCTGTATTCAAAATATTTTAGCCTTTGTTGTTCAAATAAGGCTAACTGTTTTAGCCTTATTAAAGGGCAAACACAGAGAAGAAACCAAAATTAAACAGATGACTGTGCGCCAGTGACTCATGCCTCTAATCCTGACTACTCAGGAGGCTGAGATCTGAGGATCATGATTCAGAGCTAACTCTAGCGGGACAGTCTGAGACTCGTATCCTCAATTAATCACCTAAAAGCTGGGAGCAAGCTGTCGATCAAGTGGAAAAATGCCAACTTTGCGCACAAAAGCTCAAGGACAGCACCTAGCCCAAAGTTCAAGCCATAAGACATATTGAAATATGAATATATTCATATATTGAAATATGAATATATTCATATTTCAATGTTCATATTTACATCAATGTATGTGAATACAGTTATATATAAATACATACTATGTTACAGATCCCCTATGTGTAATGAAAGTTATACATAGAAACGTATTATATTTGGAGGTTCTGGGGAGAGAACCCAGGACCCTGCATATGCTAAGCACCTGCTCTACCACTGTGCTCCAGCCCAAACATAATTTTTTTCGAACACCTACCACTGCCAAACCAGGAGAGGTGGTGGCCTGGGCAGACCTGCCTTTCTGGGAGAATCAACCTTGGCTCGGGAGAACCCACGGCACCTGGGATGGAGACAGAGGAGGGAAGGAGGGTGTGGGCCTTAGGAGAGACATGAGGGAAATGGCTGGATAGGGCCTGGGCAGTCCCTGGCAGCCATGCTCTATGGTGGGCCTCAAAGCACCTCTGAGAAAGCCAGGGTTCCTGCATAGTCCCTGACACCATCACCAAGCTCCCAGCTGCTCACACGGCCCGGAGAGCTTTGTGGTTGGAGCACAAGGCAAGCCTACCATTGTGAGCTGCACAACTTTTCGCCACCTGTTCCGTTTTGGATTTGACAGATGCCCTGAGCCTTTGCTGGCGGAAAGCCCTGTGCTGGGCACACTACCGATGGGCAAGAAATTTGGGATACAGGGGAAGCTCTGCCTGCCATTAAGATACAGAGGAATGGAAGCCAAAGGTAACATGCTAAGTAGGGGCAATGGTAGGTCACCACTTCCCACCATCCGGAGCATCCCTGCATCAGAGTGAGGTCCCAATGGGGACCCTGCTGAGGGCCCAAAGGAGCAGAGAACTCTTTTTCTTTTTCTTTTCTTTTTCTGGCCAGAGACTGAGACTCAAACTCAGTACCTGATGCTTTCACTCATTGGCTAGCATTCTCCTAACTGAACCATGTCCCCAACCCTTGTTTGCTTTTGAACTTACACATTTTGAAATATAAATACAGAAAACTGCATAGGGAAAAATGCACAGTCAAAATCCACCATCCTGGCTAATAAAGAGTACAAAAACAAAAACAAAACTGCATCCAGAGTATGGAAGAAGACTTAAAAGAAAAAAAAATCGTCAGGCAACCTCAGAGAAAAACAATCCGAGGAACAAGCAGCACCTTAATAACACAATGGAAACATATCACGTGACAGGACAATAAAAACAAAACAACGAAGCCCATGAGTGCCAAGCACTTCCAGGGACACAGAGCAGGGCGCTGTCGATACACCACTGCACAATGTGCAATCACATGGAAGCCATCTGGGGGCACCCCTGTGCCAGGCGTGTGCAAAGCCAATCCGCTGCTCGCTAACCAGTGATAGGCCAAATACATGAGCCGGCGAAGTGCTCATACCAGTGATCCCCAACTATTCATGAGGCTGAGGTTGGGAGGATTTTAGTTCTAGGCCAGCCGGGACAAAAAGTCCACAAGACCTCATCTCAACCAATAGCTGGGTTGTAGTGATTGGTGTATACCTGTTATATCAATTCTACAGGAGGCTGAGAACTATCAGAAAGATCGAGGTTCCACTTAAAGTGGGCATGAGACTCCATCTCAACAGAAAAAGCTGAGCATCATAGTACATGCCTATCATCCCACATACATGAGGTTTCTAAGTAGGAGGATGTCAGTCCAAAACACTCTGGGCAATAGACAGGAACACACTCCTGAAAAACAACAAAAGCAGAAAGGGCTGGGAACATGGCTCAACTGATAGAGTGCTTGTCCAAGAGGCCCAGAGATCAAAACCTAGGGTCTCACTAACTTTATCTGATCTAGCCTCAAAGGTACAATTCTTCAATCTGTGTCTGCCATGTAGCTGGAATTACACCTGTGCTATACCATGCCCAGCTGCTTCTTCTGTGTTGAGATGGGGTCTCACCACGTTGCCCCGGCTAGCCTGAGGCTGCTGGGCTCAAAGGATTCTCTCACCTCAGCCTCCAGGCAGTTGGGATTAGACAGACAGCATCATGCTTGGCTAAATACAGATCCCGCAATGGTTGTGTATTACCAAAAATATCTCTTCTTCTGGGAGGAATTTTAAATAGCCAAGTCAAGTGGGGGAAAAAAATCTCTGTACCTTTTCTAAGAAGTTACCAGTTGTAGACCAAGATTCAGCTTTAAAGAAAGCAGGCCACGGGCTGGGAAGGTGGCTCAGTGGTAGAGCACTTGCCTTGCATGCATGAGGCCCTGGGTTCCATTCCTCAGTACCACATAAGCAAAAAGAAAAAAGCCAGAAGTGGCGCTGTGGCTCAAGTGGTAGAGCACTAGCCTTGCGCTGAAGAGCTGAGGGACAGCACCCAAGCCCAGAGTTCAAGCCCCACAAACGGACCCCCCCCCAAAAAAAAAAGAGAAAGAAAGAAAGCAGGCCGTGTGGGATCAGTCGGGCCAGGTTCCAGGCTCAGTCCCGCTTCCCCAGCACCATGAGTGTATCACTTCACCTCTCTAAGTCTCAATGTCAACAACTGAAAACTGACCACAATTGATTGCAAAGGCTTTTTTACCCTACAGTGTTGGCTGGTGTGAGTCTGGAGCAGCCAGGGCCAGTGGCTCAACTGCCACCTAAGCGGATGAGATCTGAGGGTTGTGGTTTGAAGTCAGCTTGGGAAGTGTGGGGAGGGAGGGGGTCTACAAGATTCTATCTCCAAAAAACCAGCAAAAAGACCAAGACTGGAGACGTGGCTCAAGTGGTAGAGCCTCGGCCATTAAAAAAAAAGCTGGGCTGGGAAGGTGGCTCGGTGGTAGAGCGCTTGCCTTGCATGCCTGAGGCCCGGGGTTCAATTCATCAGCACCACATAAGCAAAAAAAAAAAAAAAAAAAAAGCCGGAAGTAGCACTGTGGCTCAAGTGGTAGAGCGCTAGCCTTGAGCTGAAGAGCTGAGGGACAGCGCCCAGGCCCAGAGTTCAGGCCCCACGACTGGACCCCAAAAAAAAAAAAAAAAGCTGAGCAACAGTGGAAAGCCCTGAGTTCAAGCTTCATTATGGGCATTTAAAAAAACAAAAATAATTTTTAAAAACTGGACTTCTGGGCCTGGAAAGGTGGCTCAGCAGTAGAGTGCTTGCCTTGCATGCATAAGGCCCTGGGTTTGATTCCTCAGCACCACATAAGCAGAAAAAGCTAGAAGTGGTGCTTTGGCTCAAGTGGTAGAGTGCTAGCCTTGAGCTAAAGAGCTGAGGGACAGCGCCTAGGCCCAGAGTTCAAGCTCCACGACCAACAAAACGAACAAACAAAAAAACCCAAAACAACAACAAAAACTGGGCTTCTGGATGATGCAGAATGGCTTCCTGAGCCACCATTTGACACTCTCCTCCACTGTGTGACCCTCAGGCATCTCAAATCCCAGCCCCTCACCTCCCAAGTCCAGGCTGTGCTGCCCAAGGCTGGTGGCATGGCTTCTCCCTGCCTGCCCAGGAGGGAAACGGAAGCAGACTGCACCCTGCCGGGAGGTGGGGATGGCAAGCTCCATGGCAAGGTAGGCACTGCTCCAGACCATCAGCCCCTCTGGCCGCAGCAGCAGATTGGCCACCACAGCAGCAGGCAGGCTGTGTCCCACCACACCCAGGTCTATGCCACACTGAACCCTGAGAGAGTGGGATGAGCAAGTCTGATGGATGGTATATGCCTCATCAGTGCCTTGCAGATGGGCTGGGGCAGCAAAACAGGGTGACACCTCATCCCTGCTCCCTGTTCTTCTGACCAGGGCACATGAAAGTCCTTGTTTCAAGAGATCAATCAAGTGCTGGCCATTTCATCTGGAAGTCAGCTTTCAGGAATTGATAAGCTAAAACACTGGAGAGCTGGAAGGACCTTCGGTAGCTCTTCCAGTCTCTCATTTTGAAAAGGGAAATTCAGTAGCATAACCAGACTTTCTTACTCTCTGGGGAGAGTTCTCAGCTTACAGGCTGACTTTCCCTAATCCAAAATACTTGAAACCACAAATGGTTCAGATTTGGGACATTTCCCTAGATTTTGGGAGTATCTGGAAATGCTGAGAAGCTGGGACTTAGATTTAGACACAAAAGGAAGTGAAGTTCTATTTTTTATGTGCCTTTTGCATATAGTCTGAAGGTGATTTTATATAGCATGTTTTAGTAATCTGTAGCACAAAATAGTTTCATGGTATTATGGTTTATGAATGACATGTCTGCCCCCCAAAAGGCTCACTGAATACATGGTCCCCTGCTGGTGGATCAAATCACTGGGAAGTGACTGGATCACTTTGACCTGATGAACAGGTAGATCTATGGATAGATGATGACGCAATCTGATGACGCAATTAGGAGATGATAGAAGCTAGAAGGGGCAGCATGTGATTGCAGGAAGTAGGCATGTCTTGAGGCCTAACCTTGTTCCTGCCTGTCTGTCCGTCTGTCTCTCTGTTTCTGTCTCTATCTCTCTCTCTGCTTCCTGGACACCACGAAGTGCTTGACTTCACTCCTCCAGGCCCTTCGGACATTGTGTTCTACCTCACCATGGCAACAAGGGAGCCAGCTGACCTGAACCAAAACCTCCAAAACTGTCGGCCAAATAAATCCTCCTTCTGAAGTTGTTTATGTCAGGTATCTTTGGTCAAAGCAAGGGCAAGTCTGATTAACACGTGGGTGGCATCATGTAGATGCTCACAGCGTGTCGTATTTGGATTTTGGGTTCTCAGAATGGGGATGCTTTACTTTGTGCCTTGCCCCATTGTCACTCCCTGCCGCAAATCCCCACTATGGTGTACTGCCAGTCAGCCACAGCCAGGCATCAAAGACACCAGCCTGTCTTTCTCTCCCTGTCCTGTGTTCCCACCTTTATCACAGAAGTGCACGTGAGCCAAAGCCATGTTTCAGAATGCTCATGAAGAGGCAGGTTTAGGGGTTCACACATGTAATCCCAGCTCTCTTGGAGGCTAAGGCAGGAAGAATAGGGAGTTTGAGGCCAGCCTAGGTTATGTAACAAGACTTGGTCTCCATAAACAAAGGAAGTAATGAGGGCAAAGGAAGTAATGAGTGGTGAAGGGCAATTGAAACCTGGACAACCGGCATCACAGAGCAATCAGCCGACTGCAGCTATGTAGACAGAGAAAGGGAAAGCTGCCGTGGGAGTATGAAGATGGCTGAGAGAAGTGGTCACACAGGCTGGTGTATGGGAAGACATAGGGAGCTGGCATCACAGAGGTATGAAGAAAAACCATCGAAACCACTGTTCAGGTCAATGATGAGAGGAGAGGAAGGAGGAAGAGGTAAATCAAAAGTAGGGGAGGTCTGTTCCTTGTGGACCTCAAGTCTCAGAGGACAGAGGAAGAACAAAGAGAATAGCAATAGAAAGCCAGGCCCTAGGACCAGTTGTCCTGGATTTGGGGTCCCAGCTCTACTACTTCCTTAAGAATTCCTTCTCCATGAAACAGAAATTATAGGCTGAGAATCTCTAAACCAAAAGCCCAAATCTGAAGATACAGTCCTCCCTACCCCCAACTGAGGATTGAACTCAAAGCCTTGTGACCACTTGAGCCATAACTCCAGTCTCTTTTGTGTGTTTGTTTGTTTTGTAGGGGTGTTGTATTTTGGTTTTTTGGATTTTCCAGATAGGGTCTCAAAACACAATCTTTCTATCTTACCTCCTGCTAAGTGGGGTTATGGAAAGGCACCATTGTCATATCTGAAAATTTTTTAGGATGTCCAACATGACATCACAGTGAAAAATTCCACATCTGACCTTCAGGGATGGGTCACAATGAAACTGCAGAGACACTGTAAAATCACTCATACCCTTGCCTGTGATCACAATAATGGAGGGGGACCCTGAGACAAAAGGATCAGAATTTGAGGCTTGGACATGTTATACTGAAATTCTTTTGTACAACTATTTGAAGACAATGAGAAGAAAACTTAGAAAAAGCATTCTAGGTCAGCCAGGGTTGTCTAATGAGACCTTGTCTCAAAAAAAAAAAAAATCTGGCTGTGGTCATCATTGAAGAGGAAGGAGAAGAGGAAAAGGAGGAAGAGGAAGAGGAGGAGGAGGAGTGGTAGACAAGAGGATCAAGAATTCAAGACCATCCTGGATAAAAAATAAATACATTGGGACTAGATATGTGGCTCAGTAGTAGAGTGCTTGCCTAGCGTGCAAAGCCCTGGGTTCCATTCCTCAGTACCACATAAACAGAAAACGCTGGAGGTGGCACTGTGGCTCAAGTGATAGAATGCTAGCCTTGAGCAAAAGCAGCTCACGGACAGTGCCCAGGCCCTGAGTTCAAGCCCTAGCACTGGCAAAAAAGAATTAGAAAATTAGAAAATAAGTAAATAAATAATAACAACACTTAACAAATGACTTAGAGCCTACAGGTTTAAGGTAGATGAGACAAACAAGTGGGCATTTTGTTTTGTTTTGGAGGTATGGTGTGTGCATACACACATATGCTTGGGTATGAACTCAGGGCCTCAAGCTCAACTCTTTTGCTCATGGTTGATGCCCTACAACTTGAGTCAAGCCTCTACTTAGGACTTTCTGCTGGTTCATTGGAGATAAAGAGTCTCACAAACTTTTCTGCCTAGGGATGCCTTTGAACAGTGATCCTCAGATCTCAGCCTCCTGAGTGGCTAGGATTATAGGTGTGAGCCACTGGTGCCTAGCAACAAATAAAACTTTGTATTTCACAATAAGAAGGCCAAAACAGCCCAGTGAAGAGTACCCGATTCCACCATTACCAGCTAACTACAGAATTGCTATTTCTCTTTTTTTTCCTCCCAGAAAGTTAAGTTTCTCATTCCTGTACTGGTAACTGTTCTCCCGGGAGACTAGGGTTAGGATGTATCTAGGAACAATGAGGTAGGAAGCTGGTGTATTTGGGATCTGCACTTCATGATTGTGTATTCCTGTTAAATTTCTCTGGGAAGAGAAAATCACTAAATCTATCTAGTACTGAAAAAAAAAATTGTGTTTCGGCTTCAGTCCCTTTCCCCAACAGATGTCATTACATATGTGCAAATATTCTGGGGGAAAAAAAAAAATCAAGTCAGCCAGGCACTGACCAGAACACCAGAACCACTGTGGCTCACAGGAGTAGAGCGCTAGCCTTGAGCAAAAGAGTCAAGGACAGTGCCCAGGTCCTGAGTTCAAGCCACACAACCAACAACAAAAATATATATCAAGTCAAAAACCCCTCTGACCTTCACAAAGGGCATAGTCCACGTGTTTAATTCAGACACACTACAGGGGAGGGAAGGCTGGCTCATGCAAGGCCTAGGTACACTGTTAGTCAAGTTGGCCACTGTCACTATTAGCAATGGGAAGAAAACCAGAAGAGGACCAGAGAGTAGTCTGAAGAAAGCTCACAGCTTCATCCCCATCTTTTCTACCATTTAAGAGAACAAAGAAAAGTCATAGCACCATTTGTTCTGTTGCATCTTGTTTTTTAAGACAGGGTCTCCCTATGGAGCTGGCTTTAAATTCATCATCCTCCTGCTTGTGCCTCTCAAGGGATTACAAGCATGAGCTACCATACCCAGCTCTGTGTGTGTGTGTGTGTGTGTGTGTGTGTGTGTGTGTGTGTGTGTGTGTGTGTGTGTGACAAAGGAGACCCATCTGGGTGAGTCCCCCCCCCCACAGCTCCTCAGGGACTCATCTCTTGATCACCTCTGGGTACTACTCTCTAGGGTACATGCTCCCTAAATGGATGTTAAAAGAACAAATGAGGGGCTTGGAGCTTAGTGGTAGAGCGCTTGCCTAGCATGCATGAACCTTGGGTTCAGTACCTCAGTACTACATTAACAGAAAAAGCCAGAAGTGGCATTATGGCTCAAGTGGTAGAGTGCTAGCCTTGAGTAAAAGAGCTCAGGGACAGGGCTGGGAAGGTGGCTCAGTGGTAGAGCGCTTGCCTTGCATGCTCAAGGCCCTGAGTTCGATTCCTCAGCACCACATAAGCAAAAAGAAAAA
>NW_012267359.1:1789066-1807268 GCF_000151885.1 Dipodomys ordii
AGCTCCTGGGCCGCGCTGGCCGGACCCGCAAGACCCCGCTCCACAGCCGCCCCGACCCGCGCGCCGTCCAGTGCCCGCGATGCCCGAGGTCCACAGTCCTCACCTGAGTCCGCTCGAAGCTCTCGCGCTCCGTCGCCTCCAGCCCGGAGCCGACCCCACGCCGGCTCAACACCTTGGGCAGCGGGTTGGGAACCTGCTTCATGGAGCTGGCCATCCGGTCCATGTTGCTTCACCAAGCCGAGTCAGGGGCCCTCGGCCGCCCCGGGATCCCCGCGGCGCCGCCTGCCCCGCCCTGCCCGCGGGGATCCGGCGCTAACGGGACGGATCCCGCCTCCTATTGGCTGGGAGCGCCGTCTATCGCCAGGATGCCCCGCCCCCAACTGGAGACTTCCCCGCCCCCTCCGGAGTGTGTCTGCTCTCCCCGCCGGGCTGGCCCTGAAGACCACACACGCGCTGTGACTGGCCAGGAGTTCTGTCCATCACGATGCCGGGGGCGGGAAGGGGCGTGACATGGCAGGCTGCCCTGATCTGCCCCCAGTGGTTTCGCCCCTCCCGAACGCACCGCCCCTCCCTCCGCCCGCTAGCTCAGCCCGCGCCGACGCCCGCTGCTCCGGCGTGGATGCCCGCGGGGCCTGGTAGCGGGGAATGGGAAGATTTTTCCCCCCGCCCCTGCCCCGAGAATCCTGGCCAGCCTGGGAGGGTCTTGCTTTGGGGTCTGGGGTGCGCGGGGAGTGCGGGAGTGCGGCGGTGCGGAAGGTTCGAGCCCCGCCCCTTGACCCCCGACCTCGGGGACCCGACTCGCGGGGACCCCTGGGCCCTCCCTCACCACCCCCTGCGAAGTCGGAGCCCGCAGGGAGTCACTTGTGAGCGTCTTTATATGCACTTACACTGTATTATATATACACATGTATATGTGTTTATGTGCATTAGGTATGTATGTATGTGAGACCCCAGGAGTGCATGAGACTTGCTGTGACCAGGTGTTACAACGCGTTTCCGGTGCTGGAGGTGGATCCCAGGGCCCCAGCGTGCAAAGGCAATCGATTTAAAAAATAAAACTAAAAACAAAAAAACTTTTGGGGCTGGGAAGGTGGCTCAGTGGTAGAGCGCTTGTCTTGCTTGCATGAGGCCCTGGGTTCGATTCCTCAGCACCACATAAACAGAAAAAGCCAGAAGTGGTAGAGCTATGCTAGCCTTGAGCTGAAGAGCTGAGGGACAGCACCCAGGCCCAGAGTTCAGGCTCCAGGGCCGACAAAACTATAATAATAATAACTTTTGGCTAAAAATCAAACAACATTAAAAATATTGACTTGAAAAGGGGGTGAGTGTTGGCCAAATTGTGGGGAGCGACTGGAGGCTTGGACTCCAACGAATGCTCTGCGGCCTGGGCCTGTGGGGACCGAATTGGGGCGAGGTGAAAAGGAACCGGAAGGGGAGAGGGACAATGAGGGCCTTCAATGGAAGAGGGGAGAAAGTTCCATCACCTCTGGGAAGTTTAGGTAAATAAACTTGGGTTTATTTACCTGGAGCTGTGGCCTGGAGCAAAAGAAGCCAAGAGGGGGCACCCAGGGCCTGAGTCCAAGCCCCAGGACCAAGTTTGGGCTAAGGAAGAGTGGGGGTGGGGAGAGGACAAGAGGACTTCCGTGGAGCAGTTCCTGGGGCTGAAGAATTGCTCTGGGGCTTTAATTGCATAACAATTCCATTTTGTAAATCGAATTCCGTGGAGGGTTAATTGTTCCCTTCAGTGTAGTCACTGGGATCCTATTTTCAAAGTGGGATCGCTGGGGCTTGGCTTTAGTAGTGGAGCCTGTGCGCAGCATGCCAGGATTCAATCTGGAAGACCACAAAAAATTAAAGTGACATCAATTAAAAGCTATGGCAGGGTGCCAGTGACTCATACCTGTATTTCAAGCTACTCAGGAGGCTACGGTCTGGAGTATCACAGTTTGAAGCCAGCTAGAAGCCTCTATCTCCAAAATAACCAGCAAAAACAAAGTTGGGCTGGAGGTGTGGTTCAAGTGGTAGAGCACCAGCTGGGCAAGCAAGCTCAGAGTCCTGAGTCCAATTACCCTAGTGCTGGCAACCAATCAGTAAATAAATAAATATATAAATGAAATTATGAACAAAAATGTGACCAAGGAATATTGTTCACACCAGTAGGCCTGGAGGAGAAAGGAAGGCAAGGAGGTGTTGAGTGATTGAGGGAGAAGGGAGAGAGTAGAAAGGAGAGGGGGAGGAAAGAGAATGGGGAGAGTTACCAAAGAGGTGCTTGCCACCTGCAAAGAACTGTAGCTCAGAAGGTCACCGGTGGCTCACACCTGTTAACCTTGAGCAACAGAAGCTCAGGGACAGTGCCCAGGCCCACACTCTAGGACTGGCACCAAAAAAAAAAAAAGCTCAGGGACAGTGATCAAGTCCCACAACTGACAAGATAAAGAAAAGGAACTGTAGCCCTTGGCAGAAAAATCACAGTCACTACAGGAGCTGTGACCTGACATGCTTAGAAGGTCTCTATTCATTTCCTACTGGTGCCTCCAATCTACCAACCCCAGGTGGAATAAAAAAAGGAGTCCTGGGGTGGATTACCCCTCAGGCACTGTAGACCTGGAGGTACAGGACCAAAGGGGTTCCCAGCCTAGATATAGGGGGAGGCAGTTTTTTTCAATAATAAGCAGCAGAGAAACAAAGATCTCCCAATATTTTCGCTCCACAAGTCCAGGCTGAGTTCTGTGCTTGCCCCACATCCTGGACAGGAGGGAAAAGTGATTTATGACCTGTTTGCCCAGATTTTATAGTGTCAATAAACACCGGCCCTTTAAACAGAGATTAAGGGATCAGCCTCGTTCTTATTAGAATAAACCAAAGTGGGAATCAGGAATTTGTGGTTTTGCAGGCACCCGGGAGTCACCTCCAGGGTGAAATTCAGAACCAGTTACAAATGAGGATCTTCCCCTTTTAGTTTTGTCAAAGCAGCAAAACCCTTTGCCAGGGGTTGAATGAAAGCAAACCTACCCCTCCCCCGCCCCCTGCAAACTACAAGACCTGCGGACTTCAGGGTCCCAGCACTGCATGAAACCTTGTCCCAGACTTTCAAGAGAACATGCGCTGTCTGCAAAATAAGACTCTTATCTCTGGGACCCCCATAAACTGCCTTTCCCTTCCCTCTAGTAGCTGGTGAATTTGGTCTCCAGTTTAAGTTTAGTGGAATGGAGATAGCCACATGGTTCAGGTAGAAAAGAGTCTGCCAGCCTGCACAAGATAGAGGCTTGCAGGGGATGTAAGGGGTTCAGGGGAAGAAGGAGCCAGGGACAAGGGAAAGGCTGCAAGGGGGCAGGGCAAAACGAGGGGCGGAACTAACCATACAGACTGATCTATAGGGAGAGGGCAGGGAGGAGGTGTGGCCCCAGCAAAGACCTCAGAGACTGGGGGAACCTCCCAGTGTGCCTCCAGGTGTGCCAGTTACCTAGGTTACCAATGCTGGGAGGGGCTTCTAGGGAAGGGGCCACCTGAGCACCCAGGAAGAACAATGGGAAAGGAGCCATTTTTCCTGGCAGACCTAACATCCAGTAGTTTGGATCTATTAGTATTTAGTATGAAGATATGTAAGCTGATCATACATATCCCTAGAGGTTCTATTTTAATAGCTTTAATGAGGTATAATTGGCAGACATTAAGCTGCGTATATTCAAAGCAACTGGAGAAGTTGATTTTTTTTTTAACAGAAATTCCAACCCAGGAGTGGTTCAGGCCTGTTATCCTAGCTAGTCAGGGGGTTAAGATCTGAAGAACCCAGTTCGAAGCCAACCCAGGTAGAAAAATCTGTGAGAATCTTAATCTCTGATTAGTTAGGGGAAAAAAGGTTGGAACTGGAAGTGTAGCTCAAATGGCAGTGCACCACCAGCCTTGAGGGGTAGAAGCTGAGTGAAAGCACAAGAGTCAGACTTGAAGACTCTGCCAGTAATTAGTCATTGGTTTCATCTGATTTCTGCCACTCTCCATTAGTTCGCATGTGCCAGATTTTGGGTTAATTTTTTTTTGGGGGGTGTCTAGATTGAACCCAGTCTTCACACATGCTAACCACACACTCTAAATATACTCACAATCACCTAGAACTTTACACAAATGGAATCATACAGGTAACTTTTTAAGAAATCTCCCAGTTGGTTGCAGTGTTTCAGATGCCTCTCCTCAGACCCTCATGCATGAGAGTTCCTGTGGTTCCTCCTCGTCTTCAACACTCCATGAACTCTGTCTTTTAATCTCAGCCATCCTAGTGAGGCGTGATGGTGTCGTACTGGACTTTTGTTGTTGGTGGTGGTGGTCATGGGGGCTTGACCTCTGGGCTTGGGCGCTCTTCAGCTCAAGGCCAGTGCTCTACCGCTTGAGCCACAGCACCACTTCCGGTTTTCTGAGCGTTATATTGGAGATAAGAGTCTCACGAACTTTACTGCCTGGGCTGGCTTTGAACTGCGATCCTCAAATCTCAGACTCCTGAGTAGCTCGGATTAGAGGCGTGAGCCACCAGCACTCAGCTCTTATTGGATTTTTAAGTTTGCATTTCCCCAGTGACTAAAAACAATGAGCTTGTTTTTGTTGTTGTTGTTTTAATGTATTTTTTTTCCATGAGTTCATTTGATATCTGTATATTTCATTTGGTAACATGTTAAAATCTGAGGGTGTATCTCAGTGGTAGAAAAAGTGGCTAGCATATTCAAGGCCAAGTTTGATCCCTAGAATCACACACTTCTTGTGCTAGCTGGTAATATTCCAGGGGTGTTGTCACACATGATTGCCCAGAGAAGATGGCACAGCCCACCTAGAGCCAACAGAAATGTCAATTCTTAACATATGGAAAGAGAACTCACCACAGAAGTAGACAGTGGCAAAGGAGAGCTACTGGCCTGACTGATATCTGTAGATTGGTTATGGAAGGTTCTACCTTGTCTTAAAAGGGCTTCCGGAGCAGACAAGGAAGATGCTAGTCTGGAACTTTCCCAGTGCTAAGTATGCTGGGCCACCAGCCAAATTTCCTGAGATGAGTATATGTGGGGGAGAGCTCTAACTTGGACATGAGCTGACTCAGGGCCCAGTGCCAGAGCCATTGCCAGGTCTGTACCTATCACTTAACCTCTGTGACCTTCCACTTCTTCATCTGGAATATGGGGATTTGATCCCACCCTCCTCCTTTTATGTAACACTGGGATTTGAACTCAGCATCTATGGTTCTTAATAAGCTGGCATAATGCTGGCATAATACACTGAGGTACAACTCCAGCCCAGTTTTTCATGAATTTTAGGCTATGGTCTCACTTCACCCAGAGCATCTGCCTGCGCTGCAATCTGCCTACTTTTTTTTGACTTTTGTTTTTGGGTCCAGTCTTGGGGCCTGAACTCTGGGCCTGGGCGCTGTCCCTCAACTCTTCAGCTCAAGGCTAGCACTCTACCACTTGAGCCACAGCGCCACTTCCAGCTTTTTTCTTTTTGCTTATGTGGTGCTGAGGAATCGAACCCAGGACCTCATGCATGCAAGTCAAGCATTCTACCACTGAGCCACCTTCCCAGCCCCAATCTGCCTACTTTTAAGCTTCCCCACCTTGCTGGGATTCTAGGCATTTGCCACCACACCCTCCAGCTTCCTCCACGGGGATAGATACTTGAACCCTCCAGAAAAGCCAGACCTCAGGCCATTTGCACAGGTTATTTATTGTCTGCCTGGAACAGCAGCAGAGTGTGTGGCCTTACCTCCTTTAAGTCTACACTCAAATTTCACCTTTTCAGTGACCCTTTTCCTGACCATCCACTCAAACTGTAGAAGCCAATCCCCCAGCACCTTCCCTATTCAATTTCTTGATTAGCTCTTGTCACCTTCCCTCCTACTCTCCTTCCCTCCCTTCCTTCCTCTCATGCTAGGACTTGTTGTGTGCTAGGCTATAGTTTCCTGGTTTATTAAGAAATATGATATATATTGGGGCTGGGAAGGTGGCTCAGTGGTAGAGCGCTTGCCTTGCATACATGAAGCCCTGGGTTCGATTCCTCAGCACCACATAAGCAGAAAAAAGCCGCAAGTGGCGCTGTGGCTCAAGTGGTAGAGCGCTAGCCTTGAGCTGAAGAGCTGAGGGACAGCACATAGGCCCAGAGTTCAAGCCCCATAACTGCCAAAAAAGAAAAAGAATATATATATATATATTGTGTGTGTATATATATATATATATATATATATATATAATTATTTTTTTGGTTATGGGGCTTAAACTCTGGGGCTGGGCGCTGTCCCTCAGCTCTTTGCACTCTACCACTTGAGCCACAGAGCCACTTCCAGTTTTCGGGGGGGGGGGCCGGTAATTGGAGTAAGAGTCTCATGGATGTTCCTGCCCAGGCTGGCTTTGTAACATGATCCTCAAATCTCAGCCTCTTGAGTAGCTAGGATTACAGGCATCAGCAACCAGTGCCTGGCTGATTTATACTTATCACCTACCTTCCTGGGTAAAACATGACTTCCATGAGGACAGAGCCTTTTCTTAGTTTCAGCCACTTTGGGGAAGTGGTAGGGCCTGTAAGAGGGGGGCATGGTAGAAAGAATTGACGTGGCAGCACTGTGGCTTTGAGGGGCTAAGGAGATGCTAGTCCCGCCTCTTCCTGTTTCTTACTTCTGGGCTGCCATGAGGGAAAACTCCCCTGCTCTGGGCTTCCACCAAGATTTGCTAGTTTGTAGCAAAGAGCCTGAGGATGTGAACCCCTCAACATCCAAGAGAGGAATTTGCATATAATAAGTGCTCAGTGGGAATTTACTTCATGGAGGAACAGCATATTCACACTGAGAGTCATCTACAGCCCCTCTTGGTCCAGTCACTATGACAAGGCAGGTGGCAGTGGTGATGGACTTTGGTCAGTCACTTACCACTGACCATAGGGTGCTCTGAGCCTTTCTCCACCATCTTGAGTCGTCAAACCCCTCCTCTTGCAGCCTTACAGTCTCCACTTTGTTGGTAAGGAAATGGAGTTAATGGAGGGTTCAAGTTCATGAGCTAATCTCAGATGACACGGCTGATCAGTGGTGGAGGCCAGGCTACTCTCCAGCCCAAGCTGGCAGCCGCCAGCCACCTGGTGGCTCATGTGCAGTGATGCATATAAGGCAGGCTCCGGATAAGAACAGTTTTCATGGGGGCTGAGGAGAGGAGTAATCACAGTAAGAGGTCCAAGAAAGGTGATGACCTGCATAGTATACAGATCCCCTTAACAATCACCTTAGATTTGCTGGGGTGGCTGGCTAGGAGGTAAATAGGGAGAAAGATGAGGTAGCAGCAGCTCAGCTTCTTTTGGGCAGGCAGCTGCCTGGCTGAGCCAGCTGCCTGGGTCTCCCTGCCACACTGTCTCAAATCTAATCCATTAGTGGATGCCTGTCTGCCTCAGGAGACCCTTAATGGACCATGGAGCTGCACTTCAGCCAATCCTGGGGTGGGGAAGGAGGGGGGGGGTTGTAATGAGGAGACAAGGTAATTATCAAAGAGCAAGGAGATGGAGGACAGAAATAAAGAGATTACCAGGGACTGGGGAGAGAGAACAGTGGGGAATTATTAGGTATTACTGGTATTGGTGGATATTGGTGTTAGCTAGTATTATTAATAGTATTGATTGTATTATTGGCATTGGTGGATGTGATGGGGACGGAGTTCATGTTTGGGATGATAAAGGAAAGTTCTGAAAAATGGGGCTGGGGGCTTGGTTCAGGGGAAAAAGGAGTACGATTCAAGTAGTAGAGCACCTGCCTAGCAAGCATAGGGCCCCTGAGTTCAATTCCCAATAACACCAGAAGAAGAGAAAAAAAGAGATAATATTGATGTTTTACAATTTTCTAAATGCTCTCAATGGTTCAAATAGTACATTTTTGGACTCAGATACCAGTGGCTCATGTCTGTAATCCTAGCTACTCACGAGGCTGAGATGGGAACCACAGTTCAAAGCCAGCCTGGGCAGGAAAGGCCGTGAGACTCTTATCTCCAACAAACTACTCAGAAAAGCCAGAAATGGCACTGTCGCCCAAGAAGTAGAGCACTAGCCTTGAGCAAAAAAGTATCTCAGAGACTGCCCAAGTCCGGAGTTCAAGCCCCAGGACTGGCACACATACATACAAAAAGTAACATTTCAGCTGGGCATAATACTATACTCATAGCACTCAGGAGACTGAGATGAAGGTTTTTAGTTCCAGGCCAGCCTGCACTACATAACAAGACCCTGTCTTTACTTTTTTTTTTTTTTTTGGTAATGTGGGGCTTGAACTCCAGGCCTGGGTGCTGTCCCTCAGCTCTTCAGCTCAAGTCTAGCGCTCTACCACTTGAGCCACAGCACCACTTCTGTTTTTCTGAGTGGTTTATTGGAGATAAGAGTCTCATGGACTTTCCTGCCTGGGCTGGCTTTGAACCGTGATCCTCAGATCTCAGCCTCCTGAGTAGTTAGGATTACAGGCTTGAGCCACCTATGCCCAGCTAAGACCCTGACTTTAAAAAGAAAAAAAAAAGGGCTGGGAAGGTGCTTGCCTCTCATGCATGAGGCCCTGACTTCGATTCCTCAGCACCACATAAGCAGAAAAAAGCTGGAAGTGGCACTGTGGCTCAAGTGGTGGAGCACTAGCCTTGAGCTGAAGAGCTCAGGGACAGCACCCAGGCCCAGTGTTCAGTCCCCGCAATCGCCAAAAAGAAAAAAGAAAAAAAAAGTTATCAAAAGAGGTTTCTAGTATGCATATTTACTAGAATAAAATAAAGGTTTTTGTTTATTTTAAAGGCAGGGAGAGGAAGTGGCACTGTAGCTCAAGCGGTAGAGTGCTGGCCTTGAGCTGAAGAGCTTAGGGACAGCGCCCAAGCCCAGAGTTCAAGCCCATGACCAACCAAAAAATAAATAAATAAATAAAGGCAGGGTGGCTACTATTCAATCATATGGCTCCACTTCTGGGCTTTTTGGTGGATTTTCCTGTCCAGGTTGTCTTTGAACCACTATCCTCACATCCCAGTCCTCAGAGTTAGCCAGGCATGAGTGAGCTCACTGGCGCATGGCTCTATATCACCTTCCTTTATAAAATAGATGGTCAGACTCACCCAGGGGGCTGGGAATATAGCTTAATGGTAGAGTGCTTGCTTAGCATGCATGAAGCCCTGGGTTTGATTCCTCAGTACCACATACACAGAAAAAGCCAGAAATAGGGTTGTGGCTCAAGTGGTAGGATGCTAGCCTTGAGCAAAGAAGCTCAGGTACAGTGTCTAGGTCCTAAATTCAAGCTCCAGGACTGGCAAAAACCAAACAAACTCACCCCAGGGCAGCCATTATTTCATGGGCTTAATAACGTTAGGTATATTTCATTGCTTTCCACTCCCATTCCTTGAACTGAAGGTCAAACACTGTTCTCTCTTCTCCCAGCTGCCCTCCCCCACCCACAGCCATTTCCCATGACCCCAGATCTCAGGCAGATCCTTAAAGAAAGGATTTTCTGGGCATTGGCCAGTTCTCAGTGTTGACTAGAACTCTCTATAGAATGGCAGGAGAGTGCTGCCCTCTCCTGGTGGAAAGGTGTAACTACAGCTAAATGTAGTTGCTCCTTGAGCCCCAAAGTCTGATTCAGAAGCTAGGATGGCTTACACTCCTCCCCAGCGCTACCATGTTTGAGAGTTGAGCTTGGCAAAGCGAGTGGTGACACTTGCCTTTGGTGCATGTGTCAGCCATCTTTTTGTTGCTCTGACAGATTCCTGACATAACGTTTTTTGGCTCAGTTTTCAAAGGCCTCTGTCTCTTGGCTTTGTCTCTTGAGGGGGCATACAGCAAGGCAGAGCATCATGGTGGAAAGCAAATCGTAAAGCAAGGTTGTTCATCTCATGGTGGAGAGAAAGAGAAAGGACAAGGAGGAGGTGAGGAAGATCAAGGAAGGACAAGATATGCTTGTCCAGAGCATGCCCCAGGTGACCCACTTCCTCTAAGCAGGCCCTACTTCCTGCTTCTCACCACCTCTCAAAAGTGCCATTCGATGTGATTCCATCTTGGATTGCCCCCACTGCTTCTCCACTGGCATTGGCTGGACTCATCCTCCTATTTAAATCTCATTCTCTTTTCTATTGGTTGACATATATATTTATTTATTTGGTTGGTTGGTTTTTGTTTGTTTATTTATTTATTTTGTGAGTCCTGGGGTTTGAACTCAGGGGCTGGGTGCTGTCCTTAAGTTTCATTTTGCTCAAGGCAGGTGCACTACCATTTGAGCCATACCACCACTTCTGTTTTTGTTTTTTTTTTCTGGGTTGTTTATTGGAGATAAAAGTCCCACAGCTCCTCACTGTGACTCACACCTATAATCCTAGCTACTCAGGAGGCTTAGATCTGAGGATCACAGTTGAAAGCCAGCCTGGACAAGAAAGTCCAGAGACTCTTTTTTGTTGTTGTTGTTGTTGTTGGTCGTGGGGCTTGAACTCTGGGCTAGTGTGCTGTCCCAGTGCTCTTTAGCTCAAGGCGAGTGCTCTACTGCTTAAGCCACAGCACCACTTCTGGTTTTCTAGTAGTTTATTGGACATAAGAGTCTCACGGACTTTCCTGCCCGAGCTGGCTTTGAACCATGATCCTCAGATCTCAGCCTCCTGAGTATCTAGGATTACAGGCATGAGCTACTGGCACCCAGCCAGAGACTCTTATCTCCCAATAAACTACTCACAAAAAAAAAACTGGAAATGGGAGGCTGGGCACCAGTGGCTTATGCCTGTAATCCTAGCTACTCAGTTGCTGAGATCTGAGGATCATGGTTCAAAGCCAGCCTAGGCAGGAAAATCCAGGAGACTCTTATCTCCAATAAACCACTAGAAAATCAGAAGTGGTAATATGGCTCAAGTGGTAGAGCGCTCACCTTGAGCTGTAGAGCTGAAGGACAGTGCCCAGACCCAGAGTTCAAGCCCTATGACTGACAAATAATAATAATAAATAAAATAAGATGCCCTTTTGCCTTTTGTCATTTCACAATATTTTTTCTTTCTGATTTTTTTTCTGAATTATCTGAAGGTATGCAACATGTTCCCCCAAACAAGGTCTCTCTAGGTAGCCCTGTGACTGACACCTGACACCGGACCAATCAGCAGAGACTTGCTGCTCTGTGTGATTGACTGAGGTCTAGGTGTGTGACCCATTAGGGTACACAAGAGAGGCCTGCTGGTTGGAATTCTGGGGGTGGCAGTTGCTGGGACAGTTGGTGCCACCTGCAGTTATTGAGACAGTTAGTGCCACCTTGTAACCTGAAAGGCAGAACCAGACAGCACGGAGGGCAAGCAGGCAGAGTCATGAGATCAGAAGAGGTAATTCCTGGTACCCACATCCAGTACCCAGATACAGCCATGCTGGACACCATCTGCCTTTACACTCCTTAGGTTTTTGAGGTTTTGTTTTTGGTTTGCTTTTTGCAGTACTTGAAATTGAACTCAGGGCCTCGTAGTGCTGGGTAATACTCTGCTGCTTCACCATACCCTAAGGCTACTTTTCAGTTAAGAGTTCTTACACTAACTATGGCTTGGGCTTGAACTTAGGATCCTTCTACTTCTGCCTCCCAAGAAGCTAGGACCACAGGCCTGCACATGGTACCCGTGCAGACGTGGAGTCGTTGATCCTTCCCCATGCTTTGCTTGGCTGGTTGGTCGGTGGTCTAAGCCACATGGGGTTGGGCTTATGCCATTCCCAGCCAGAGTTCTTATGTGCCTACCTGCTGGCCAAGAGATGAGCCAACAGCTGCAGGAACATGGCAGTAGGCTAGATGGGCACCCTGGTTCTGTTGTGGGACTGCGCCACAGATGCCCACAGGGCTCCCATCTGGAGTTTGAGTGGATTCGAGCAACAAGGGTGAAGGAGATGGTATAGGCCACGGTGCATTAACCCATGGGAATCCTAAGTACTAATCCAGTGGCAGTAATGACCACATTCCCAGCTACAGCACCAAGAGGGGAGTGGTAAACCCACTGTGTGAGGTGGGATGTGGGGCTGGACCAGGCTGGTGCCGTCCCAGTTCAAATCCACAATTGTCCAGCCCTTGGGAAAGCATATCAACCAATTAGAGCTTGGTGATCATAATGCAAAGCTGTCCATCATAATTTACTAATCTAAAATGCTGTGGACAGAGAAAAATAGATGACTGCCTTCTTACATTAATCCTAGTGAACCAAAATCATTTGTCACTGCAGTTCTGATCATTCTCGGGACCATCTTTGTGAGGCAGCTCACAGATTTCCCGCCATCCCCAGCACTGTGTGGCTGTGTCATCCATGGGGTATACACCGCCTGGCCACCACGTGACTCACAGATACCCCCACAAAGGGAGGAAGGAACAAGCAGCCTGGGCTTTTCCGTGGCTAGTTCCCTCCCTCTGCTTGACAACGAGAGCGAGTTGTGCTGTGACCTCCTGCCTACCTCCCATTAGCCACAAGTCAGATGGCCGCCACCTGTCCCAAGTGAGCAGAGCCTGCTGGGCACAAACCCATGGCAGAGGAAATGCCACCAGGCCCAAAGCCTGGCTCACTGAGGAAAGGGTTTGCCTAAAATATCAGCGAGCCCTCCCACCCCCCATAGCAGCGCGGTCTTCAATGGAAGTCTTCAATGGTGACATGAGTGACAGGAAGGCGGGCGGGGGGGGGCAGGAAACACACCCCATTCCTGTCCCCAGGCCCTGCCTCCTCCAGGCAACCATCCTCCAGGACAAGGAGCCACAGGTGCCCAGTGCTTGGTTTTTTCATGATGAAAAGTCTCTGTGGTTTCAGGGGTGTATGCCAGGTCTGTGACATGGAGAGGGGGAAGCTTTGGTGATGTGCACTTCAGCGCTCTACCTCGGACCAGGGTTCAAGGCCATAGGCATCTGTGAGTGCGTGCCATGGCAGTTTGACTTTAGCAAAGCTTTCTTCCCCGCAGTCACTAGGCTCCTGTAATGGTCTGCAATTTCTCCTCAAGAGAACTGTGGACCTTGGGGTTTCTAGATTCCACATGTGGGCTATAGTGGGGCTTTGTCTTTCTGAGAGGACAGACCTAAGTGGATGATGTATTCATCTGTATCTAACCTTCACATGGCCCTCCACCATGTAAGAGCAAATAATGTGCAGAAGCACAGCTGTTCCCCACCCGTGGATCTAGTGGCAGCTCTGGCCCTATCTGTGAAACCAGTTTGTTTCTGAATAGCAGTGGTGCCTTCCCTGGTGGCAGGGAGTGACACCTGTCCAGGTTCCCTGCCAGGGAGCCCCTACCTCATGGCTGAGAGTGGTTTCCTCTGGGGATATCCCTGGGGGCCCTGCTGCTCCTAGATCTCTGATGCAGGGTGCAGTCACAGCATGGAGTCGCCCAGTGCTAAGGGACTTTGCTTCTGCCTATTGTCCTTAGCAGCCTCCATGAGGCTACCCTTTGTGGGGTAGCCTCCCAGAATGGAGGGTCAGGATAGGTTTGGTGCTCTCTATGTCATGGTGAGAGGCTGTGTTCCCACCTGGGCATTTTCTGGTCATGCTCTGCTGCAGGCCACCAGAACAGTGGCTCAGCCATAGTGGCAGCTCGGCTTCTCTTCTGCCTGGACAGCTTGTGGTGCTTGGGCAGCCATGATGGGAGGGCAGGACTTCCTGTAGGGCAGGGGTGGCTCAGGCTCTCTTCCGGGGGTGGGGATTGAATAGAACATGTCTGGGAGGGGTTGCCGAGGCCTATCCTCCAATGTCTACAAGGGCCTCCCCTGGTGGTTTGGAGCCTAAGACACATCACCATTGTTTCCTTTAGTTTCTTCTCCATGACAAGTAAGATCTGCTCTTCTAGTGCCTAGAAAGCCAGGTCATAGGTGGAGGTCGTAGCCTCCCACAGCCACCACCTGGGAACATGTCTCACCTTGGTGGAGCCATGTGTGCCTGCCATGCCCACTCATGTGTCCCTCTGCATCGAGTCCTTAGTTAATAATTGAATAATGACATTTGTGCTTCAGCAGAAAGGTCTGGTGAAATGTCTACCTTGCATGCAGCAGGAAAGAGCAGCTGCTGATGCCACAGCCTTCCTTCAGTCCCAGTGTTGAGGCCCATGATCTGGAGGTCAGGCCTGGGGCTCCAGCCTCCAGCCATAGCCCCACCATATACGTCTTCCTTGAAGGGTCCTGGGCACGGGGCATGATCTTGCCCAATGTCACCTTGTCTGTTAATCATGTTCTAAGTCCAAAGTCACTGACCTCGATGCTGGCTGTAACGTTTACCAGGATGTTCTCCGGCTTCAGATCTCTGTGCTGTGAGGCCTTGCTCGCGGTGGCTCAGGGCCCAGGGGATCCATGGGGGACAGCTAGCCCCACTAGAGGGAGGCTCTGGTCTCAGAGGCCACCATGATAAGGAAATTTTCAGGGTGGCTTTCTTTTCCTTACTCTTTTCTTCTCTTATTTTTCCCTTTCTTTCCCTTTCTGTTTTCTGTCTTTTTTCTTTTGTGCTGGTACAGGGGCTTAAACTCTGGATTTTGTGCTAGTACAGGGGCTTAAACTCTGGGCCGTGTGCTCTGACAAAGTTTCTAAAGCTGTTGGTGCCTCTTGACTACTGGAGCCTCTCGCCTCCAGGCCAAAGGACTCTATTGTAAGAAATAGTTTCCTTCCGCTTGGATGATCCAACTTTTCATCATGCCCTCTTCACGGGACGTGTGGGGTTCCACTCTGCCTTTGGGAGGGTTTCAAGGCGACCTGGGTGTTTATGGGTAGCTGGCTTGACTTCCATAGCACTCCCTCCAGTGGACACCGACTTCTCAGCCGAAGATGCGTTCTTGGGGTCTGCGACTAGTTTGTTTTCAGGTTCCACATACATGGGATTAGGCAAGATTCCCTCTGTGTGGTCATGCATGGGTTTGGTGGAAGGATTTTTTTCATCCCTCAGCAGACCTATAGCGAACCCTTGAGATATCCCTCTGCCCCCCATGTGGCATGTGAACATGGTATTGATGCTAGCACAGGAAAGAGTGGGAGGCAGAGGCCCGGCTGGGCTACTGCACCCATTAGCATGATAACAGTCTCTGCCACCTACCCCTTTGGTGGGTACCACTGCATGCATGGGTCATACATGACTCATGGTGTTTCCTTTCCTGCGAGTGGGAGCAGAAGTGATTTTGGATGCAGGAGGCCCTTCTCTTGAGTCGCCCTCCTCCAGGTCTTGTCACTGTGTTGTCCATCATGCGGGACATGACTTGCATCTGAATTTTGGCAGGAGCGTGCAGCTCTCCGTGTGCCCCTCCTTGCATTCTCCGCGGTGCGACAATGCTTCTTGGGCTCACATGTGTGCAGGAATCTGCTACTATCTGGACCCCAGGTGGACAACTCTGTCACACCATGCAGTTGCACAGTGAGAGGGGGCCTTCCCTCTGGCAAGGACCTTGGGGGGACTTGGGGATCACTAGGTCGTTGGGGAGCCTGGGATCCACCATGCAGCTGCCCAATGAGAGGAAGCTTCCTGAGTGTGTGTGCTTGAGTTTACGTCACAAGGGGAGACTCGGACCCTGCTTCAGAATGTGTCACCTAGGAGAATGAGCTGACCCTCAGGCCAGGGTCTATGGGAACAAAGGGCTTCACGGAGTGTAATGGAAAGGGTTGTGTTAAATGCGTGTGGTAGAGGGCTGGCACTGGCATGGTGGCTCTGAGTTTTCTGCTGGGACCGCTTGTCACCCTCAGGCAGCGATGATGTGAGCAGAGAGACTATGAAGGGCGTGTGCAGGCTGCCAGCTCTCCTCTTTGTGTGGCCAGAGAAGGGGAAGGCCTTGGGAGGAGGTTAGGAGGGATAGCCTCCATCCCCGCCCATCATCTTTAATGTCCTTCAGCTGGTCTGTTATGAATGAGAGGTCCACATAACATGAATTCATTTTTCTCTCCATGACCAGATCTTCTCTTCTAGTGCACAGGAAACCAAGTCATAGGTGGAGGCCACAGCCTCCCACAGCGACCCCCCAAGACCATGTCTCACCTTGGCGGAGCCATGCATGCCTGCCACGCTCACTCACATGTCCCTCTGCATCGAGTCCTTAGTTAATAATTGAATAAAGGCACTTGAGTTTCAGCAGAAAGGTCTGGTGAAATGTCTACCTTGCATGCAGCAGGAAAGAGCGGCTGCTGATGCCACAGCCTGACTCCAGCCCCATAGTGGAGGCCCATGCTCTGCAGGCCAAACCCCGGCTACAGCCTCAAGCCACATGCCCATCATATACTTCTTCCTTGAAGGGTCCTGGGCACAGGCCATGACCTCGCCATGGACATGGTTTGGCTTCTCATCTGGTTCCACACTTAGCTCTCAGCCTTTCCTTGCTACCGATGGTCTCTGTTTCTGACCTCTGTGCTAAGATGCCCTTCTCGTTGCTGTAGTGTTTGCTCTGGTGGTGATCGACAGGACATTGCCCAGAATCCCTTGTGTGTCTGGGCGGCCACCTTCTTAAGGTTTGTCCAGAAACCATCTTGCCTTGTGCTTCACATGATGAAGAAGACGTCTCCAGAGTTCTCCATGGTGAGAGACACCCCCATCACTCAGGACCTGATGACTCAGGTCAAAGGTTTTGTGTTGTCCCTTTCAGAATTCTGCTGTGAATTGGGTGGGATTCTCATGGTCTTGAGGATCTTCATAAGTTGTGGTAGGTGTGTGCTGACCTGGGAAAGCTACTTTGCCCAAAGGTGTAATGACTTTTCCTCTTCACACTTGGGGTCCTCCTGCTCACTGCCTTCATTCAGAAATCCCACTCACCACACTGAACAATTTGTGTGTGCCAGTCCTGGGGCTTGAACTCAGACCCTAAGTACCATCCCTGAGCATCTTTGCTTAAGGCTGGCACGCTACCACTTGAGCCATACCTCTATTTCCACCTTTTTGCTGGTTCATTGGAAATAAAGAGTCTCATGGACTTTTTCCTGCCTGGGCTGGTTTTCAGCTGTGATCTACAGATCTCAGCCTCTTGAGTAACTAGGATTGCAGGCATGAGTACCAGTCCCCTGCCAGTAAATAGCAATTGGAATCCTCACAATTGGATCTGTCAGCGATGCCAGCCTTATTGGCCTATTGTCACTGGTTATGTGTGTCATGGTGTTCTCCAGGAATGTGTGCAATAACAGTGTTTAGATTGCTTTGTGACATTTTAACCACAGCTGTCCCTAGTCTTTTGTCATTCCAGGTGTCCTGTGTCTCCGGAGCTGAGATGTATTCTGGGTTATAGAGGATGACTAGTGAGTAATCTTTTCTCCAAAGGTTAGCCAGACTTTCAAATATTTGCCTTTGGTTATTTTCTATGTTCCTCATGCAAATTTGTACCTGTTGTCTGTCCACAGGCTGCAGAAGTATAGCTTGCAACAATAGCAACCTGAGCAACGTTTTGGAGATGCCAAGTTATCAAGTACAAACCAGACAAAATTAGCTTCCAGAATGGAATCCAGGTAAGCACAGGCTAACAAGTACTTCTAAGTCTTTTTGTTGATTAAACTTGGCTAAAAAGGGTCTTGGTGTGTGTGTGTGTGTGTGTGTGCGCGCGCGCGTGCGCAGGTGCGCGCGCACAAGCCAGTCCTAGGTCTTGAACTCAGTGTCAGTGCCTGGACACTGTCCCTGAGTTTTTGTTTTGTTTTTGGCTCAAGGCTAGTGCTCTAGCACTGGAGCCACAACTCCACTTCTTGCTTTTTAGTGGTACATTGGAGATAAGAGGCTTGTGGCTTTGAACTGCAATCTTCAGATCTCAGCCTCCTGAGTAGCTAGAATTAAAGGCCTGAGCCACCAGCACCTGGCACAAAAAAGGAAAAAAGGGTTCTTTAATAACAGTGGCCCCCCATCTGTGTTTTTCCCCTGTGACATGAGATCCCACGAGACCAGCCACTGTCTGACACCAGAGATGAGGAAAGGCCTACATGGATACTCTGACCCAGTGAGGAGGAGGCAACTGAGCCCAATAGCAGGTGGATCATTGGCAGATATCTATTGAGTAAAAACAGTATTTGTCAGAAACAAGTGGAATCATTTGGCCAGGCCTTCCAACAGTTGCTAAAGCTGGGGAATTATAAAGAAATGTGTGGTCGGGCTGGGAAGGTGGCTCAGTGGTAGAGCACTTGCCTTGTATGCTTGAGGCCCTGGGTTCAATTCCTCAGCACCATATAAGCAAAAAGAAAAAAGCCGGAAGTGGCACTGTGGCTCAAGTGGTAGAGCGCTAGCCTTGAGCTGAAGAGCTGAGGGACAGCACTCAGGCC
>NW_012267359.1:1811003-1855551 GCF_000151885.1 Dipodomys ordii
CGGCTTTTTTCTTTTTGCTTATGTGGTGCTGAGGAATCGAACCCAGGGCCTCAGGCATGCAAGGCAAGCACTCTACCACTGAGCCACCTTCCCAGCCCATGATTCATTCTTGTATAGAAAGACTGGGGGTTTCCAAGCTGGCATCTTGGAGCAGGGGTTGGGGGGATGAAGAAAGCATAGTCTAGGGGCATCATAACCCCACTGCACAGTGCCTGTCCTTAATGGCTCCTACTTTTTTGGGAACATTCAAGTCTTCAATTGCTCCAGCATCCTCAAAAATGTGACTTTTGAGCTAGGAAGGTGGCTCAGTG
Source organism: Dipodomys ordii (assembly GCF_000151885.1). NCBI lineage: Eukaryota > Metazoa > Chordata > Mammalia > Rodentia > Heteromyidae > Dipodomys > Dipodomys ordii. The sequence continues at coordinate 1,811,315 of NW_012267359.1, forward strand.
GTAGAGCACTTGCCTTGCATGCATGAGGGCCTACGTTTGATTCCTCAGCACCACATAAGCAGAAAAAGCCAGAAGTGGCTCTGTGGCTCAAGTGGTAGAGGGCTAACCTTGAGCTGAAGAGTTGTGGGACAGTGCCCAGGCCCAGAGTTCAGACCCACAACCAACAACAAAAAAATGTGACTTTTGGGGGGTAGGGGTTACTACTGAGTTTTGAACTTAGAGCCCCATTCTTGTTAGGTGTTCTACCACAGGAACTGTGTCCCAGTTCTATTTTGTTTTGTTTTTCAGATGGAGGTCTCTCAGTGGCCAGCCTTGGACTTGGATCTTATTACTTCTTCTTCTTATATAGCCAGGATTACAGGGCCACATTTCTATGCCAGGCTAACATCCACTTAGAAAAGACATAACTATCCCTTCCCCCCCCCCTCTCTCTCTCTTTATCTTTCCTTTTTGTCAGTTGTGGGGCTTAAATTCCGGGCCTGGGCAATGTCCCTCAGCTCTTCAGCTCAAGGCGAGCACTCTACCACTTGAGCCACAAGAGCCACATCCAGTTTTCTGGTGGTTAATTGGAGATAAGAGTCTCACAGACTTTCCTGCACAGGCTGGCTTTGAACCGCGATTCTCAGATCTCAGCCTCCTGAGTAGCTAGGATTACAGTGTGAGCCACAAGCACCCACTATTCCTTCTGATAGCTTAAATAAGATAATTAGACTTTGCCAGAGAACCACTCGAATAAAGAAAGGTTTATTGCTGGGAAAGGGGGCAGGCAAGACTTCTTCTCATAAGGGAGGAGTGAGAAGAAGCACCAGCTATTGTCTGGGGTGACCTAAACTTAGGAGGTTTAGAAGGGGTTAGAAGGGGCTAGGAGGCGGAGACCCTGGTGTGGACGTGTGGGCCAGGGGCTTCATCATGCGGCTATCCAAATAGTAGATCAGGGTCCTGCAATTGTCCAGACGTAAAGGTCACTCTAAGTGGCTCTTGTTGCCTTATGTGGTGGTTGCTGCCCCGGAGAAGTGCCATCCCAAGGTAAAGGGGGCAAGAAGTTGATTATTTACTGCCTTTACTACATAGGCCTGGTGTTGCCTAGGGAAGGGGCATGCCTAGCTGTGGAGAGGGGAAGAACTGGACTAAGCTATGGGAAAGAAATCATTTCGCTAACACCACCTTCCCTTTTTTACCCATGCTTCTCATTATTCCTAGCCAGTCTGTAACTCCTCAGCTCCTTGGAGTGGAGAAGCTAGTGTGTGAACAAAACTCCTGCTTCTCTATTCCTGGCCATTCAGTAGAGTTCTCCTCTCTTCATTCTTTCCAGTTACTGGCTTTATCAAGGACAGCAGAATATGATCCTGGCTCGGCACGGCGCCAGGGATGCTCCAGCCCCAGCGCGAGGACCACACTTCCCAGTTTCCCGCGCGCCGGGACCGCGCCACGGATTGGGCGGCTCGGATGAAGGGCGTGGCCTCAGGAGGCGGGGCTTCCGGTCGGTACCTCTGCTGTTGCCAGGGGAGACCGCCGCAGAGAGGCGGAAGGAACGGTCGTGGTTGCCGAGGCGCAGCGCGGGAACGCAGGAGGCCATGGCGGCCGCGGGGCCCGGGTATCGGGGCTGGTGCTTGTGTCCCGAGGTGCCATCCGCCACCTTCTTCACCGCGCTGCTCTCGCTGCTGGTGTCCGGGCCCCGCCTGTTCCTGCTGCCGCCGCCGCTGGCGCCCTCGGGGCTCTCGTTGCGGTCCGAGGCCCTGCGCAACTGGCAAGGTGAGCGGGGCGGGGCCGCCATGGCGCCCGGGCCTCTCCCCGCGGCCCCGCGCGGCGCAGGCTCCGGCCTCCAGCCTCCCCCGGGCCCGTGGACACCCGGCAAGGCCCGGCCTCCATGCTCCCCGCCCCCGTGGCCCGCGTCTCCCCAGTCCTCGTCTCCATCGTCGCCACCCGAATTTGTTTCCTTCCTGGTCCCCATTTCTCATACACACACGTGTGCCTACGGCCCCGGGGGAATCGTGTCCGGTCCCTCCGGACGAAGCATCTTCCTCGTGAGGCTGGGGATGCCTCCTGCGTTTGTATTTTAGCCCAGTTCCCAGCTCCTAGAAAGGAGGGGAGGGAGACGGCTTCTGCCTTTGAAGGGAGTGTTTGTTTTCTCAGTGGGAGAGAAATTTTGCAGACTAATTAAGCATATAAACATCTATTCTTAAGAGGTACTGGGGGTCTGCTTCTTCCTCGTTCTTTCCTGGGGATGAACAAGAGAAATCTGTTTTGCTCCATCTGTTGTTTGTTTGTTTTTGTTCTTGCAAAGCTGGCTCCCATGCATTAATTTCATTTAATCCTCCCCACCGATCCTGTGACATAGGCCATATTAAATTGTCCATTGTTTTTTAAAAGAAAAAGAATTACCCATTATTTGGATGAGATTGGGGTTATACGCAAAGGAACAGAGCTATTAAAAAATAGATGTGGCTTAGTGGTAGAGTGCTTGGCATGCGTGAAGTTTTGGGTTCTTTTCCTCAGTACCACATAAACAGAAAAAGCTGGAAGTCTCGCTGTGGTTTAATTGGTAGAATACTAGCCTTGAGCAAAAGAAGCTCAGAGACAGTGCCCAGGCCCTGAGTTTAAAGCCCCATAACTGGCAAAAAATAAAATAAAGATGAGCCAAGTGGTGTAGCTACTCAGGAGGAAAAGATCTGAGGATGGAGGTTCAAAGCCATCAGATAAGTAGTGGAGACTTTTTTTTTGGGGGGGAGGGTATGTCAGACTAGGTACCTGACAATTTCAATCATTGGCAAGTTCTACCAACTGAGCCATACCTCCACCTTCCCCACCTGAGATTCTTATCACCAATTAACCACCAAAAAATCCAGAAATGGAACTCAAGTGGTAGAGCACCAGACTTGAAGGTAAAAGCTAAGGGACAATGAGTGCCTAGGCTTTGAGTTAAAACCCCAAATCAGAACCAAAAAAAAAAAAAAGAAATCGGATTTGTTTATCATATAGTGTTTTGAACCTAGAGCCTTTCAGTCTATAATCCCCTAAATCTTATAGACTTATCTCTAGAGTCTATTCACATTTATATTTGGAATTTCAGTTCTGGAAGGACTCAACAAATAAATGAAGTATTCTTGAGATAATGAAGCCTTCCGGAGCCAGCCCTGCTGAGGTATATGGTTCCCAAAGCCTGCTTCCCTGCTCAGAGAGTCCCTTCTCTCTGCCCCCAACATTGTATGCACATAGCGCCGCCTTGCGGAGCAGAAGCCAGCCTACACAGAATGCTCATTTTGTCTTCAACTTGAAGCTTCTCTGTTTGAAGGGTTTCTAAACAGTTGAGCACTGGTTATGTAAGGGACTCTTCAAAGGCCTCAGATCTAAAGCTCTCATTTTACAATAAGGAAATGGAAACCAGGAGGTCTTGGATATGGACCTTGAACTTGATGAGCTGTTAGTCTGGTTGGATAGGGTCACGATCCCATTCCCCAGTCCTTAGACTCCAGAATCCAATATTCCTGTCACTTTCTGCACCTTTCTCCTTCCCTGTAATGATGTTTATATCTCAGGAGGCTGAGATCTGAACAGAAAATTTCTTGAGATTCTTATTTCCAATTAACCACCCGAAAGCTGGACATGGAGGTGTGGCATAAGTAGTAAGAATGGCAGCTTTGAGGGAAAAAAAAAAAAAAAAAGCTCAGGGAGAATAACTGGTCATGAGTTCAAGCACATACACCCAAAGTATGCCAGCAATAACTACATTAAGTACAATTCTTTGTTTTCTTACTTGCACATAAAGCTTGACTATTCTGGGAGATGGGACAAGCACATTCAAGGAAGACTTCTGATTTCTCTGCATTATAATGAGAGGTTTATCATCAGAGCTGCAAGGGAATTCATGGTCCCTTTTCTTTTCCTCAGAACAGCCTCTGTGGAAGGAGGGCTTGCGATTACAGCTGAGGAGATGCACAGATTGTTCAGGGATACCCACTCAGTCCACCTTGAAGCTGGTACAGTTAATTAATACTCCTACTGCCCAGTGAGTCACATCGGTATCAAAGTCTACAAAAAATAGAATTATAAACACTTTATAAATCCAGAGAGCTCTCCATGTGCAAAAGCATTTTATTCACACTTGGACACTGATTATTGCTAGGACTGGATCCACCTCTAGCAAGAGAAGGAAATTCGACATTTGTTCCTCCACCTCCTGCTTTTCACTGGCTGTTGTCTGTCCTGGGCCTGTCTTCCTCTCTCAGATGACTTAGAACCTGGCTTTCCCTGTCAGCAAGCCGCCCTCAGCTGCTGAGCCAGCTCTCTCTCTAGTTTACAGGCTGGTGACCTACATCTTTGTCTATGAGAACCCCATCTCCCTGCTGTGTGGCGCCATCATCATCTGGCGCTTTGCTGGCAATTTTGAGAGGACCGTGGGCACCGTCCGCCATTGCTTCTTTACGCTGATCTTTGCTGTCTTCTCCGCCATCATCTTCCTGTCCTTTGAGGCAGTCTCATCACTGTCGAAGCTCGGGGAGGTGGAGGATGCCCGAGGGTTCACCCCTGTGGCATTTGCCATGCTGGGAGTCACCTCTGTCCGCTCTCGGATGAGGCGGGCCCTGGTGTTCGGTGTGGTTATACCCTCGGGACTTGTGCCGTGGCTCCTGTTGGGCGCCTCGTGGCTCATTCCCCAGACCTCCTTCCTCAGTAACGTCTGTGGCCTGTGCATTGGGATGGCGTGTATCCTTTCTACAAGGGAGTGGGAGCTGCAGCATGGGGAAGGGGGGGGGTCCAAGGGGAGGGGTCACAGGTCAAGTACAGGGTAGGCTCCCATAGAGACATCCTAGGATTTAGCTCCAGCTTTGGAAGCCACAACATTAGGCAGTTCGCCTCCCCTCTGGGAACCAGAATCTCCTCATCTGGAACATACCAGCATCACCTTCCTGTGCCAGCTTGGCAAGGCCAATTACCACAATAGGCTGATGTGATTCTTGTTTGTATGGCTAGGAACTAGACAAGTGCTCTATCACCTGAGCCATGGCCCTAGGCCTTTTTGCTTACTATATCTCTCAGGTAGGGTATTATACTTTTTGTCCAGGTTTGTTCTCAAACTAGGAGATTCTTTCTGCCCCTTGCTTAGCTGTAATCATGGGTATTTACTGCCACACCTGGCCTATTTGTTGAAATGGGATCTTGCTGCCTTTCTGCCTTGAACTCTGATCTTCCCAATCTCTGCCTCCCTAGTAGCTGGGATTACAGGTGTGAGCTACTCAGTCATGGCCAGATTTCTTTTTATTATTGATAGCTATTTTCTAGTGGGCTGAGAACACTGCATGATTGCAGTTCTTCTAAATTATTTCTCTGGGGGCTGGGAAGGTGGCTTAGTAGTGGAGTGCTTGCCTTGCTTGTATGAGGCCCTGGATTTGATTTCTCAACACCACATAAGCAGAAAAAGCCAGAAGTGATGCTGTGGCTCAAGTGGTAGAACACTAGCCTTGAGCTGAAGAGCTGAGGGATAGTGCCCAGGCCCAGAGCTCAGGCCCCACGACCAACCAAACAAAAAAAAAAAATTATTTCTCTGGGGCTGAGAAGGTGGCTCAGTGGTAGAGTGTTTGCCTCTTATGCTTTAGGCCCTGTATTCCATACCTCAGCAATACATAAACAGAAAAAACCAGAAGTGGTGCTGTGGCTGAAGTAGTAGAGTGCTAGCCTTGAGCTGAAGAGCTCCCAGGCCCAGCTATCAACCCCCATGACCAACAAAAATAAATAAATAAATAATTTTTCTAGGGCTGGGGATGTGTCTTAGTAGTAGAGTGCTGGCCTAGCTTACATTAAGCCCTGGGTTTGATTCTTTTTTTTTTTTTTTGTCGGTCATGGGGCTTGAACTCTGGGCCTGGGCCCTGTCCCTCAGCTCTTCAGCTCAAGGCCAGCGCTCTACCACTTGAGCTACAGCGCCACTTCCGGTTTTATGGTGGTTTATTGGAGATAGGAGTCTCACGGTCTTTCCTGCCCGGGCTGGCTTTGAACCATGATCCTCAGATCTCAGCCTCCTGAGTAGCTAGGAGCCACCAGCGCCCGGCTTCTGGGTTTGATTCTTATTTACCACGTATACAGAATAAGCCAGAAGTGGTGCTGTGGCTCAAGTGGTAGAGTGCTAACCTTGAGCAAAAGAAGCTCAGAAACAGTGCCCAGGCCCTGAGTTCAAGCCCTAGGAGTGGAAAAAACAATTATTTCTCTGCCTTTTAAATGTCCTGTTTAGTCTTTACTATGTAGTGTAATTTTTTTTGGGGGGGGTCCAGTTGTGGGGCCTGAACTCTGGGCCTGGGTGCTGTCCCTCAGCTCTTCAGCTCACAGCTAGCACTCTACCATTTGAGTCACAGCGCCACTTCCGGCTTTTTTCTTTTGGCTTATGTGGTGCTGAGGAATTGAACCCAGGGCCTCGAGCATGCAAGGCAAGCGCTCTACCACTGAGCCACCTTCCCAGCCCCCTGTTCTATCTTTTGTTTAGATTTAGGTTTCTACCTGGTATGACTTTCCATCAGCCTGAAGACGTTCCTTTAATATTTCTCACATAGCAGGTCAGTCTTCAGCCTGCATGTGAGGGGGAGGCGAAACCAAAGCTAATCTTGTGTTTGAACTGGGCTTTTACTCCCATGTCTCATATGCAATTCCAAACTCCAAAAATTCCCAAATCTGGAGCACTTCTGTCCCTTCTACATAAGGGATTTGCAGCGGGACTCAGCCTTTCAGTCCGGGCCTGTAATAGATGCCTCACAGCTGTTGTAGACTGAATCCACATGGTTTCGAAGGCAGAGGTGGGCCACATCACAGTAGGGGACAGGGTTGCTGGGGGAAAGCAGCACACAAAATCCATGGGACAGGCCCCTTGGGGGATGCATGATGGCTTGGGCAGGAGGGGTGTACAGCCTTGGAGGCACGGGGTAGGAGCTGTGTTCTCCCCCTCATCCAGCTGCTTCCACTTTTACTTAACCTACCCACCTCAGACGGCCTCACCTACTGCTACTCCTTGGATGTCCCAGAGCGAATGGCACTGAAGCTGGACCAGAAGTTCCCCTTCAGCCTCATGAGGAGGATATCTGTGTTCAAGTACATCTCGGGGTCCTCAGCGGAAAGAAGAGCGGCCCAGAGCCGGAAGTGAGTGACTGGCTGGGGGAGGGTGGCCCTGCTCCACCACAGGGCATAAGTGATGGGGCAGAGCAGGCTTGAGCACTTATTGGAGTAGGGGCTGAGGAGTGGGGTCTTAGTGGTTTGGGTAGAGCACGGGCCTAGCATCCAAGGCCTTGGATCCCATCCTTAGCAATGCAACAAAAGAAAGCAGTATGAGGCCAGGCCCAGTGGCTCATGCCTGGAACCCCAGTTATTCAAGATTGAGAGGATCATGGGCAAAAAGCAAGAGCCCTATCTCAATAAGCCAAGCATAGGCATGCATGTCTATCGTCTCAGGCATGTAGAAGCCATAAGAGGATCACTGTCTGAGGTCAACCTTGGGCAAAAGCATGAGACCCTACCTGGAAAATAACTGAAGGCAGAAAGGGCTGGGATGTGGCTCAAGTGGTGGAGCACCTTTCTAGTAAGCACAAAGTCTTGAGTTCAAACCCCAGTACTGTCAAAAATAATAAAAAGAAGGAAATTTTGTGCTGCTGCCACTAAGGAAGAAACCCGGTGGGAGCTGGAGACAAGGCAAGGCCTTCCAGAGGTTGTGGTAATCCGAAGTATCCCTGGCCTGCCTCAGGGTGGGCCACAGCTGGCCTGAAGGTCAGGCCTGAGGCTGGTGAGTGTTCCAGAGAGATGGGTGCAGCCCAGGGCCTGACCTGGGTCTTTTTTTTTTTTTTTTCGGTCGGTCATGGGGCTTGAACTCTGGGCCTGGGTACTATCTCTCAGCTCTTCAGCTCAAGACAAGCGCTCTACACTTGAGCCACAGTACCACTTCGGTTTTCTGATGGTTAATTGGAGATGAGTATCATAGAGTTGCACCGTGGCTCACGCCTATAATCCTAGCTACTGAGGAGGCTGAAATCTGAGGATCACAGTTTAAAGTCAGCTGGGGCAGAAAAGTCTGGGAGACTCTTGTCTCCAATTAACCACTAGAAAACCGGAAGTGGTGCTGTGGCTCAAGCGGTAGAGCGCTTGCCTTGAGCCAAAGAGCGCAGGGATAGTGCCTAAGCCCAGAGTTCAAGCCCCACAGCCGAAAAAAAAAAAAAAAAAAAAGAGTCTCATAGACTTTCCTCCTCAGCTGGCTTTGAACCAGGATCCTCAGATCTCAGGCTCCTGAGTGGCTAGGATTACAGGCTTGAGCCACTGGTGCCTGGCTTGACCTGGGATCTTGAGGTAAGGTTTACCATTTTCTCACTGGGCTTATTTACTCGGGTAGAAAGTTGTAGGCCAGTCTTTGGAGCTCATGTGGCCTTGCTCCTTTTTGGAGACCCATGAGTGCCATTTCCAGATAACAAGGCTTCTGGCTAGACCAGTGGTCTCTCCAATCCCCGGCCCCTGCCTTAGGCTCACACCACCATTGCCACTACATGCCCCAGGTGGAGCCTGCATGGCCTTCCCAGCAGCAGGACCTGCCTGTCCTTCCCCTCACCTGCCTGTCCTTCACCAGGCCTCTGGACAAAGGGCCTTGGCACTAAGCAGGGCGGTCAGTGCCCATTCTGTCCTCACATAGTCACAGCAGAAACAGAAGCTGTGCCAAGAGTTCACCCAGTCTTTTATGACCTGAGACCTTTGGAACTCTGTGCATGTGTGTGCACATGTGTGCATGTGTGATCATCCTGAAGTTTGAACCAGGCCTAGGTGTTTTCCTTAACCTTTTTCAAGGCTGGCACTTTACCACTTGGGCAATTTTCTGGTGATAATTGGAGATAAGAGTCTCATGGAGGGCTGGGAAGGTGGCTCAGTGGTAGAGTGCTTGCCTTGCATGCATGAGGTCCTGGGTTCGATTCCTCAGCACCACATAAGCAAAAAGAAAAAAGCCGGAAGTGGCGCCGTGGCTCATATGGTAGAGCGCTAGCCTTGAGCTGAAGAGCTGAGGGACAGCACCCAGGTCCAGAGTTCAGGCCCCACAACCAGACCCAAAAAAAAAAAAAGAGTCTCATGGACTTTCCTGCCCATGCTGGATTTGAATTGCAATCCTTAGATCTCAGCTTCCTGAATAGCTGGGATTACAGATGTGAACCACTGGTATCGGCCTTTTTTGAGCATTTTTAAAGACTGGGGGACATGGGGGGATAATGGAAATTATGGCAATTCGTCTACCCATTGTGCTTTGAGCAAGACCCCAGGTCTGAATGGAAGAGACCACAAGGTTCTGTGTGGTTTTAGCTGTGGCTCTAGAATAGAGGATCTGGGTTCCAGGGTGCACTGCCCCAATAAAGGACAGCTGCCAGTCCCTGTTCACCACCCCCTGTGGATGGTTCTGCTCTCAGGGACTCCAAACAAACTTGTGTGCCAAATCACTCCATCTCTGTGCCACGTGATACCGGGTCTACTAGGTTTGCACCCTGCGCCCCTCCCCCCCTTCACCAGGCTGGGTGGGGTGGGGAGGACACCACAGAACATTGTGTGTCAAGTGGCCTATGAGGGAATGTTGCAACACACATGTTTATTTTGGACATCTGGACAGTTTTGTCTTCCCAGTCGCTCTTATTGAGAAACTAATTTTGTTTGATTTGGTTTGGGGGTGTTTTTGAGACAGGCTCTTGCTAACTCTGCCCAAACTGACCTTGAACTTGTGTTCCTGTTCCTCTCTGCCTTTCAAGTAGCTGGGGTTAGGGGCATATGCCACTGCACCTGGCCTGTGAAACTTTTTATTGCCAAGGGAAGTGGTATCTGGACAAGGGCCAAGCAACTGATTAGGAAGATCAGATTTTGTGTATGCATGAGTGTGTGCCAGCCTTGGCCTTGAACTCAGGGCCTGGGCACTGTCCCTGAGCTTTTATACTCAAGCCTAGCATTCTACCACTTGAGCCACAGCTTCACTTCCAGCTGTTTGCCAGTTAATTAGATTTGTGGCCAGGGCTACCATGATCTTCAGATCTCAGCCTCCTGAATAGCTAGAACTACAGCATGAGTCACCAACACTCAGCTCTTGGCAAAGGTTGAAATCTAAGTATGCTGATGCTGTACCAAGGCATCCGTGGTACTGCAGTTTACATAGCACTCGGAACTTGGCCCTCAGTGTGCCTCTGTCATGGTGTGGCAGTGTCCTTGTTGTCTGAGACGGTGTCTTGCTGTGACACCCAGACTCTTAATCCTCCTGACTCCTGAGCCGTGAGATTATAGATGTGTGCTACCACAGTCACCTGTGCTCAAATCTTCAGCACAGATGGTTCCCCCATGTTGCATCAGCTCCTCCCAGCCAGCAAGCTTTGGCTCCAGGGCTGCAGGCAGTGTGGCCCAAGCCTGGCTTTGCTGTGGTAGAGCCATGGATAAGCCGAGTTCTTGGGGTGGGATGGCTGAGCAAGCCACAGTGTAGGCTGCAGGTTGTGGACAACTCCCACCCCTCCATGCCATGAGCAGTCAGATGTGAGTTCAGGAGCTGTGCCACAGGAATTGCCTGGTGTATATGGCCATCCAGAGCTGACCCAACCTGCCTGTGCCCAGCTCCTGGGGAAGGTGAGCCTGCCTGCTGGAGGACTGACGCTCTCTCTTGTTCATTCCAGGCTGAACCCTGTGCCCGGCTCCTACCCCACCCAGAGCTGCCACCCGCACCTGTCCCCGAGCTACCCCGTCACCCAGATGCAGCAGGCCAGCGGTCAGAAACTGGCTCCCTGGCCAGCCTGCGCCCCTGGGCACACGCCCAGCTTGCCTCCCTACCAGCCCGCCTCTGGCCTGTGTTATGTGCAGAACCATTTTGGTCCAAACCCTAATTCCTCCGCTGTGTACCCAGCCTCCTTGGGGACCTCCCAAGGGTCACAACCCCCCACCCCTGCCAGCAGCCCTGGCACAGTGCATTCTGGGGTGCTGGGCACTCCTGGGGCCTCGGGCTCCAAGGAGTCCTCCAGAGTGGCCATGCCCTAAGGCAGCCAGGCCTTTCTGGACAAGAAGTATTTATTAAGTTCCTCCATGTGCCAGGCTCTATGTGGAGTACTGTCTCAGCTTGTTTATGCTCATGTACAGTTTATTAGCCCAGTGTTCACCTGGGGAAAGTGAGGCACTGCCTGACCTGCAGGCTCCGGCCTCAGCCGCAGGCCCAGTTCCTCTGGGGACCAGGGGACGAGGGCAGGGCTGCCCCCCAGCTCTTGCCAGCCTCCTCCCAGCCCTTGTGCCCAGTGATGTTGGTTGTAGTGTCTGTGTCCAAATACCTGCACCCCCCCAGGTATTTGCCATGTCCCCAGCCTCCCCTCAGACCTGTCATTGTCATCATGTCAGCTGCCTTTATATAAAGAACCTGCCCTAACTTGCCTGCTTGCCTGCCTGTGGCTTTTTTGTGCTGTCTGAGGAAGGGAGCCAGCACCTAGGTTTGGGCTTTGGCAATGCCCACTGTGGTGGCAAAGAGGTCAGAGACAGGGTTGTTCAAAATGTCAACAGCCCACACCAGAGGGTCAGAGTGGGAGCTGTGCTGGGGAGAAGGGAGGTGGAGGGCCAGGCAGCCAGCAGTGTTCTTCGCAGCTCACTGGGGGCAGTAGAGCCCAGGGGCACTGCAGAGGGCATTCTGCTTGGAGCTAGCTGTGAATAGTGAAAACTGGTCACAGAGCAGAAAGAACGGGACTCTGCCTTGTTACAGCACATAGCCCACCCAGGGTAGCCAGAGAGACTGCTCAGGGTGCAGCCCCTAAGCAGGAGCTGCACAAAGCCAGGAGGGCAACGCACAGCTGTGAGCACAGAGCCTGGAGGTCAGGGGTCTTAGGCAAAGGCACTGAGCTCATCGCTCACCTGGCCATCCAGGATGCCGGGTTCTGCACTCGGGTGAGAGGGTGATGCCTTTGGAACAAGACTCCTACAAGCATGGAATATGGGCATGTGGGACTCCTGAGACCTGCAGGGACCTCCTGTAGTCTGTGCTCTGACCTATCCCAGTGCAGGGTCAGCTGCCAGCAGCAAAAACAGCTCCCAAGGTGGCTTGAAGCTTGGCCTACGCTACTCCCAGGTCTGTGGTTGGCAGGCTACCTCTGGGACAGGCTGCCTTGGCTTAAAGCATCTTTCTTGGGCCAAGAACCTCAAGAACTGAGCTTCCAACCCTGCCTAGGCCCACTATCAACTGCCTCCCAACAGAACCCCTGTTCCTCCTGGGAACCTGCTGTACTCCCAAAGACCAATGAATAGAGGGGTGTGGGCCTCAGAGTAGGAAATCTGTTCCTGCTCACAGGGGTCACAGGTGGCCCTGGCCTCCTCATTCGGGAGCTTAAAGGACGCACATGGACATGCATGTGCGTGCACGTCCCACACAGGCAAATGACAATGCATGCACATGCATGCACGTGTGTGCACACGCATATGTGTGCACACGCACACAAAAAGAGCTTCAAATTGGTTCCAACAGGTAGACGCCCACCCACAAAAAAATGCATGTGTAAATAGTTAAAGCACGCAGCACAGGACTCCATTACACAGCACATACATATGCTCATGTCTAGGTAAGTGCCCATTGCATGTACACTATGCAGAAATGATAGCTCAGGTGCATATGCAGAGATGCTCAAGGCCCCCTTTCTCCAGCCCTTTTCACAACATGGCCTAGCATCCCCCGTGGCCTCACCTCCCACTATGCTCTGGCCTTCCCCCACCACAGAAATCTCTAGCACTGGGTGTGGCATGTTTGCTGATCTGGGTGACAGGAAAAACCCATCTTCCAGCCCTCTCCCAATTGCATAGCACATACGAATCTGTCATCATAAAACAATACAGCTTCATGGGAACAAATAGCCAGATGATCTGGGCACTGGTAACTCACACCTATAATCCTAGCTACTGAGGAGGCTGAGATCAGAATGGAAGTTCAAAGCCAGTCTGGGCAGGAAAGTCTGTGAGACTTTTAATCTCCAATTAACTACCAGAAAACTGGAAGTGGTGGTGTAGCTCCAAGTGGTAGAGCACCAGCCTTAAGCAAAGAAGTGCTCAGGGACAGTGCCCAAGTCCTATGTTCAAGCCCCAGGATCAGCAAAAACATAGATGTGATGGCACACTTCTGTAATCCCAGCTCTTGGAGGCTGAGGGAGGAGGATCATGTGTTTGAGGCTAGCCCTGGTCTGATCCTGGTTCAGATGGTGCAAAGCTGAGATTGAAGTGGTGGGGGGTGGGGGGGTGCATGGTGTGAAACAGTCTCCCAGAATCTCAGGAGGTAGAGACAGGGATCGTGGCCCTAGGCCACTCTAGGCAAAGCTAATGAGACCCTATCTGCAAAAAGGCTGAGGGTGTGGTCCAAGTGGCAGAGCACATGCCTAGTAACATAAGGTCTTGAGTTCAAATTCAGCATCACCAAAAACCATTTTTTCTCTTTAAACTTATCAGTGTAATTCAGTTCTCACCAGTATAGTATACACACACAGCAAGCACACAGAATACTTGCACATATGTAACTCATACATGCACACAGAAAAAAATCCTAGAGTCTTACCTAGTATAGCCACAGGAATGTTAAGATCACATACAGAGTTGGGGATTTGCCTTAGTGGTAGAGTGCTTGCCTAACATGCAGGAAGCCCTAGGTTTGATTCAGTACCACATAAACAGAAATAGAAGTGGTGCTGTGGCTCAAGTGGTAGAGTGCCAGCCTTGAACAAAAGAAGCTCAGGTACACTGTCCAGGCCCTGAGTCCAAGCCCCAAGATTACATACAGGGCTGGGAAGGTGGCTCAATGGTAGAATGCTTGCCTTGCATGCATGAGGCCCTGAGTTTGATTCCTCGGCACCACATAAGCAGAAAAGGCCAGAAGTGGTGTTGTAGCTCAAATGGTACTCAAATGGTAGAGTATTAGCCTTGAGCTGAAGAGCTAAGGGACAGTGCGCGGGCCGAGTTCAGGCCCCATGACTGACCAAAAAAAAAAAAAAAAAAAAGATTACATACAACAAGAGCAGAAAAGGTCAGGCGCTGGTGGCTTATGTCTTAGCTGAGATCTGAGGATCAAGGAGAGATGATGGAGATATAGGGGGCTACTGTGTGGTGGGTGCTCAGGGAAAGCTTCTGGGTCCTGAAGTCCAACTTGGATGGAGAAGGGGTGGGGTGGATAAGGTTCCAGAGGACAGGAAAATGGAGCAGCAAGTCCAGCAGTGTTGGCTGTCCCACAAGCAACACCGACGAGATTCATTCCTTCATCACCCGTCCATTCACTTCTTCCCTCCTCGAAGCATTCATTCATCCCTCCTTCCCCCTTCACCCACCCATTCATCTCTTTTCTCACCCTTTACCCATTCACCCAGCCCTCCCTTCCCTTCTGCTTTCACCCACTCATTCACCCTCTCAACCTTTCACCCATTGGTTCTTTCTCTGTCCCTTCCTCACCCCCTCCCTCCTTTCTCGAATTTCCTTTAGCTTATTCATTCATTGTGGTACTGGAACTGGCCACACATGGGCCCTAATCCTGGGGCTGAGACCCACGTGACCAACTGTGACCTGAACCTGGCGAAGTCTGGCAAAGAAGACAGGAACACGAAACCATCCTGGAGGCCCAGCCCCAGATGAGCCATGGCTCACAGCTCACACACAGTACAGGGAGCTGAACCCAAAGAGCACTTACCCCCAAAGCAGCTAGTGGAGAGCTCAGAGGAGCAGAGGCTCCCCCAGGACCTTGGCTGCCCTGAATGGACTGTGGAACCAGGAGAGACGGTGTGGCCCATCTGCATTAGAGGCAGGGCAGAGCTGGTGACCTGGGCTCCCTTCTCTGTCCTCTTGAGACCAGCAGGAGGTCTGTCTCTACCCCGTTTCCCTGGGAGCCTGCCAGCAGGCTGACTGTGGCACTAGAGATTGAACTCGGGCCTTTTGCTTGCAGAGCTAGCACTCTACTGCTTGAACCATGCCTCTAGCTCTGGCTTCCACTCTTTGCTGTTGAACTAGGTCTTACTTCCTGCCCACGTATGCACCTGACTTATGATCCAAGGGGCTTTAATAGCAGGTCCCTAGTGGTCATTCCAGAACAGGGGCCCATGGCTGTTGGGGGGGGGGAGGCCTGGGAGGCTCTGCTGGGGCCCTGAGGGGGATGAAGACCCCTAAGGCTGAACTGGAAGTCTAAGCCCCAGCCTACAGGCCTCCCTGTGCATGACCCACTTGAGTTCCATCAATCCCCCCTGAGTGCTGGGTGGATTGTGCCTGGGGTCCAGATTTCCAGCCCTGCCTTGCAGCTTTAGTCTTGAGGAAGAAGTAGGGCCTCCCAGAATGCCCTGTAGTCTCTGCACCTGGGGGCGGCTCTGTTTCATGAGAACCCAGGCTGCGGCTCAAGTTGCATGGCAGCAGAGGGCAGGGCTGGGGCTCAGGTGGCTGCTTGATCAGAAAGGCTGGGGTCCTCAGCTTATAGGGAGCCAGCCCTGCCCCTTTCCCAGGCCCAACCTGGGCAGGGAGCAAAGTGGACTATGGGGCTGGGGAATCCACATCCTGCCCCTGGGGCTGTGGGCACCGGGTTCCTGCCTCTAACTTTACCAACTAGTATAATGAGGTTCAGGAAGGGAAGAGACTTGGCTAGTAAAAGCAGAGTCTTGTTTTTTTACTTTATTATTAATTTTTTAATCTTTAAGTATTTGTATAAGGGAGTTGCCATTATGAGTCTTGGTTTTATTGGTGTGTGTGTGTGTGTGTGTGTTGGTACTAGGACTTGAAGTCAACCTGGGTGCGGTGCTGTCCCTTAGCTTTTTTTGTTGTTCAAGGCTGGTGCTCTACCACTTGAGCTGTACCTCTACTTCCAGCTTTTTGCTGGTTCCTTGGGGATAAGAGTCTCACAGACATTCCTGCTCAGGGTGGCTTTGAACCATGATCCTCAAATCTCAGCCTCCTGAGTAGCTAGGATTACAGATGTGAGCCACCAGCCTGCGCTTGGCTGTTCTTTCCTATCATGGCTTCTAGAGTGCTGGGATTACAGGCATGTACCATAGCACCCCCACGGGACCTTCTTGAGGATGTAGAGATTCAGGAATCTCTGCTATCTCCTTACTACCCCCTTCCCTTCCTCCTTTGTTGCCAGGCAACCCCCTCCTTCCCCACCAGAAGGCTACACTCAGTCAGTCACTGGGGACTTTGTCCTTTTCTCTCAAGGTAGCCAGCATCTCTGGGGGAGCAGGCCCCATCAGCCGTGCACACCCTTCTCCTCTTCATTTTCCTCTGAAGATTTTCACCCCAGGGAGCACAGGCAGAGTAGGGGCTCTGCCCTGGGGGCCTTTTTTTTTTTTTTACTGGGGGCTGATCTCAGAGCCTTGTGTTTGTGAGGCAAATGCTGTAACACATGAGCCATGCCCCTAGCTCTTTGGCATGCTCTTCCCATCTCCTCCTGAGTAGCTGGGATTATAAACATGGACCACCACACTAGGCCCAAGACTTGATGCCCTCACCAGCCCTCCCAGGATCCCCACAGCTCCCAGCCTGCCTCTTCCTCCTAGCTTCTGGGAGCACCATCTCCAATCTGTGGGAGCTGAGCCCTGTAATTAAACGCCAGGTAAAAATAGCCGCCCCACTTCCTGAAATCATGGAAGAGCCTCTGGGACCCAGGGTACCACGGGAATTCCCTATCTTCTTGGAGCAGCCTGGGACACATGCCAGTTGTCAACAACCACAGGACCGGCTTGGGGTGGGGGGCAAGCCTAGGAGAGGCTTCCAAATGAGGAGTGCTCCCCAGAGACCCCCTCCCTCAGAACTAGGGGTGAGGTGAGAGGGGTCAGGGAGTTTCCTCCAGGAGGTGAGGACTATATTGGGCACTGCAGCCTGATAGCAGCAGGTCTTATCAGGACCTTGAGAGTTGGGGGTAGGGGTGGGGGTCACCAGAATCCAAGAAAGTATGGGAAGTAAGTAGTGGATGAGACCTCTACAAACTTTGCCCAGACCTGATCTTTTCCTACCTTGATCCACCTCCCTCCTTCTTATTCAAGTTAGTTCAGGAGATGCTTTCTTCAGGCAACCTTCCCAGATCTCCCTCACACTCGCGCCATGCCTGGGGACTGCCTCTGCCCCTGGGGTGTGGTAATGCAGTCTCCCCTGCAGCCCCCCTTGCAGACAGCAGCACCCATGCTGTGCCTTTGCACCCTGAAAGGCCTGGGGGGAGGCAGAGAGCAGGGGAGAATGAGGAACCCAGATGCTGCCCCCTGGGAGTGGGGGTGGGCGATCTGCATGGCCTCTGATGGGATCTTTCCTCTCCCCCACCCCTCTCTGCGGCATCTTGATCTCCCAGCCTAGTCTTTGCAGAATGTTTAGCCCAGGCACTCAGCTTGCCACTGAGGGCCAGAGGCCAGACACCTGAAGGCCTCCAGCCAAGCTTCACCGCCATAGGCAGTAGTACACCAGCCAGCATGAGGAGGGCCAAGGTGGAGTCTGGCTCTTTCTCCCATGCCTCAGCTGATCCCCTGTCCCAGAAATAGGGACCAGCCTCTGGTTATGGACAGGTTGGGTTTCCTGTGCAGCCAAAGCCCAGCAGTGTGGACCTCCTGAGTAGACAGGGGTTGGACGAAGACCTAGGAGAGCCTAGGTGCTGATGCTCATCCAAGCTCCTCAGGAGGCTGAGATCTGAGGATCACAGTTCAAAGCCAGCTGGGGCAAATGAGCCCATCAGCCTCCATCTTCAATTAACCAGCAAAATGCCAGAATGAGAGGCATGGCTCAAGTAGTAGAGTTCCAGTCATAAGCATAAAAGTCAAGCAAGAGTGCAAGGCCTTGAGTCCAAGTTGCAATACTGGCACAGTGCTTCTGCCGGGGAATGTATCAAGACCTGGGGAATGCCAGCCTAGAGCCCAACGGCTTCCATTTTAAACCACACCTTGCCCACCCTAGAATTCCCAGCCTGAAGGACCCCCAAACCTGGTTGGACGACTTGCGTGGATTCCTCCCAGGTCCATCCTCAGAATGACCCTGTGCCTGCCCCCCGCTGCTCAGCTTCAGAGCCGCCTTTTATAGTCTGTGGTCCCAGCTACACAGGTGGTGTAAATGGGAGGATTGTGGTCCACACTGGCCCAGGCAAAAATGCCAGACCTTCTGGGGGTGGGGAGGGGGGGGACAGAGACTAAAACAAAAGAGGGATAGGGCACAGCTCAAGTGGTGTCAAGTTTGTGTAGCCAGCCCGTGGCCCTGAGTTCAAATCGTGATAAGAGAGACTGGGGCATAGGCCAAGGATGGTAAGAATGCCTATGTAGCATGGGCAAGGCCCTGAGTTCAATCCCCAATGCCAGGGAGAACAAAAGTGGGGAAAAGGAGGACAACTTCAAGAAAAAAGATGCTCCCTGCACACCAGACTGTGGCCAGTTATGTAGACAGTCGCGTGGACAGTTATGTGCATGGCCACAGGACGATCATGTAGACTGTTTCTAGGGCTTCTTCCTTCTGCTGTAAAATCCTAATCCCTCTTGAAAACATGTTCTGAAGGAGGAGGAGAAGGAAGAAAAGGAGGAGGAGGAGGAAGCTGAGGTTGTTTTGTTCTGGGAGCTATAGTAAGGACCATCTTCCTCTCCTGGCAGAGATCATGTTGCCAGAACCATGCGTATAATCCTGTAATCGCCTCCCCAGGTGCACGGTGGGGCCCAACTCAGGTTTCCTTCCTTGTGGAACAATGACCCCACTCTCCCCTACTTTCCCCCCTCCCAGGCTGCACCACAGTTGCCTCTCTGAGCCCAAATGCAAGTGAAGCCCCTCCTCACACATGCACTGAGGACCCCTGGGAAAGTCCTGTGAGGACCTGGAGGACCTGGAAAGCTAGAGCTGTGATGGATGACAAGGCGTTGATTCATTGCCCTTTTTTGTTTTATTTTGCCAATACTGGGATTAGAACTCAGGCTTTCGCATTTGCTAGGCAGGCATTCTATCACTTGAACCCCTCCAGCCCCTTCAGCTTGCTTTATTTTTCAGGTGAGCTTTCTACTTTTTGCTTAGGTGAGCATTAAGCCATGGTCCTGTAAAGTAGCAGAGATTACAGACACGAGCCATCCCACTCAACTTGCTTTTAGGATGGGGGTCTTGCTAACTTTCTGCCCTGGTTGGCATCTAATTGCAATACCCCTCATAGCTGTTTACTAGGGAGGATTACAGATACGAGCCATTGCAACCAACTTCCCAGCCTTTTATATTTTTTGTTTCTTTGATGGTGCTGGGGTTTGAACTCAGGTCCTCATGCTTGCTGGATAAGCCCTCTACCAATTGCACAATGGCCCAGGCTGGGTTCCTTATTGCCTTTTGCTGCAGAGCTGGCCCCCTGCCTAGCTGAGCACACTGATTTCCCACCAAGCTTTTGCTGAGAAAGTCGATGAGCGCTAGGCTACAGCACCTTTCTCTCTTCCCTTCACTGCAGGCTCAACAACAGTGAACTCCTGCCTCATCCCCAAGCTCCAAGAAGTGTAAGCATATAAAAATGTCCTGAACCTGGGTGCAGGGGCTCAGGCCTGTAATCCAAACTACTCAGGAGGCTGAGATCTCAGGATTAAGGTTTGAAGTCAGCCTGGGTAGACAAATCTGAGAGACTCTCATCTCCAATTAACCAGCAGAAGGGTGTACCTGGAGGTGTCGCTCAAGTGGTAGAGTGTTTTGCTGAATTTTTTAAAACATTAAAAAAAATTTTTTATAAAGGTGATGTACCGAGGGGTTACAGTTACATAAGTCAGGTAAAGAGTACATTTCTGGGGGACAGAAGGGGGGTGGAGATGGGAAGGGATAGTAAGAGGAAACAAAGGAGGAGGCAACAATGCTTGATAAAAAATTTACTCAGGGCTGGGAAGGTGGCTCTGTGGTAGAGTGCTTGCCTTGCATGCATGAGGCCCTGGGTTCGATTCCTCAGTACCACATAAGCAAAAAGAAAAAAAGCCAGAAGTGGCACTGTGGCTCAAGTAGTAGAATGCTAGCCTTGAGCTGAAGAGCTGAGGGACAGTGCCCAGGCCCAGAGTTCAGGCCCACGACTGGACCCCCCAAAAAAAAGAAAGAAAGAAAGGTACTCATTACCTTGCCCATGTAATTGAACCCCTCTGTACGGTACTTTCACAATTAAAAAAAAAAAAGTACATTTCTGCTGGGTGCTGGTGGCTCATACCTGTAATTCTAGCAACTCAGGAGGCTGAGATCTGAGGATTGCGGTTCAAAGCCTGTCCAGGCAGGAAAGATCATAAGACTTATCTCCAATAAACCACCAGAAAACCAGAAGTAGCACTATGGTGGTAGAGCATTCGCTTTGAGCTGAAGAGCTGAGGGACAGTGCCCAGGTCCAGAGTTCAAGCTCCACAACCGACCAAAAAAAAAAAAAAAGGAATTTTCTGAGTGGTCTTGTAGAGTTTCCTGCCTGGGCTGGCTTTAAACCATGATCCTCAGATCTCAGCCTCCTGAGTAGCTAGGATTACAGGCATGAGCCACTGGTACCTGGCCTTTGGTTGTGGGGCCTGGAGTCTGGGCCTGAGTACTGTCCCTCAGTTCTTCAGCTCAAGGCTAGTGCTCTGCTACTTGAACCACAGCACCACTTCCGACTTTTTCTGCTTATGTGGGGCTGAGGAATTGAACCCAGGGCCTCATATATGTAAGGCAAACATTCTACCACTGAGCCACCTTCCTAGCCCTTTTTTTTTTTTTGCCAGTTCTTGTGATTGAACTCAGGGCCTGGGCACTGTCCCTGAGCTGCTTTTGCTCAAGGCTAGCACTCTACCACTTGAGCCACAGCACCACTTCCAGCTTTTTTCTTTTTGCTTATGTGGTACTGAGGAGTTGAACCCAGGGCCTCATGCATGCAAGGCAAGCGCTCTACCACTGAGCACTTGAGCCACAGCACCACTTCCAGCTTTTTTCTTTTTGCTTATGTGGTACTGAGGAGTTGAACCCAGGGCCTCATGCATGCAAGGCAAGCGCTCTACCTCTGAGCCACCTTCCCAGCCCCAGTACTGAAGAATTGAACCAAGGGCTTCATATACACTAGGCAAGCACTCTACCAATGAGCTACATTCCAGGCCTATATAGTTCATTTTAAATTAGTGTCTACAGTTGATAGACATGTTTGAGATAGGATCTTGTAACCGTTCTGCTCTGGCTGGCCTCAAACCATGATCCTTCTGCTTTCAGCCTCCTAAGCATCTAGGACCACTGACCTGAACCAGCAGTTCCTGGATGTTGAAATACTGTGCTGCTTTATGTAAGAGACCTGGGTATCCTAGGTTTTGGCATCCATGGGGGTGGGACAGTGTCCTTGACTGAATCCTTCAACGTTAGCCAGGGTTGACTAGATACAAGAATCACAAGTCAGAACACTCTCTTGTTACAAACCCACCTACTGTTTTGTTTTGCCAGTAGTAGGGTTTGAACTTGAGACCTTGTGCTTTCTATGCAGGTGCTCTACCAGTTGAGATCTGTTGCCACCTCTTTATACTTCAGGTTATTTTTCATATAGGTTCTCATGTTTTTTGCCTAAACTGGCCTTGGGTCTCAATCCTTTTATTCATGTCTCCCAAGTAGCTGGGATTATAGGCATGTCCCACTATACCCAGCTTTCATATTCTTTTCTTTTAAGGGCCCCTCAGTATGCACCAGCCTATGAGAATAAGAGACTCTCACCCCCCATGCCTGATCCATTCCCAACCTGGCTGGTTGATAAAGGTAAAGGATTGGTGTATGCTATCTGCCACCTTTGCCAATGGGCAAAGGTGGGTGTTAGATCCAGGGAAGGTGAGTAAGACAGATGTTCTCCTATCAGATTGAACTTTAACATAATCCTATAATCTCTGCTATGGGGGCGTTAGGCACTTGTAATATAAAATACAAAATATGAGCCACAGATGTGGCTCTACTCAGCCCACTCAGTCTCAGGGTCTGGGAATGTATGTGGCTTAGTGGTAGAATGCTTGCTTAGCATGCATGAAGCCCTGGGTTCCTCAGTACCACATACACAGAAAGAGCTGGAAGTAGCACTGTGGTTCAAGTGGTAGAATGCTAGCGCCTTGAGCAAGAGAAGTTCAGGGACAGTGCCCAGGCCCCGAATTCAAGTCCCAGGGCTGTCAAAAAAGAAAAATAAAAAATAAATAAAAAGGGAGCCTCGGTTTGCTAGAGATCAAGCAATGGTGATAGGTCATTACCTCCTCACTGGATCAGAGAGATAGCACCCTTCCTCTACGAGAATCCCATCCCCTAGAGGCCTTCAGCAGATCTGCACACCACTGCCTCAGTTTCCTCAGCTGTACCCTGGGAGCCACAGTGGAGGCCCAGGACAGCTTCCACCCCCTTCCTTCCACTGCTGCCCAGGGCCTGCTCAGTGTCTCCCCAGTCACCATGGCAACAGCCAGAGCTGGCCCAGAAATCGGGGGTGGGGATGGGGAACAGTGCCCTGGCACTGGCTTTGTCATATTGGCAAGAGGAAGGCAAAGGTCCTGGCCATGTGGCACGTGGATACAAACGTGGGGAGGGAGGGAAAGAAGGGAGGGGAGTGAAGGCTGGGCGTGGCTTTCCCAGTGTCCCCTTTTCCCCCCAGGACATCTTCCTGTTTCTTTTGAAGCCAGGTCCCCTTCAGCTTTACATGGGACTGCCAGTGAGCCTCACTGGGGTTGCATCACCCTGAGAGGGCGGGGTGGGGGGAGCCTGGGGGCCATTGGACACCTCTAAACACCTGTTCCTCCCCCCAGTTCCCAGCCCCTCAGAATTTTCTGCAAGATCAAGCAGCAGGGGGGTCTCAGCTTTTCCCACACTGGAAGCAGGGTCTCCTGTGCCAAAGGCCCGTGTGCACTGTCTGGGTGTCTGGGGTTGCCTTGGTTGCCCTTTGGACAGACTTGGGCCTGAGGAGGAGTGTGTGGAGTAGAGATCTGGGGAAGCGATTTCCACACCCAGGTCGGATGGTTCACCATCCCGGCCACACACCCTCCCTTCCTCCAGGCTCAGCTTTCTCCCACCTGCTCCCACCACAGGCCTGGCTCCCACCTCAGGCAGGGCCCAGCCGGTTTGACCATGAATCACCCTGAAGTTGACTTAAAACTTCCAATGCTGCCAGATTTTGGATCTAGTGGCAGAAGTGAAGACAGCCCTCCTCCCCCCGCTTTGTACTTCCTTCTGCTTCTGTTCCCTAAGCTGCCCAGCTGGCCTCTCCTCTCAACTACTTCTGGGGATCCCAGCACTGTCTACAGACACAATTGACTGGATCTTGGCTTGGCTCAGGGTGAAAACCCCCCCTTCCCCTTCCTCCCCCTGCCCCCTCAACTCCCCTACCCCCCCACCCCACCCCCATAGCTAAAAGCCTGTATTTATTCTGTCATCTCAGAGCTAGGGAGGGCTAAACATGGTGCTTCTGCCAGCTACTCCAGAGGTTGAGGATGGAAGATTTTGGGCTGAGGTTGGCCCTGGGAAAGTTAGGGTGAGACCTCATCTGAAAGAGAAAACAAAACAAAACAAAACAAAATCTCGAACTAAAAAATAATAAGGACTGGGCTTAGTGGTAGAGCACTTGCCTAGCCTTCATGAAGCCCTGGATTCAATTCCTCAGTACCACATAAACAGAAAAAGCTAGAAGTGGAACTGAGGCTCAAGTAGTACAGCACCAGCCTTGAGCACAGAGAAGCTGAAGGACAGAGCCCAGGCCTCAGGACCAGCAAAAAAATAAAAACAAATAAATAATAAAAGGTCCGGGGGCATGGCTCAAGTGGTAGAGCAATTGTCTAGCAAGCATGCAGCCCTAAATTCAGTCTCTAGTACCTCACTTTATTTATTTTTTCCACTTTTATTTTATTTTTGCCTTGAACCCAGGGTCTGGGCACTGTCCCTGAGCTTCTTTTGTTCAAAGCTAGCACTGTACCACTTGAGCCACAGCTCAAGGAATTGAACCCGGGGCATGCTAGGCAAGCACTCTATCCACATCCCCACATTCCCAGCCCAGCCATTACCTCTTGCTGCCCAAAGTAAGAAACACTGGGCCTCAGAGGCTGGATGGCCCGAGGGAAGCCATACTTCCAGGACAGGAATCCATGTGTTTTTCTAACAATGGCAGGATGGGTAGGATATGGACATATAAACATAGTACCATGTTCCTAGGCAGGCATGGTGGTGCATGCCTGTAATCCCAGCTACTTGGAACCAGATTAAAGACTCTTGGTTTAAGACCATTCTAGCAAAAACAATTAATTGAGACCCTATTTCAAAAACAAGCTGGGCCAGTTGACACACACCTGGTCCTAGCTACAGAGATAGGAGTCTCAAAGCAAGAGGCCAGGCCAGGCACAGACAGCTCATGCCTGTAATCTTAGCTACTCAGGAGGCTGAGATCTGAGGTTTGTGATTCGAAGCCAGCCAGTACAGGAAAGTCCATGAGACTCTTATCTCAAATTAACCATCCTGAAACTGGAAGTGGAGCTGTGGCTTAAAGTGATAGAGCACAAAAGCTCAGGAACAGCGCCCAGGCCCTAAAAAATAAAAAAAGAGGCATAAAGGACTGAGGGGATTATGATACAAGTGACAGTGCCTCCCTGGCAAGCTCAGGCCCTAAGTTCAAACCCCAGTACCACTCTCAAAGAAAGCAAATATTGTCAAATTCAATAATGCAACTGTAGAGGTTCAAATGTGGCAAGCTAGCAAGGCAGGGGTGCTGTATTGCACATTTGAGATGCTGTCTTCAGCTCATAGACCAAAAACTAAAGGTCCACAGCTGCTGCTTAAATTACCAGGATGAGCAAGAGGAACTAAATTAGGTATATAAATAATTATGTTGGAAGGTGTGGGTAAGGGAGGCGAGCTGTGGTTTCAAGAACATTGTCACTAGCAGGATCCCAAGAGATAACAAAAACCATCAGGCTGAGCTGGGAAGGTTGCTCAGTGGTACAGTGCTTGCCTCTCATGCATGAAGCCCTGGGTTTGATACCTCAGCACCACATAAACAGAAAAAAAAAAAAGCCGGAAGGGGTGCTGTGGCTCAAATAGTAGAGTGCTAGCTTTGAGCTGAAGAGCTGAGGGACAGCACCCAGGCCCAAAGTTAAAGCCCCATGACCAATAAAACAACAACAAACAAAAACAAAAACAAAACCCATTAGGCATAAGACAAAATCAATTGTGAAAAGACTGCTGTATCAATTTGGATATAAGGATAAAAGAGTTGGGCATCAGTGGCTCATGCCTGTAATCCTAGCTACTGAGGAAGCTGAGATCTGAGGATCATGGTTCAAAGCTAGCGCAGACAGGAAAGTCTGTAAGACTCTTATCTCCAATAATCTCACAAAACGGGAAGTGGGGCTGTGGTTCAAGTAGGGGAGCACTAGCCTTGAGCTGAAGAGCTCAGGGTCAGGGCCAAGACCCAGAGTTCAAGCCCCATGACGAACCAAAAAAAAAAAAAAGTGTGAAGCTGAGAAACAAGTTATCTTGCTCTGTGTGTGTGTGTGTGTGTGTGTGCGCGCGCGCGCGCACCTGTGCATGTGCTCGAGTGTGTGTTCTTAGCTTTTTTGCTCAAGGCTAACTAATGCTTTGCCATTTGAGCTGTAGCTCCACTTCTGGTTTTGAGCTGGTTAATTGGAGTTAGGAGTCTCACAGACTTTCCTGTTCTGGCTGGCATTGAACTGAGGCCCTCAAATCTCAGCCTCCTGAATAGCTGGGATTACAGGTGTGAGTCAAGGATGTCCCAAGTTACACGTTTCATAGTTTGTTTTGTGTTAAGCAGCTGTTGTTGAACTCAAGATCTTCCTGCCTCAGCCTCCACAGTACTGAGACTAGAAACTTGAACCACCACACCCAGCTCCAAGTTGTGTTTTTTATGTAAGCTAATTTCTCAG
Organism: Dipodomys ordii; assembly: GCF_000151885.1. Taxonomy (NCBI): domain Eukaryota; kingdom Metazoa; phylum Chordata; class Mammalia; order Rodentia; family Heteromyidae; genus Dipodomys; species Dipodomys ordii. Next base: position 1,837,120 of record NW_012267359.1, read on the forward strand.
TCTGTGCATTTATGACTTTGAAAGTTTGATCATCACTCAGAAAAGTCCCAGAGTTTTTGTACACAATTTTCCCCACGGATTTTTAGTGTTTTTTCCCATCCCTTTCTCCTTTAAAGGAAATCATTTATTAATCTATACAATCTGCTATTGTATGTGTTTTTTTTTTAAGTGATAAAGGCCATAAATTAGGGAGGGAAATATCCCTGGCCATGGAGGCCAGGAGAAACTGGAGGTAGTATTGTCAGGAAGCTACTGGGATCATCCAGGTAAAAGGTGAACGCAGGTGGGCCTGGACTAGGCACCGGCAGTAAGAATGATGAGAAGCAGAGATCCAAAGATCAGTTATTGTCTCATGGAGATAAAAGCATAGCACCTGGTGATGCAAAAAGAAAAAAAAGAAAAAGAAAAGGAGGTGAGGGTCCTGTTAGGATTTCTGGCTTCACACAAGCCAGGATGAGGAATTGAAGTTAAAATTGTTAGAACCAGCAGAACCTACACGGTAGACAACTAAGGTTAGAAAGGAAGAGATAGGACTCGATAGAGCCTGGGGGTCACAAGGTCTCTGTCCAGTCCCCAGGTGGACAGGCGGCCCCTGCCTGAGGCCGATGACTGTGTCAGGCCTGTTGGTCTACAAGGGTCAGGACCGGTTCTTGGATACAGTACACTGAATTCCGGGGCGTGGAATAATCCTATTATATAATACTGTTTTCACAATATTTGGGTGACAGTAGAAGAGGGCAAAGATTAAGATTCCTACTCGGGACAGCCAGACTTTTCAGTTTCCGCGTCCTCGCCCCCCCAAACAGCCCTCGCCTTTTCCCGCCCCCCCAAACTTCAAATCCCCACTCGGCAACAGCAGGGTCAGGAGGGTGAACAGCGCGGAGGCCCCGCCCCGGAAAGCGTGTCTGGCAGGAGAGGCGTGGCCTCCCGACCAATAAGGCGGACTGAACCAAGAGCACAGATTCGCTGGTGGGGAGCGGGCTCGCCTCGGGAGCGCGCGCGGCTCTGGTGGGCGGGGCAGCGGCCGCTCTGGCCACGCCCACACCCCCGCCGTCGCGCGAGCAGTGGTAGCGCCTCGGTGGTGCGGGCCTGCGTCCTGCTCAGGTGTCCGGGAGAAGCGGCCCGGCTGTCGGCGGTGAGTGCCGCGGTGCCGGGCACCGGGCGGGTGAGGTTGGGGGTCACGGGTATGGGGGGGCACTCCGTGGCGCGGGACAGCGTTGCCCGCTGTGGCCGCCAGACCTGGGGCGCGGAGATGGGCTCTCGTTCCGGGTCGCTGTGCATTTCCCTCCCCCCGCCCCCCGCGGGCGCGGAAGTCGCAGCGCCCACCTCAGCCCTTCCCCGGTGGGCCTTTCCCCTCCCCTCGGATTAACCTCTGGCCGCGGTTTCCACCGCCCAAGCCCGAGGCTCCAGCCCCTTCCTTCAGACTTAAGCCACTTGAACCTCTCCGAGCCTCAGTTTCCCCATTGGTGAGATGGGGTCCTGGGGGCAGCGAAATCACGGTGGGCACTCGCGTGGCGGGGGGGGGCACTGGGAGCGCGGACCGGGACCCGAATGGGGCCGCGCAGCATCAGGTGGGCGTCGTCGCGGGCCCCAGCCATCGCCGGGGCACCGTCGCGCTCTCAGGCGGCCTCCGCCGCACACCGTTGTCCGGCTTGGTCACTCGTGGGAGCAGCCAAGGGGGAGAGGTCGAGCCTCGGCCGACCTCGGGGTGTCGGAGAGGGGAGCTCAGGACGCTTCGCCTGGGTCTTCAGCTGTGTGCTTCTCAGGGCCAGTCACCGAGTCACCGTTGTGTAAGCTAGTGGCCCCCGTCTTGGGGACTTCGGGACCAACGAAAGCTGTTGCCTCCCCTCTTAGTACCCGGAAGCTGCCAGGTCTTCGCCTTGGGCCTGGCCCAGTTAGAGATTAAGGCGGCCACAAAGGGAGGCTTCCCTGATTGATGTGGCTGGTCCTGGGTTCGAGTCTCGTCACTTTGGCAGAATACATACTTTCCTCGGGGCCTCTGCTTTGTTTTATTTGTAGCCACCCAGGCTGCTGCCCCTCTCTGGGAGGGGCAGGCTGAGGTAGGAGGGTTCTGGAGAGTGCTGTTGTGAACTAGAAGAAGGGTTTCATTTTTTTATTTTTTCTGCCGCCTCTCTTAAGAGTCCTTAGGAGCCGGGCGGTGGCTCACGCCTGTAATCCTAGCTACTCAGGAGGCTGAGATCTGAGGATCGCGGTTCAAAGCCACCCCGGGCAGGAGAGACCGTGAGACTCCTATCTCCAATAAACCACCAGAAAACCGGAAGTGGCGCTGTAGCTCAAGTGGTAGAGCACTAGCCTTGAGCTGAAGAACTGAGGGACAGCGCCCAAGCCCAGAGTTCAAGCCCCACGACCGACAAAACAAAAGAGTCCTTAGGTTCCTTTTGATAAAAACGAATGTTTTTGTTGTTTGTTTTTCTCTATGCCAAGACATGGTCTCAGTAGCCCAGGTCAGCCTCAGACTTGTGATCCTCCTGCCTCAGCCTTAAGAGTGCAATCCAGGGATTTCAGGTGTGGACCATCCTGTCTACCTGAGGGTGACTCTTTACCTGAATGAATATCCTTTGATGTGGGAAATTGATTTTCCCTCTAACCTGACCACTTCATCATCATCAAAAGTGGCCAGAGAAAAGGGTTGCCTGCAAGAGAATGAAATGTTAGGTGCTAATTATGTTCAGTGGTCTTACCTTTCCAAATATCCTCCTGGCTGGCACTTGAAAAATAAAGAGTAGTATGTAGGATTGCAGTGGAACAAATCTGAGGGATGTACTTTGGCACTTGGAATTGCAGATTTAGAGTAGCCTGCCTAAGTCAGGCCAGTACAGGTAGCTAGTAGGAGTTTTTTGTTTTTTTTTGGGGGGGCGTCCGGCCTGAACTCTGGGCCTGGGCGCTGTCCTTCAGCTCTTCAGCTCAAGGCTAGCACTCTACCACTTGAGCCACAGCGCCACTTCCGGCTTTTTTTCTTATGTGGTGCTGAAGAATCGAACCCAGGGACTCGAGCATGCAAGACAAGTGCTCTACCACTGAGCCACCTTCCCAGCCCCCTAGTAAGTTTATAAATAGCCACATGATACAAACATGCCTTTCTTTGATTGAGTTGATGTTCATTTCCTGAAATCTGTGAAAATCAAGATCTATTAAGAAAGTCTTTTGTACTTAGGAGAGAGAACTTCTTTTTTTTTTTTTTTTTGGTTGGCTGTAGGGCTTGAACTCTGGGCCTGGGCGCTGTCCCTCAGTTCAAGGTGAGCGCTCTACCACTTGAGCTACAGCGCCACTTCCCGTTTTCTGGTGGTTTATTGGAGATAGGAGTCTCACGGTCTCTCCTGCCCGGGGTGGCTTTGAACCGCGATCCTCAGATCTCAGCCTCCTGAGTAGCTAGGATTATAGGCGTGAGCCACCAGCACCCGGCTTGAGAGAGAACTTTTTTACTTATTTTACTTTTTGGTGGTAGTAGGCTTTGAACTGGGGACCTTTAGCTTGCTGGGCAGGTGCTCTACCACTGGAGCCACCCTCAGTCTTTGGATCCTAGCACTTGGAAGGCTGAAGCAGGAGGATTTAGAGTTCAAGGCAATCCTGGGATACATATTGAGATCTTGTCTGAATAATAGTATTAGGTCCCGCAGAAATAACTTTGTACCATCATGTGTTGTACTGCATCTTTTCTTTTCTTTTCTTTTTGTTGGTCATGGGGCTTGAACTCTGGGCCGAACGCTGTCCCTCAGCTCCTCAGCTCAAGGCTAGGGCTTTACCACTTGAGCCACTGCACCACTTCCAGTTTTCTGAGTGGTTTATTGGAGATAAGAGTCTCATGGGCTTTCCTGCCCAGACTGGCTTTGAACCACGATCCTCAGATTTCAGCCTCCTGAGTAGCTAGGATTATAGGCCTGAGCCATGGGCACCTGGTTGAGTATTTTCTTATAGTACAAGAAACACAAATGAACATCTAGGAAGACAGGAAGTTCTAGTTCTCTTTATCAGTGTTTTTACACAGGCTATAACGCAAAACTTCTTTTCTTCTGTAGTCCTGTTATTTGACATCTAACAGAAATTTAGGCTGTGGAGAAGCACTGAACCAGAGGTAACTTACCTGCTCTTAGAACCATTGGCTCCCACCCAGACTTGATTTCTTTGTCAAGAAAGTTGAGAGAGATTCCTATTCTTGCTACCTGGTATCTGGAGATTACCTTCTTGGTTTTTTTTTTTTTTGTTGTTGTTCTTTTTTATTTAACCCCCTGGGATTGGAGTTTGAACTTGGGGGCCTCAAGCTTGTTCAGCTTGTTTGCTAGACTGGTACCCTACCTGAGCCACAGCTCCAGCCTTGGTTTTTGCTGGTTTTGTTTTGAGATGGAGTCTTAGAGACTTTTCTGCATAGGCTGGCTTTGAATTGCTATACTTCAGATAGCTACAATTACAGGTGCACCCAGCGTGCAATATTTTTTTCCCTCATGTTTTTGTGATGGGGGTGGCTGACCTTAAATTTGTTATATAGTTCAAGCTCCCTCTGAATCTTGGGATATCCTCCTACCTCAGCCTCCCCTAGTGCTAGGATTACAAGAGCAGCTACTCTACCCTGATAAGAGACTTACTTTTCTTGTCTTTTTTCTTACTTTTCTTGACTTTTCTGGTCGTGGGACTTGAACTCTGGGCTTGGGCACTGTCTTTGAGCTCTTCAGCTCAAGGCAAGCACTCTACCACTTGAGCCATAGCACTACTTCTGGTTTTCTGGTGGTTAATTGGAGATAAGAGTCTCATGGACTTTTCTGCTCGGGCTGGCTTTGAACTGTGATCCTCAGATCTCAGCCTCCTGAGTAGCTAGGATTACAGGCATGAGCCACCAACACCTGGCTGAGATTTACTTTTCTAGCAGTTGATTCTGCCTGTTCTTGGCAAGGCAAGGTCCCTGTAGAATGACACTTAAAAACACATATTTGGCCCCCAGGGTGTGCCTGTGTGTGGGCTCTGCTTCAGGCCCTTGAGAACTCTGCTAGGGAGGGAAACAAACAAAACTAAACTGTGGCAGAGTGTGCCAAGTTCACTCAAGGTGATAGGTGCTGAGTGCCTCCTAGGCTGAGCCTGCAGTGTGTTCTTGGAACACAATGTGCAGGGGACCACATGGTGGGTACCACCCCCCCCTGCCCCCACCTCTGTCACACAAGTGTCCCTGAACACATGCCAATTTTGAGTTGGGTCTTGGTGAGTCCTCTACTTCCAGCTTTTTCCTGGCTAATTGCAGTCTCTTGGATTTGTCTGCCCAGACTGGCTTTATTTTTATTTTTGCCAGTCCTGGGCCTTGAACTCAAGGGCCAGGGCACTGTCCCTGAGCTTCTTTTACTCAAGGCTAGCACCACTTCCAGATTTTTCTTTGTATGTGGTACTGAGGAATTGAGCCCAGGGCTTCATTCATGCTAGGCAAGCACTCTACTACTAAGCCTTATTCCCAGCCTTTGGGCTGGCTTAAAATAGAGATCCTCAGATCTCAGCCTCCTGAATAGCTATGACTACAGGCGTGAGCCTCTGGTGCCAGCTAATAGGATGTTTTAGCACTTGTGTACATTGCGCCATGTTCAACATAGCTGTCTCAAGTATTTATCATTTCTTTATGGTGACAGTTTTCATGTCCTGTCTTCTAGCTTTTTGAGAATGTGGTTCATTATTGCTGTCCACCATCCCCTGCACCTGCAGTCATACCTAGCACTCCTCACCCTCAGTTGTTTTCTGTTCTTTTCTTTCTTGGTGGTACTGGGATGGAATCCAGAACTCTTGTATGTACAGCAACTGCTTCTCTATTTGAGCCATGTCCCAGTCCTTTATTCTTTATGTCTAATTTTGGTTTTTAAATAGAGTCTTTAGCTTTTATCTGGGGTAGCCTTAGACCATGAGCCAAGTAGCTGGGATCATAGTAGCCCCTATTTTATTTTATTTATTTTATGCCAGTACTAGGACTTGAACTCAGATCCTTTGTTTCTTTTGCCCAAGGCTGGCACTCTACCCTTCACTCCACTTCTGGCTTCTTGCTGGTTAATTGGAGATAAGAGTCTCACAGACTTTCTTGCCCAGGCTGGCTTCAAACTGTCATCCTGAGATCTCAGTCTCCTGAGGAGCTATGATTACAGGCATGAGCCACCAGTTCCTGGCCTTATTTCACTTTTAAAGAGGTGTCTTGGGTAAAAGCAGATCTGCGAATTGTCCTTCTGTTGGAGTACTGGGGACTGAGACCCCTCAATCTGTGTATAGTATCTGTCTATAGCTAAGAGAATTGTATACCTGGCACCCCAAACCAGTGCCATTGGCTGTGGTGCTGAGACTATAGAGTTCTTCCTGAGCCAGCCTGTGGTAGAAGAGAGTGGGAGAAGCTGGCTTTTGTCCACCTGGCTGTGACCATACATCATTCACTGACAGGTAAAGTTTCCAGAGCCTGGTCTTATCCTCAGTGCTTTTTCCTGCAGCCCTGTTCCCAGAGTTCAGCCTCTAGCCCTCCTCTTCCTGTGGCAATCCCTTGGTGTGTGAGAACACCGTGATCTTGCCACCTTCCCGCTCAAGGTGTAGAGGTGGCACTGATGACTGGATCTGGGCAAAGGTTTGTAGGGTTGAGTGGGAACACATGAACTTCTGCTCTACCTCAGCAAACAGGTGCCTATGAGTCACTTGGGGTTATTGTCAACACTGTAAACAGTTCTGTGGTTCTTGAATACACAGGCAATGCATTGACCAATCATGTAAGGTTCTGTGGGTACACACTCCAGGCCTCCAACCCCATCCTGATTGGTGGAGTTGACTTGTTTGTTGTTTGCTTTATGGTTTCAGAACATTTGTGATCATTGGTGGAAACACACAATGCTGTGCGGATATGTTGGACATGGCCCCTTACGTAATGGGATTTGCGGCCTGGGGGTGTAGCTCTGTGGGAATGCATACCCTTAGCCTTGATTTGATCCTCAGCTAATGAAAGGTCATTTAATATCTCACCAACCATGAAAGCCCCACAAATGAGGAGGGCCTGTGCCTCGCCATCTTTGTGGTCTCCAAAGTGCTCTCTTTCCCCCTTCATCCTCACCACATTAAGTCCTCCCAGTTTCTGTGCTTCCATTCTCTTTCTGCTGTTGGTGGTCTTGGTCAGTCCCTGCCAAGCTCACCCCCATCTGGATTCTTTCTCCCCCTTCCATGGTACCACTGCTAGACTTAACTCACCCCTTTGCAGTTGTGTATACCTGTGTGTGTGTGTGTGTGTGTGTGTGTGTGTATTTGTGGCACTAGGGATTGAACCCAAAGCCTCACATGTGCCAGACACACTGTCTAAAACTGCCTTATGCCCCTAGGCTTACTCAATTTCAAATCAACCTCCTGGGCTTCTTTCCTGTGGGCTTCTCAAAGATATAAAGTGGCCAATGATAGAGGTGTGTAGCTAAGCACAGTTGCATACACCTGTAGTCCAAACACTTGGGATGTAGAGGCAGGCAGGTTGTGGTACCAGGCCAGCCTGGGGCACATAGTGAGACCCTTATCTCAGAAGAAAAGAATAAAGCAGTGAAAGTAGTCTAGGGCTGGGAAGTGTGTCTCCGTAATAAAGTATCTGCTTAGTAAGTATAAAGCCCTGAGTTAAAACCCCAGTACCATCCCTGAAAGGAAAGAGAGTAATACCCTTCTCTGCGGTGGGAATAGAGTTTAAAACTGGCTGGGGATGGAGGAGTTCTTTTATTTTGGAGGACTGTGTCAAGCATGCATGGGCACTCCGTGGGTATTGACTGGATGAGTGAGTGAGTGAACAAACGCCTTCCATCTCAGTTTGCTGATTTTCCTCAGGTGCCAGGTTGGGTTCCATTGCATCTCTGAAGCAGGGGAAGGAGGCTCCAGCTCCCTCCAGTGCCTTCTGCCATCACTGGTTACCTGGCAATGTGATCATGTTGGCATCAGAGGAGAGAATTCAGTCTTTCTAGATCTTTTCACATCAGTTAAATACATGAATAAGTTTGCCTATTTAAAACATTAGTGATGGCTGGAGATGTGATTTATGTGGTAGGGCATTTGCTTAGCAAGCCCAAGGACCTGAGTTCAAACCCTAGTACTACCAAGTAAAGACATAAGTGATGGGCTAGAAACATGGCTTAGTGGTAGAGTGCTTGTCTACCATGCATGAAGCCTTGGGTTCAATTCCTCAGTTCCACATACACAGAAAAAGCTGGAAGTGGCACTGTGGCTCAAGTGGTAGAGTGCTAGCCTTGAGCAGTGCTAGCTCAGGCTCCGAATTCAAGCCCCAGGACTGGCAAAAGAAAAAAAAGACACAAGTGAAAGCAAGCAAAGGTGTGTGCCAGCTTTTGAGGCTCTGCGTGGACACAGCAGGCAAGGATGGCTGGCTGCCGGTGGCTTGAGGTGAGCAACAATGGTAATATGCCAGGATGGTAATGTAGTGTGGATGTGACCAGTCTGGGGTTTGAACGAAGCTCTTAACCTGTGAGGCCAATGTTCTTTGGCAGCTCAGCTGGGTTGGCTCAGCTGGATTTAAGTCCCCCTCATTCCCCAGTGAAACGAGCATCCAGGGGAGTACAGAAAACCAAGAGCAAGACCTTGGGAGGTAAGCCCAGGATTGTCCCCAAAACCAGTCACCAAGGAGCTTGTGAGTGCCAAGTATAGCGCACAGCTTCCTGTGTGTGAGGCCAGGAAGCCTGGCATTGCACAGCTGAGGTCAGTGGAAGGAAGGAAGGGAGGAAGGAAGGAAGGAAGGAAGGAAGCCATTCCTCACAAGAAGTGCTTTTCCCCTGGCCCTTCTTTGGGGTTCACTGAGCAAAGCAGTCAGCAGCCTGGAGCTGTGCAAGTCTTTTTAGAGTCCCTCACATGTGCCAGGTTCTCTGCCGGGCTAGGTTCTCTGTGTGTGGACAAGACCAACAACAAGGAAAGAGGCCTGGGTGGCAGGAACAGAGGATTGGGCTGGGTGTGGTGGTGTATGCCTGTAATCCCAGCTACTCAGGATGCAGGGTTAGGAGGATCATGGTTAAAGGCCAGTCTGGACAAAATTAACAAAGGGTCCTATCTGAAAATCAAAAAGCAAATGGGCTGGAGGAGTGACTCAATTGGTAAGAATAGTGAGGCCTTGAGTTTAAAAAGGAAGAACAGAGGAATGGCTTCCCTAAACCCACCTGGGCCTGAACCTGGGCTTCAGACTCAGCTGGTCCCCTCACTATAGGGTCCAGCATCTGGAGATGGGAGCAAGAAGACAGAGCCCCGGTCCGGTGTAGCAGTAAGGAGGGGTAAGGCCTGGGGATCTGGGACAGGGTGTAGGAAGAGGTGCTTTGCCTAAGTAGCAGGTAGCCAGTGCTGGGTGGAGTGCTGGGTGCTTCATACCTCCTGTGTGCTTGTCTTGCCAAGTAGGAAAGCCTGAGTGGCCTTCCTAGCACTTGGTGAGTGCTGTGCTGTGAACAGTACATGAGGACCTGTGGCTCTGGCCCAGGGCATCTTGCTCCTTTAGAACTCAGCGCAGAAACATTGAGCACCTATGCTGTGCAGGGCCTAGGACATTACAGAGAAGGAAGCAGCAGCCTCACCCTCCATGTGTCCTTCCCCAGGGCCAGTGCTGTTACTGTGGAAGGACTGAGCTAGCAAGATGCTGGCATTTAAAGAAGCAGGTCCTGGGCTGGGAAGTTGGCTCAGTGGTAGAGTGCTTGCCTTGCAAGCCTGAGGCCCTGGGTTCCATTCCTCAGCACCATATAAGCAAAAAGAAAAAAGCCGGAAGTGGCACTGTGGCTCAAGTGGTAGAGCGCTAGCCTTGAGCTGAAGAGCTGAGGGACAGTGCCCAGGCCCAGAGTTCAGGCCCCACAACCGGACCCAAAAAAAATAAATAAATAAAGAAGCAGGTCCTGTCCTCCATCTTTGCCTTGCTCTGAAAGTACAGGTAGTTGCCAGTGGCTGGAGCTCCAGGGGGCCATGTGTGATTCTTGCTTCATATCTGATGTGGGCCAAGTCATCAAACCTTTGTGCCAACTATAGCTTGTCTCTGAGGGTTAGGGTTTGGTGGTTTCTGGTGTTGAACCCAAGGCCTCATCTGCCCAGGGTTACTAGGAGGAAGAGATGAATGAGTGTCATATGATAGTGGTTTAATATGTGTCATCATTTCAATAGGTGTGCCTGTCCTGGGTTTGAAGTCAGGGCTGGGCACTGTCTCTAAGCCTTTTTGCTCAAGTCTAGTGCTATACCACTTCAGCCACAGCTCCACTTCTGGCTTTTGGCTGATTAATTGGAGCAAAGAGTCTCACAGACTTTTCTGCCTGGGCTAGTTTTTTTTTGGTCTGGTCATGGGGCCTGAACTCTGGGCCTGGGCGCTGTCCCTCAGCTCTTCAGCTCAAGGCTAGCACTCTACCACTTGAGCCATAGCACCACTTCGGGCTTTTTTCTTTTTGCTTATGTGGTGCTGAGGAATCTAACCCAGGGCCTCATGCATGCAAAGCAAGCGCTCTGAGCCACCTTCCCAGCCCCCTGGGAAGCTTTGAACCATGATCGTCAGGTCTCAGCTTCCTGAGTAGTTAGGATTATATGTGTGAACCGTTGATGCCCAGCTCAATGGATTTCTTTAGAAGAAAATAGGTAACAGGGCACCCGGAGTGAGCGGGGGAGCTGGGGTAGGCTGCTCAGCTACCCGAGGCCCTGCAGATTCCTTAAGAAGCTCCTGATGTCCAGGGAAGAGGGAGGATGTCTCATGCCAGGTCAATGTGTCTCAGTTGAGACAAAGCAGGATGGGGCAGGAGGTGCAGGAGGGATGAACCAGCCCTGAGGTTGTTCCTTGGCAAGTTCCCTGAGAACTGGAGTGCACCATGGACCTGAGGAGCTTCCTGCGGTGACCTCAGTCTTTGTCAGCATTTGGGAATCTGGTTGATAGGTCAAGAGCTATTGAGTAACCAAGCTCCCTCCCTGACAGCAGCACCTCATTCCCTGAGCAGGCCCACACCCTGCAGCCGGCAGCTGCTGTTCTGAGTCCTCTGGGACTGAACCTCAGTGATATCTGCCACTGTGGACAGGCATTTAAGAGGGTGTGGCCAGAGCTCAGCCCTCACTGGGTCCTTCTCCGGGGTTATTTAGTTTGATCAGTGCTGTCATCTCTGGAAGGACTGAGCTGTCAGTCTGCCGGCAGGACAGTCTTTGAAGCCCATACTTAGCTTGCAAGGTGGAGCAAGGTGGAGTGAAAGCAAAGGTGGCAGGCGTGCTGACACCCAACCAGCATGCCGCAGCTGGGCAAAAAGTTAAAGGAGAGGCCCTAGAACTGCCATGTTCTGGGTGTGTCCTCCCAAACATCCCCTCTTGGTAGCTTGGTGCCTGGGGTGGCCACATGGGCAGGTGTAGGCCTTTTAAGAGGGGAAGCTGGTTGGAGGTCCCCAGATCAATTGGGGACCTGTCCCGGGAAGAGACTTTGGGACCCCAGTATCTCTCTGGCCTCCCACCTAGAGATGTGTTCTCGTTCTAGCATACGTAACTCTTCCTATCAGAGCTGAGCCTGCTGCCACCACTGTTCCCTGTCTCTTCTTTATAAAGTTAGCCTGCCTCCAGGATCTTGTTGCAGTAACAGAATTGGACTAAGGCACGGGGCTTGGAGCAGCCCCCTCCATGCAGGGGTGCCATATAGTAACATCTCCTACCACCATTGGACCGGAAAGCAGGGTTCTCATGTCCCAGCTTGCCCCTACAGCTTGTCCCGGGCAAAAGGAAGCCATCAGCCTAGAGGAACACCACACATAGCCTCATGTCTCTATCCTGTCTGTGTGTGGGAAGCATGTGAGGGTTTTGTCTCCCTGCCATCGCATATGAGAACGCAGTGCTGTGGTGGCTTTTTTTTTTTTTAATTAAAAAAAGGTGATATACAGATGGGGCTGGGAAGGTGGCTCAGTGGTAGAGTGCTTGCTTCGCATGCATGAGACCCTCGGTTCAATTCCTCAGCACCACATAAACAGAAAAAAATAGAAGTGGCTCTGTGGCTCAAGTGGTAGAGTGCTAGCTTTGAGCTGAAGAGCTGAGGGACAGTGCCCAGAACCAGAGTTCAAGCCCCACAACAAGAAAAAATAAAAATAAAAAAATAAATGTGATATACAGATGGTTTACAGTTACATGTCAGGTAAAGAGTACATCTTTACATCTTTTTTTTTTTTTTTGGGTTTGTTGGTTGTGGGGCTTGAATCAGGGCCTGGGGGCTGTTTCTGAGCTCAAGGAGCTATTTGGCTCAAGGCTAGTACTCTACCACTTTGAGCCATTGTGTGACTTTCAGGTTTTGAATGGTTAATTGGAGAGTCTCTTGGGGCCAGGCACTGGTGGTTCCTGACTAATCCTAGCTACTCAGGAGGCTGAAATCTGAGGATCACCATTTGAAGCCAGTCCAGGCAGAAAAGTTCCCGTGAGGCTCAAGTGGTAGAGCACTAACCTTGAACACAAAGGGGCTTAGGGTTTTAAGGATATAACTTTTTTTTTAATTGTGAAAATACCATACAGAGGGGTTACAATTGCATGAACAAGGTAATGAGTACATTTCTTATCAAGCATTGTTGCCTCCTCTTTTGTTTCCCCTTCCCATCCTGTCCCCCCCCCCAAAGTTGTAAAGTTCGTTTTCCGAGATAACGATAATGTCTTGTACATCTCATTGTTGCAATGGGTCCACCTGTATCCCTATTTAAACAATTTGTTTTTTCCCTTCCCCTCCACAAATTATACCAAGGAGAAAGTCTTATGGGGACTTTTCTTCCCAGGCTGTCTTTGAATTGTGATCCTTAGATCTCTGCCTCCCAAGTAGTTAGGATTACAGGTATGGGCCACTGGCACCCAGCTAAGCATACATTTCTTTTTCTTTTCTTTTTTTTTTTTTTTGGGTCCCATCATGGACTCTGGGCCTGGGCGCTGTCCCTCAGCTCTTCAGCTCAAGGCTAGCACTCTACCACTTGAGCCACAGTGCCACTTCCGGCTTTTTTTTTCTGCTTATGTGGTGCTGAGGAATCAAACCCAGGGCCTCATGCATGCAAAGCAAGTGCTCTACCACTGAGCCACCTTCCCAGCCCCAGCATACATTTCTTTTTGGACAGTGTCACCCCTTCCCTTGATCTCTCCCAGTTTTGTGACTTTTTTTTTTTTTTTTTTTGTGTCCAGTCGTGGAGCCTGAACTCTGGGCCTGGGAGCTGTACCTTAGCTCTTCAGCTCAAGGCTAGCGCTCTACCACTTGAGCCACAGCACCACTTCTGGCTTTTTACTTTTTGTTTATGTGGTGCTGAGGAATCGAACTCAGGGCCTTACACATGCAAGGCAAGCGCTCTACCACTGAGCCACTTCCCAGCCCCCAGTTTTGTGACTTTTACAGACATCAGCATACCCAGCTCTGTCCCACTGGGAGAGATGGAATGCTGTGGATAGAATACCAGGTGACTCCTGTAGATCACGTGACTGTCCATACTCAGGTTGCAGAGGTCACCCAAGGCTTGTGCTCAGTACACATTTGGTTGAGAACAGCCTCTGTAGTGGCTTCATGCCAAGGTAAAACACAGCAGAGCCAGGGCAGGGTTAAAATGGTGCTATTGAAAGCCTCAGCTCCATCTAATCTGGGCTGACCCTGCATAACCCTCATTGGCTCCACCAATTTCTCAGCTTTCTGAGGAGGCCACTTGTTAGATAGAAGAAAGGTATTGACTCTTGAGATTCACTAGTATTGGGCATTGAACTCAGGGCCTTGTGCTCGCTGGATAGGTACTCTACCACTGGACCCATCCTTTTTACTGTAATTATCTTTTTTTTGTGTGTGTGTGTCGGTTTTGGGGCTTGAACTCTGTGCCTGAGTGCTGTCCTTCAGCTCTTCAGCCCAAGGTGAGCACTCTACCACTTGAGCCACAGTGCCATTTCTGGTTTTCTGGTGGTTAATTGGCGATAAGAGTCTCATGGACTTTCCTGCCCAGACTGGCTTTGAACTGTGAGCCAAAGATTTCAGCCTCCTTACTAGCTAGGATTACAGGCATGAGCCACCAGCACTTGGCTTGTAGTTAGTTTTTGAATAGGGTTTCCAATTTGTTCCTGGGCCAGAATGAACCATGATCTTGCCATTTCTACTTCCCACAGAGCTGGGATGACAGATGTGTACCACCACACCCAGCTCTCATTGGTTGACTTGGGGTTCTTGCAAAGTGTCCAGTTTGGCCTTGAACATTGATCCTCCTGATCTAGACCTCCCTGGAAGCTTGGATTACAACCATAAGCCACCACTTCTGTCCTAGAAGCACCCTTTTTGCTAAATGTCCCTACCTGCTGCGGGTGAATGGACTAGCACAAGAACCCCTGGGACCATTGTGACCAGAGGTGGTGTCACCCTTCCTTGTCTTGGTAGAAGATGGTAGCTAAGGGAGCCGCAGAAGTGGCAGGCAGGGCCCCTCAGTGCCCTCACAGCTCTCTCTGTGAGTGGCTGTCAGGGGCACCGTCAGTCTCTGAATGTCTCTACATAGGCTAGTTATGAGAATAGAAGGCCAGGACTCATGTAATGCCCCACTTGTTGCTGTGTGTGTGTGTGTGTGTGTGTAGAAGGCCAGGACTCATGTAATGCCCCACTTGTTGCTGTGTGTGTGTGTTGGGGTGGGGGGAACTTGGTCCCTACTCCTGGCTCTTGGTTAAAGAGCCAAGCGGCACAGTGCAGCTTTGGTCTAGGCAGATCTGCTTCCCTCACCTGCAGCCCTCAGTGCCCATTAACTTTCACGAAGAGTACCCAGTGCCACACTTACAGGGAAATGTGTGGCCAAACCTGGGAGCAAACAGTTGGGCCCATGGGAGGTGCTGCAGGGCACAAGGAGGAGACCTCAGGGTAAAGATGCTGATGGTGGGTGTGTTGCTGTTGTTTTAATTTCTATCAGATCTATTTTCCTTATGTAATTTGGTTTTTAGATTAGTGTTAGAGTGGAACCCGGGCCTCAGACTTACTAGACATATCATCTCCAGCCCTTCTTGTTTTAACCTTTTTACAGTTAGAGGAAAGCTGCAGAATAGCCCAAGGAGCTGTGTGTCGCACCAAGCTTCCATAATGCAAACTTCTTACATAATTGTACTAAAGTGAGCTCTCATGGGAATCAGTGTTATGCAGTGAGATCAACGCCCAGGTGGAGACTACTTTGTTGACCTGGTTTGTAAAGATGGTGAATTCTTTGCCCACTGCTCAACTGTTGTTTTAACAAGAAATCAGCCGTGCTTATATAACCAGACACAAAGACTAGCATTAGGAAGGTAACAAAGGTATATATTACCTAATCAGAAATTTTTTTCAAAGCCAGGCTTGGCAGATCAAGCCTGTAATTCCAGCTACTTGGGAGGCAAAGATCAATAGGATCCTGGTTTAAGGTCACCCTGGAAAAGTTTGTAAGACCTCATCTCAGCCAATAAAAGGAAAGCTAGGTGTGGTGGTGCATACCTGTCATCCTTGCTTGACAGGGTCAAGGTCCAGGTTGGCCAGAGCATAGTGGGGAAGATCATATTTTTGAGAAAATAGCTGAAGAGGGGCTGTGAAGTAGGCTCAGTGGTAGAGTGCTTGCTTTGCATGCATAAGGCCCTGGATTCCTCAGCACCACATAAGCAGAAAAAGGCAGAAGTGGCGCTGTGGCTCAAGTGGTAGATCCTAGTCTTGAGGGACAGCGCCCAGGCCCAGAGTTCAGGCCCCATGACTGACCAAAAAAATAAAATAAAATAGCTGAAGAGCCAGGCCCTGGTGACTCACTCCTGTAATCCTAGGTACTCTGGAGGATCATGGTTCAAAGCCAGCCTGGGCAGGAAAGTCTGTAAGACTCTTATCCCCAATTAACCACCAGAAAACCAGAAGTGGCACTGTGGCTCAAGTGGTAGAGTGCTTGTCTTAAGCTGAAGAGCTGAGGGAGAGTGACTAGGCCCAGAGTTCAAGCCCCATGACCGACAAAAAAAAAAAAATAGCTGAAGAATGTATTCAAATTTTGCTAATAATATCTTCTTATCCTCTCTTCCTCTTGTCTCTCCCAGTCCTTCTCTTCTCTCTTTCTTCCTTACCCCCTAGTATTAGTGTTTGAACTCAGGGACTCACAGTTGGTAGGCCAGCTCCCTACCACTTGAGCTATGTACCGCCCCCCACCCCGCCACCTCTTTTTGCTTTATTTTTTTTCTGACAGAATCTTGCATTTTTGCCCAAGCTCACCTTAGACTGCAATCCTCCTGCCTGTGCCTCCCAGAAACTGGGATTCCAGGCATGAGCCACCATAGCCATTTGTAATTCCTTTTATAGCAAAGGAAAATGCTTTTCCAGACCAAGATCACATACTGCGTTTAACCTGGAGCTGTCTTTATTCTTTCTTTGTCTTTGATAGCCTTGACATTTTCCAGAAAGCTGGGCCATTTCTTTGTGGTTGTTCCTCAGTTTGAGTTTGTGTGATGTTTTCTCACAATACAAGAATTGTGTTTTGTGCTTTGGGTGGAATGTGGCAGAGTGGTACTATGTCCATGTGCACCATAGCAAGTGGCCTGTGATGTCCTTCTGTCCCCATACTAGGCCTCATGACCTGTGTCACCTGGCCATCTTAGCCACATTCTCCCTGGAGAGTTGTTTACCCTTTCCTGTCGGTGTCTCCTGTGAATTCTTCATGAGTTCATGGTCATGTTAGTCCTTATAGGATGCGGGCTTGCATCAAGAAGTGCTGGGAGCCTTGTGGAAGTTCCCAGGCCCTGAGGGCACCCTGGGTGCTCCTCTGAAAGAGTGGCTGTGAAGGAACTGGCCTTGCAACTGACTTGCCCTCAGGTGTCCTAGCTTGCCACGTAACCACCAGGCCATTCAGGTGTCCTAGCTTGCCACGTGACCACCAGGCCACATGCCACATGATGCACACCAGGCCACATAATGCAGCCCAGGCTGCCCTTGCTACTGTAAAGCTGAGGCCTTTGGACTTTTGCACAATGACTTCATTTTAAATCAAATAAAGGGCCTGCCCTAAGAGATTTCATTACAGTAACAGAAAGCACACTTGTATAACTACTGTGATGATTGTTATGGGTTGTTTTTTTTCCCCATCCAGTCAGGGTCTTGTGCACAGTCTAGACTAGCCTTGAACTCATGGTATGGCCCAGGCTGGCCTCAAACTCGTGATCTTCCTGCCTTAGCCTCAAGTGATGGGATTACACCTTTGCTCAGTTGGTGATTTTCTAAGACCTTCATCTTTCTGCACTTACTAGTTAATTTTCTGCTGTATGGAAGAGCTATCCTGCCTTGCCTGTTGACTTATTTATACTAACTGAATTATTCTTTTATTTGTTGAGTTACAGTACACTAGGAATGTTGCTTTAATGCTGGGGTTCCAGTGTGTGGGCTTGTGGAAGCTCCCTAGGTATACTGCTGAGTTGGACAGTTCCCTCATGCTTGAATGCTTCCTTAGTCTCTGGCTCAGTGTGGTTAATATTGTTCTTCCCCCTGTTTCCTGCCCTGGTGAAGCCCTGGTTCCCTTAGATGGGGAAACCAAGACCCAGCACTGAGGGAGCTTTGTTACTGCCACCAGGTGCACCCTGCACATGCCCCATAGCCACCTTTATAGTCTACGCCATGTGTGGACTGGGGCCTCCACCTCACCCAACCCCACCAGTCCTTTCCTCTCCTTCCCCCTAACTAACTTCCTTCTGCAGCAGTATGGACTCCAGCCTCCGTAGCAGTTTATTTCTTCCATAACTGTTTCATCATATTTGTTGATGAAGCCATCTGATCCTATTTTGGGGAAGACTTTTCTTCTACTTACTAAAATTCTTTGATAAAGAATTGTTCAAGGAAGTAGTGCTGTGGCTCAAGCGGTAGAACGCTCGCCTTGAGCTGAAGAGCACAAGGACAGTGCTTAAGCCCAGAGTTCAAGCGCCACCACCACCACCACCAACAAAAAAGAATTGTTCAAGCCAGGCACGGGTGGCTCATGCCTGTAATCCTAGCTACTCAGGAGGCTGAGATCTGAGGATGGCAGTTCAAAGCCAACTGGGTAGGAAAGTACATGAAACTCTTATCTCCAATTACCCACCAGAAAACCAGAAGTGGCGCTATGGCTCAAGTGGTACAGCCTTAAGCTGATGAGTGAGGGACAGTACCCAGGCTCAGAGTTCAAGCCCCATGGCTGACCGCCCCCCCCCCCCAAAAAAAAAGAATTGGTCAAGTTATTTATCGTTTGTGATTGAGCTTTTCTGGGTACTTTATATCTTTAAAAAAGTGTCCATGCTGGGCACTGGTGGCTCATGCCTATAATATTAGCTACTCAGGAGGCTGAGATCTGAGGATTGAGGTTCAAAGCCAGCCCAAGCAGGAAAGACTGTGATACTCTTTTTTATTTTTTTTTGGGGGGGGTCCAGTTGTGGGTCCTGAACTCTGGGCCTGGGCGTTGTCCCTCAGCTCTTCAGCTCAAGGCTAGCACTCTACCACTTGAGCCACAGCGCCACTTC
>NW_012267359.1:1858986-1869484 GCF_000151885.1 Dipodomys ordii
TGGCTCAAGTGGTAGAGCGCTAGCCTTGAGCTGAAGAGCTGAGGGACAGCGCCCAGGCCCAGAGTTCAGGCCCCACGACCGGACCCCCCCCCAAAAAAAAAAAAAAGAAAATATCTAGCTTGTAGGAGTCCCATTTATCCTTTTACCTAGAACCCTGGAACACACACAGCAAGATGTAGACAGGAGTAGTGAGTTTCCTGTCCCCTGAAGGGCATAGGTGAGGGGCCTGGGGAGGGACCTGAACTGTGATTCTATTCCTCCACACCTCCCCCATGCTCGCCCTCCTCCAGCCCGAAGGGGCAAGGAAGCCAGGTTTGCAAAGCCCTGGGCAGACACAACAATGGCGTGCTTTGCAGAGCCGGGAACAGGATGTGTTCATTTGCCAGACAACTCCTTGTCAGCCAACAGCTCAGTCCCACACAGCACACACTGCTCCAGGCCCCAGGGTCTTCACGGAGTGAGCAGTCTCTCCTTGCCGCTTTTGCTACCCTGTACTGACGCCTTCCTGAGTCTTAGGAGCCACTGCACCATTGTGTCTGTAATGTCTGCTGGTCTTTCCTTAGCTTTTGTTTAAAGTGTATGTGTATGTGCGCACTCATGAGCGTGCATGGTTGCACATGTTTCACTAGGAATGGATCTTAGGCCAGAGACTTGAGGTTCTTCAAGTGTCAGTTCAGATTATTTATCACTAGTGACCTTAATCTAGAGGTCTGTGCCCCAGGCCTCCATGATGCTGGGACCTTCTGTCACCAAGGCTATACTACCTAGTGTCCTAAATGTTTCACCTTGATTTTTTTTTTTCCACTGTGACTCATTCTGTTTTGTGTGCCATTGTACCTCCGTGTAGCCCCCTTGGGGTCCCTTAGTGAGTCTTAGCATACCTGCGGGTTTTGGTGGAGGGAGGAAGGGGGCTCTTGGCATCCACTTTCCCCATTGTTCCCTTTAGAGGGTAGAGAGGCTGCTCTGTGTGTGTTTGTATGTGCACATGCACACGTGCCGTGCACAGGCGATGTTCCTCTGTGAGCCTGTGTGAAGTATTTTGAACCCCAAGTTAGGTTACTGAATTATATCTGGGAAACGACTTGGATCACATTGCCAAGGCTTTGTGGGGACTGTGGTCTGGCCAGGGAGCCTGCTAGAAGTTGTAGCCCCTGGGGCCTGGTGAGTGAAGCCCCCTTTCCCCTTTTTCAGGGTGCCTTGGACACATGGCTACTTGTGTGGGGGAGGGCTGGCCGTGGCCATCTGCTGGGGAATGTAGTCAAGGCTGTGGCTACACTGGTGCTGCCCGGGCTGGGCACAAGGTGGCCTTCGTGTGGTAGTTGTCTGCAGAGCCATGCAGGGCTTCTGCTGAAGTCTTGCTTGCTCTGCACCCACTTGTGCTTACAGATGCATTCCCTGTCCCCCTGGGGTCCCCTCTATTGTATGGGACACCTCATCCTCTTCTGGCTGTTTTCCATGGCCCCTTCTGATGATGGTCCTGTTCTCTTCCTGCCCCTCACCCATCCTCCCTGTCCTCAGAGCTTTCTCAATGCCCCCCACTTGTGAGGGGGCTCTTGGGTTGTACTTGTTCCCAGGCCATATGGTACCCCTATGGACCTGTGCAGATTCTGGCCTGGGGCTGATGGGATGCATGGACAGAGAGGTGACCTGCCCAGGAATGTGCCCGCCATGTGTATTCCCTCACTACAACCAGTGCTGGGGTGCATGACAGAGAGGTGACCTGCCCAGGAATGTGCCCGCCATGTGTATTCCCTCACTACAACCAGTGCTGGGGTGCATGGGCTCCAGGGCCCTTTGGCAGGAATGCTTAGCAGCATGGGCACTGGGCAGAGGCAGCTGTGATGCTAGAATGATCCAGAAGCCTCTCCAAGAGCCTAGAGCAGACTCAGCCTGCATCCTACCCTCCTGGCTGTGCAGATCCAGTGGCGAGTTAGTACAGGACACACTTAAGAAGGATTAAGGGAGCCCTGTTGGTGAAGTCAGACCCCACTAGAAAGGAGCCTCAGGGTTCCCTAGACTGGGGATCCTCACACCCTTCCCTCCCTCACACAGTCTAGAAGGGTGCCCCATGCCCCTAGGGGGCTGCAGGGAGAGGGCTGTCAGGGTTTAGAAGTATCTTCAGCAGACCAGGGTTTAAAGCTGAACAGTAGTGTGAAGAAGCTTGAGGCCCAGGGAGGTTGAATAACCAGTCCCTGTGCACATAGCACAATCCAGACTTGGCTGGTTTTTGTTTTAACTAGAGGCACTTCACTTGTCCAGCAGGGGCTGGAATTGTTTTCCCTGGGATGCTGGGAAAAAGTATTTCAGGCCTTGCAGGCCAGGGAGCCTCGGTGTAATTTAGGATATCACATAGGTACTAAGGGGACAACAGATGAAACAAATTCTGTGACTTTTTGTTGATATAATTAAAGTAACAACATGAGCATCATTTTCTTTCTTCAGAATTGGGCTTTAAACTCAGGGTTACACTTGAGCCACACCTCCAGCCCCTTTGTCCTAGTTTTTTCTCAGCTAGGGTCTGGCTGACTTTCCCCTTGGCTGGCCTTGGACTGTAAGCCTCCTACTTCTGCCTCCCACGTAGTTTGGGTTAGAAGAACAAACAACCTGGCCTGAGTACAGTGTTTTTATGGGTAGTACTGGCGTTTCTAAGTACAATTTAAATGTGGATTGACTAATAAGAAGAGTGGAATTCGTTTTGGAATAACATTTTGCTTTAGTAGGGTTCAGGGTAGTTTTCCCATCATCAAAACGACCTGCAAATACTCACCTGTTGGAATCGGAGGCATGGCTCAAGTGGTAGAGCACCAGCTGTGAGCAACAAAGTGGAAACACACACAGGCACACACGTGTGCACACACACATCACACATCACTTACCTGTGAGGCTCTTTGATGCAGTTTTGTGGGCAATCTTTTTTTTCTTTGTCGGTCATGGGTTTGAACTCTGGATCTGAGCGCTATCTCCCAGCTCTATCAGCTCAAGGCTAGTGCTCTACCACTTGAGCCACAACACCACTTCTACTTTTCTAGTTATTTATTGGAGATAAGAATCTCACAGACTTTCTTGCCTGGGCTGGCTTTGAACTGGAATCCTTAGATCTTAGCCTCTTGAGTAGCTAGGATTACAGGCATGAGCCACCGGTGGTGTGGGCAGTCTTTGAAAGTATCTTTCAAAGATACGGGGTGATAGGCCTGGCTGGGCACTGGTGGTTCACGCCTGTAATCCTAGCTACTCAGTAGGCTGAGATCTGAGGATCATAGTTCAAAGCCAGCCTGGGCAGGAAACTCTGTGAGACTCTTATCTCCAATAAATAACTAGAAAACCGGAAGTGGTGCTGCGGCTCAAGTGGTAGAACACTCGCCTTGAGCTGAAGAGAGCAGGGACAGCACCCAAGCCCAGAGTTCAAGCCCAACGACCAACAACAGCAACAAAAAAGATATGTGGTGATGTAGTGATGTGAGGCTGAAGTGCATTTACAAATGGCTGCTGGATTTTCTTCATATCTGACTCTTAGTGGAAATCAGTTACTGTAGTTGAGGGCCAGGTGGGGGTTCCTTAATTGTATAGTAGACTCTGTGTGTGTGTGTGTGTGTGTGTGTGTGTGTGTGTGTGTGTGTGTGTAAGTTTTTGGCAGGACTAGGGTGTGTGTGTGTGTGTGTGTATGTGTGTGTGTGTAAGTTTTTGGCAGGACTAGGGTTTGAACTCCAGGTCTCTTTTGCTCTGGTTATTTCTGAGATAGGGTCTTACTTTTTTGCTTGAGCAAAAATGGGAGTCTTTTAAACTTTTGGTCTAGACAAGGCTGGCCTTGAACTTCGATCCTTCTGATTTCAGCCTCCTAAATAGCTGAAGTAACAAGAACGAGCCACCAGTGTCTGGCTAGGAGAAAAGTATCCAGGATCAACTTTAGATTTTCTGCTAAATGTGAGGGTTTTGGTTAGGGAGGTAGTGTGACCTGACTCATTTGTCAAGTGCTCCTCTGGCTGCTGTGTGGAGGTGGCCACCAGAAGTCTCTTGCAGCATGTGGCCAGGACATGATTCTGTGGGTACAGATGCTCTGCTGTCCCTGATCTCTACCACCCCCTCTCCTCCACCCCCCCCCCCCCCCCGCAACTTAGAAACCACCATAAACTTCCTCTTCTGAGTTGCTCAATCTACCTTGACTTGGCTTTGTGAGCATTTGTGTGCCTTTCCTGAAATATGGGGCCTGGGCTACCCAGTGAGGGCAGGGGGCCCATGGGCTTGCCCACAGCCATGCCCCGCATGCCAGTCCTGCACAGAGCAGACATGCAGCTAGCTGCAGACTGCTCTAAGCACCATTCGCATCACAGTTCTGTGGGTCAGGTCCTTCCAGAATCCTTAGGAGCGGGTCCAAAATGCAGGTCAGGTTGTAGAAGCCTGCAGACTCTGATGGGTGGGGCCATCCGGCAGGAACCACACCCATACACCCATTCAATTCTTCTTCAGAGCCAGACATCAATAAGGATGAGGGCTGGGACATGACCCCAGTGATCAGCACTTGTTCAGCCTGCGTAAAGCTTTGAGTCTAACATGTGCACGTGCACTCATGCAGATGAAATTAATGCTGGCTGTGGCAGGAGTACCTCTGAAAGCCAAGAATGGGGTAGTTCTGAGTGGAGGATGGACCAGCAATGCTAAGCCCAGACCCCAGCCCCTGCCCTGAACTTTCCTGGAGGCAGCGTATCAAGTGGAAGTCACATGCCACCTCCCCATACACGTGTAACACCTGCAATGCTGAGTGTGACAGGCCATGTGGGTGCAAGGTTCTTATTGGCCACAACACTGCTGCTCAGTGGAGTGACACGGTTTCCTAAGCCTGGCAGAAGGGAAGAAGTATCCTGCTCAGGGTTCAGGACTTCCCACACAGGCACACGTTGATTGCGTCAAATCTGCCAGGCTTCAGCTGGGGATGGACACCTGAGCCTCTTTCTAGCAAGCAGAGGTGGGGGTTCCCCTAAGTCCACCTTGAGTTCAGTGACTTGCCAGGATTCACAGACTCTGAAGATTTTTACATAGAATTGCAGTTTATTGAAGCAAGAGAATGCAGAGTAAAGGCAGCAAAAGGGGCTGGGAAGGTGATTCAGTGGTAGAGTACTTGCTTTGCATGCACGAAGCCCTGGATTCGATTCCTCAGCACCACATAAGCAGAAAAAGGCAGAAGGGGTTCTGTGGCTTAAGTGATAGAGTGCTAGCCTTGAGCTGAAGAGCTGAGGGACAGCGCCCAGGCCCAGAGTTCAGGCCCTACCACTGACAAAAAAAAAAAAGGCAAAAGAAAAGATGTGAAGGGCCAGGTGTTGTGTTTCACACCTGTAATCCCAGCCACGTGGGAGGTGGGGATGGGAGGATCATGGCCCAAGTCTGACTAGGCAAAAATGTGAGACCCTATCTGGAAAACTAAAACAAAGGTAGCCAAGGACATGGCTCCCGTGGTAGAGGCCCCAACTTCAAACCCCAGTACTTCCAATAAAGGGAGAGGGAGCGGGGAGAACAGCTCTACAAACATTCAGGTTTTCCCAGGATTGTGTGGGGGTAGGGAGGAGGTATTCAAGACTTTAGTACCAAATGGCTTTGTGTGAGATGGTTTGCCGTGCTGTAGGCTGGTGGAGGGGTTTGATGGAGGCCTGGCCTCAGGAGGATGCTAAGCGCTCGGTACGTTGAGTACACTTTGGCTCAGTGCTACTTGTGATTTAGGGTGGAATTATCAGGACAACCTTGGGTGGGCAGCCTCTGTGAAACCAGCCTGGGCTTGGGTCCTGTTGTTACAGAGAGCTGGCGGGCTGTGTCTGGAAGCTGCCTGCTCTGGTTCTGGCTCCAGCCATCCAGAATGTTACCCTGCTGAGGGATTTGAATCCCAACTCCTAGGCATTCATTGAACATCTCAACTACCAGCAGTACCGGCTTGCCATACCAGGGGTCCCAGGTAGACAGAGACATTTGTCAGGAGCGCATTCCGGGCCTCTCAGGGCACTTCCTAGGAGCAGCTCAGGGACCACTGCTCAAGAATGTTGGTGTGTGCCTGATTTGGGGCTACCCTGCAGCTGGGGACAGGCCTCCTCTGAGGCTTGATGGCACCAGAGCCTCCAGCCACATAGCACATTTGCCATTCCACACCCCCGGGGCGTTGGGGCCCTGGGACCCCTTTCTGCTCACATCTGACTTTGCTCTCTCCTGACAGTTTCATCATCGACACAGGGAAATTTCCACGAGGACACCAGTGCCACCATGCCCGAGGCCGCAACTGAAGAAGTGTCGCTTTTCAGCATGACAGACATAATTCTCTTCTCCGTCATTGTGGGGATCCTGACCTACTGGTTCCTCTTCAGAAAGAAAAAAGAAGAAGCAATTGAGTTCACAAAAATTCAGACAACGTAAGTGACACTGCCCTGTGTCCCCTTTTCACTCTTGCAGGCCACTGAAACGGCCATGGTTGGGCCTGTGGGGCTCCAGGAAGGGAGTGGGAGTTCCCTATTCCAATTTGGTAGCAGCTTCCTTTTTTCATTTTTATTGGGGTGCTGGGATCTAACCAGGGCCTCATGCTCCTAAGTGCTTGCAGCACTGCTGAAATTACAGCAGTAATTTCACAGCCTTCCCTCCTAGAAAAGCCTTTTCCAGCACAGTGAGTGCATACCTATGAGCCTATCTGATTATAGGCGGAGGTAGGAAGATCCCTGTGTGCACTGATGTTGACCCCTGGCAGAATCATGAGACCCTACTTGATAAATTATTAAAGCACAAAAGGACAGAGGGTATGGCTTATGTGGTAAAGCACAAGGCCCTGAGTTCAAATCCCAGTGTTATAAACTACAAAAGGAAGAATGAGAGAAAGAACGGGCCCAATCTTCTAGCAGACGATTGCAGCGGGCACTCCTTTACCACCCACCCACACACTGCTTTCCATTTTTAACACGTCTTACATGCTTCAAAATTGGAGTCAAAGCTGGGTGCTGGCGGCTCCTGCCTGTAATCCTGGCTACTTAGGAGGCTTAGATCTGAGGGTCCAGGTTTGAAGCCAGCCCCAGAAGGAATGACCATAAGACTCTTATCTCCAGTTAATCACAGGAAAAGTCGGAAGTGGTGCTGTGGTGCTGTGGCTCTAGTGATAGAGTGCTAGGGACAGCACCCAGGTCCTGAGTTCAAGCCCCAGGACCTAGACTTCAAACTTTGACCCTCAAATCTCAGCCTCCTAAATAGCTAGGACTACAGGCTTGAGCCATGATGCCTGGCAAGTAATGGATTTCATGATTTTTGTTGTTGTTGTTGTTGTTATTGTTGTTGGTTGTGGGGCTTGAACTCGGCCAGGGCACTGTCTTTCAGCTCTTTAGCTCAAGGCAAGCACTCTGCCACTTGAGCCACAATGCCATTTCCGGTTTTCTGGTCAGTAATTGGAGATAAGAGTCTCACAGACTTTCCTGCCTGGGCTGGCTTTGAATTGCAATCCTCAGATCTCAGCCTCCTGAGTAGCTAGGATTACAAGTGTGAGCCACCATACCCAAGCCTCATGATTTTTTTTTTTTTTTTTTTTTTGTCCCTTGTGGGACCTAACTCTGGGCCTGGGCCTGGGTACTGTCCCTGAGCTTTTCAGCTCAAGGCTAGCACTCTACCACTGAGCTACCTTCCTGGTCCTCATGATTTTTTTTTTATACATTTGTAAATATACTTTACATATTTGCCTGCCATTGCTCTCTTTTGTTCTCCTCCTTGCTTGTTTACCATTTCATTTACTTTTTTGTCTTTTGTGAGACTGGGTCTTGCCACAGCGCAGCCTGGCCTCCTCAGCCTCTGGAGTGATGGGATTACAGGTGTGTACCACCAAACCTGGCCCTGCTTACCATCTCTATTCTTCTTTCTATTCTTCTCCACCCTTACTTAGAAGAGCCCTTCAAGGAAGGCCTTTGGGCCCACTTTGCAGATGTGGAGTCTACTTGGGGTCCTGAGGTCTGCACTTTCCACAACCCGGCTCTTCCTTTGCCAGTGGCCTTCAGTCTCTGAGGACACTGGTCCTATGTCTGTCTCAGAGACATCATTTGGTCTGGACCTCTTATCATAAATGCTACCTCAGTGTTCCTTGCTGTTTTGTTTTCAGTTGATGTAGCCTAGAGGAGCCATGTTGCTGCCTTAGGCAATGCAGGAGGCCCAGGGTGGCAGGCTCTGGTTTTCAGGGCTGTGTCATGATGGGCTTGGGTTTGCAGGGGTGTGTCCTGATGGAGAATATGGGAAGCGCAATTAGGAGTACAGGTTTTAACCTGATCTCAGAGCTGTGGCTCATACTGAGAGGGTGTGGATGGAATTGTGAGCTGGGATGACCAACGCTGGCTTCATCTCTGCTCCTTCCTGGGTGGTGTGTGGGGGCGGCTAGCGGGAACCACATCCAGGATGTGTTCCTGATCATGTAAGGCCCTAGAACATCCAGCAAGAACCCAGTAGGGCAAGGTTGACATGAGGCCTGGGTGAAAGCAGTAGAAGGTGGGGCTGGGCTGGGGCACCCAGGCAGGCCAGACAGGCTGGGGAAGGAGTCTCTAGTGTGTGTGCTTCCCCAGAGCCACCAGGTGCGGCTGATCAGGTGATTGAGGAGATTTAAACATCTTTGCGGACAGGGCAGGCTGGGGCTCACTGGCGAGATGAGATCAGGGTTGTTGGAAGAAAAGTGATGAGATCAAATTTTTAAAAAGAATGTTAAGCCAGGCTTAGTAATAGAAGCCTGCAGTCCCAGTGCTCTGGAGGTGGAGGTAGGAGGATTGTGAGGCCTATGCCATTCTGGGGCATACAGATGCATACTCAAAAATAAAAAAAAAAAGGTTAAGACTTACAGAACTGTCGGTAGTGGGTCTGGCTGCCTCAAGGTGGAGCTGGGGAATAGGCAGGTATGGTGTGCAGGCTCACGAGGCAGATGGTCTCGGGAAAGCCTCACTGTCTGTGTCTGTAAACTCCCCCAAGGAGCGTGGCTTGTGCATTTGTACGTACATCAGAACCGGCTGGCACCCAGGGAGCCCTCGCCCCCCGCAAGCCACCCCTCCAGGGTCACCGTGACTTCTCAGAGCCGATGAGTTTAGTCTAAGTCATAAAACACTTGCCACTGGCTGGCTTCAGCGTGTCGGGCTTGGGCTGCCAGCCCTCCACCTGCCTGCATTGCCCCTGCCCACAGCCTTGCCCACCTTCTTTTGGTATGTTTGGCTTTTTCGGTACTGGTGTGTGAACTCAACGCTTCACCCCTTGAGTCCCATCCCCAGCGTCTTTGCTTTCATTCTTTTTCAGATAGGGTTTCACTCTTTTTACCCAGGCCAGGCTGGGACTGAGCTCTTCCTGCCTGTGCCTCCCACATGCCTGGGATTATAGGTGTGCATCACTGCACTGGGCTCAATTCTTTCATCTTAATTGTCTAATGACATCCAGTGTTAATTCCCACTTCTCTGGTGATCCATGAATTTGCTCCCATTCTGTAGCCTCATTGGCCATTGAGACCCCTTTTGGGTGAAAGTCTTGTTCTAGAGTCTGGGTCCTCTGTCTCCTTGTGGATTGGTGAGATAAGCAGTCACCGCCTGCTGCCGGCTTGCCTTTACTCTCCTAATTCAACTTTTGGGATGGAAGTTCTTTGTTTCTCCTTACTGTAACTTGCCAAACTTTTGGTTGACCTTAACCTTTATGGTTCATGTTTTTGTGTCCAGTTGAAGAAATCTTTACTGAAGTTGGGGTGCTGCTCTACAGGAGAGCACTCACCTAGCACATGTCCCCTCCCCAGAACAGGGAAAGAAGAAAGAGGGGAAGAATGTGGGTCATGAAAAAGTCCTTTGAAGATTGATAGTGTGTGAGTTCGGGGTTGGATCTTCCTTCTTGTCTCCAGCACAGGAACTGCAGACGGCCTTTCCTTACCCTGTGTCAGCAGCACAGCTGACATGGCAGGTGACATGGCAGGTGATCATGCCCCCCTCCAGGCAAGCCATTCCTGGGGGCCATTCTCTGGTCCTCATCCTGTTCTGGCTGCTCTGTGCTCTGGTGTCTTACAGGGACTCTCTTCTTCGCAGCTGGTAGCTTTGTTCCTTTCACAGCCTCTTGGCGCGTGCGTGCGTGTGTGCGTGCGTGCGTGCGTGCGTGTGTGTGTGTGTATATACCATCCTAGGCTTGAACTCAGGGCTTGAACTTCTTTTGCCCAAAGCTAATGTTCTACCACCTAAGTCACAGTTTTACTTCTGGCTTCTTTTTAGGTAGTTTAATGGAGATAAGAGTCTCAGGACTTTTCTGTCTGGGCTGGCTACAAACTGAGATCCTTAGATCTCAGCCTCCTGAGTAGCTTAGGATTATAGGCTTGAGCCACCAGCACCTGGCTACTAGTTTTATTTATTTATTTATTTATTTTTATTTATTTTTTATTTTTGGGTCTGGTCATGGCGCCTGAACTCTGGGCCTGGGTGCTGTCCCTCAGCTCTTCAGCTCAAGGCTAGTGCTCTACCACTTGAGCCACAGCGCCACTTCCAGCTTTTTTCTT
>NW_012267359.1:1871994-1894433 GCF_000151885.1 Dipodomys ordii
TTTTTTTTTTCTGCTTATGTGGTGCTGAGGAATCGAACCCAGGGTCTCAGGCATGCAAAGCAAGCACTCTACCACTGAGCCACCTTCCCAGCCCTTAGGTTCCACTTTTTAACTGTACAGTTGAATACTAACAGATGTGTTCAGTCACACAGTAAAGTGTCTCAGTGTCATGTCCCCTGTTCTTTGACCTTTGTCCATTCCCTCCTCTGGCCCTCCATCCCCATCACCATGGAACTTATTTCTGCAGCTCTGTTTAAGCTTCCTCCACAATGCCAGGCCCATGGCGTTTGCAGCCATGCCCCTATGAGCCCAGCCCCTTCCCTGCATCAGTTCTCTGCTTCTCTTGGTCCCCATCCCCTGGCAGCATCCAACCCCACTGGGAAGAGCCACAAAAGATCTCCTCCCTCCGTGACCTTTTTTTTTGGTGGGGTGGGGGTGGGGGCTGGCCCTTATCAGGAAGCCCAGCAAAGCCAGGAGTCAAGGCTGCAGCCACACACAAGCAGTCTGGCATTATCCTTTGATTTTGGCCGATGGAGCCTGGGGGAGGAGACCGGGGGTCTTGCCGCCTCTTCCAGTAAAGTCACATTTTCTATAGAGATGACCTTGTGCTGCTGAGTATGAAAAGAGAAACATAGCTGACTTTCACTGGAGAGAAATGTTGAGCTTGCAGGCGCTGGGGGCGGATGCAGTCTCCTCCTCCTTTGGGGCAGTGGCTGGGACACTGCCCCTGCAAGCTCTGCCTCACCTGCCTGTGCAGGTCCCTGATGAGGTTTTGTCCCTCCTGCTGTCACCAGCCTTTCTGGGCATCAGCAGGGCACTGGGGGCTGCTGGTGTTTCTGGTTGTGTGCCAGGCCTGAGGGCACAGGGATAAAGCAGAGTAGCCTTGGGGTTATGTGCACTATGGGGGCGGGTGTGATACAGAGTGACAGCCCTCTGACAGCCAGGACAGTGGCAGTGCTAGGCACACACACACACAGGAAATGGCAGGGATGAATGAGTGAGACGCCCAGAGGAGGCCAGAAGAGGAAGATGTTGGGGCGGGGCTGTGTAGGACCAGGCCCAGGCAAGAAGCAGCAGGGCTCACCCTGGGAAGGGCATATCTTGGGAGAACTGAGGTATGCATGCCAAGAGAGTCGAGGTCATGGAGGAAGCTGAGGTGAGAGTGGAGGCCAGAGTAGATCTGAGGGGCCTCAGGGCCATCTGTGGGGTATGGCCACCTTCACTGAGTCCACATTGAAAGTGTACAGCTTTGGTCCAGGTATCTGGCCCTCATGGGCTAGGGGACCAGACCTGGGATTCTGGGAGTGAGCAAGAGCACTTTGGAGCTGGCTGAGATGGGCTGGACATCCCTCTGCTTCTGGGTAGCACAGTTTAAAGGGAGTAAAGCACAAAGTTCCTTGAGTACTTGTGCTAGCTGCCACACCACAAGTGCTCCCTAACAATTGTACCCATTTCCTCTTCTGTCCTCAACCTCAGATCTCGCCACCTGCCCCCACTGTCTGCAGGGAGGTGCAGGCTACCCTATACCCCATGGCTCTGAAGGTAGCCAGGGCTGGGACCCCATAGAGCCAGCCTCCTGCCATCCATCCTGCCACACCAGTCTCCTCGCCTCAGCTGCCATCTCTGCCATCTGGTGGCCATGTCTAGGCCCCACTGTGTCTCGTTTCCCTGGAGCTTAGAGTATTGGTCACCAAACCCTAGGCTCTGCCTGCTGCTGTGGAAAGCAGTTCCTGGGTTGTCCTGGGAGAACCAGTCGGTGCAGAGGAGGAAGTCGGAGCCACAGCGTGACCTGGGTGGAAATGGAGCAGAGAGTGCAGGGCATCCTGGCTTGGACTTTTGCTCTCCTTGGAGAGAAATAATTGAAACCTTTCATTCATGCTCCATTTTGGAGCCACGTGGCATCTGGCCCTGAGCCGGGCAGCAGCAGCCGGCGCACGGAGAGCCAGCCCTGGGCCCGGTTAGAACCGGTTGTCCCGTTTGCATGACAAAAAGGGGTGGCATGTGGGGCCCAGGTGCCACATGCCCAGGGTCACAGGCCTCTGGCTGTCATGGGAAGATGATAGGAACCAGACCCCTGATGAGTCCATCCCACCCTCCCCCGCCTCCCCACGCCAGCTTCCTTCTTAGAGCAGCTGGAGCAGCCTGGCCGCCTTGTGCCGGGAGAGCTTTGTTCTGCAGACAGGACTTCCTCTTCTCCCACTGGGAAGGGGAGGGTGGGAGCTGGGCTGCGATGGGAACAGTTACCACGGAGACAGTCGGTCCATACAGGGGGGGCGGCCAGCCGCGGGGAATCACGGGAGGCCGCAGTGCCGTCCGATCCCTGCCAGATGTTGCAGAGTTCTCCAGCTCACGGGACAGACACTGCTGAGGTGGAGTCGGGGCATCTGGCAGTACTTTTAGTGTCCCAGGCCCACTCTTGAGAATGGACAGGGCTGAACTTCCTGCCGCCTGGGCCCCGGATCTCCATGTGACCTCCCCTTTCCCTTAAGTGCTGGGGTTAAGAGAGAAGCCATGGGGTGCGCCTATTCATCTCCGCCGGACGAACTCCACCCAAGGTCAGTGCTGGCCTGCGTGCCTTGTGTGGCCTGGGCAGGGCCACTGTGAGAGGGCTCAGGCTCCCAGGACACAGCCAGGGCTGTGTTCACAGGCTGCATTTCCTGCTTCCTGGAAGCCAGGAAGGCCCTGCCGACCTCTGCCTGAAGGGCCTGGTGTGAACCATGTCTGGAGCTCTAGGCAGAGAAAAACCATGGCACAGCAACCTACGGCCTAGACCCCTAGGCAGAGCAGTTGGGCGCTGTTCCCCTGGGCCCATGCAGGCCTGAGAGTAGGCTGGTCACAAGCGGGGACTCAGCAGGACTGCTCTGACACAGGGTCCGCTTCTTCCCACATCTGCCCGATCCCCAGAAGGCAGCCTGAGTACAGCTGGGGAGGAGAGCCCCTCCTGTCCCACAGGCCAACGAGGGACATACCACTTCCTCCTGAGACGCTTGCTCTAGTGGCAGGAAGGGCACCTACCGTTGCTACACTGGGATGCCTCTAGCCAGGCCTGCCCAGGTGACTGCCAGAGTGACCAAGCCAGCCGGCCATCCCGGGGCAGTCAGAGCTGGGCCTGAGCCCCCAGTGGCTATATGGTTCTCATTTGGGGCCCTGGGCAGCCCCCCTTGGTCCTCCCCTCCCCCCATGGTTTCTTTTGGGAGCCATTTTCTTTCCCCATAGGCCTTTCTTCTGGGTATAACCACCTGCTCCTTTGTGCCCTATGCCAAGAGCCTTAGCACCTGCCAGCTGGTAGCCTGGGTATCTTCCAAATCACAAACTGACCCAAGCAGCTGCTTGCTTCTCTTTGGCTGCGGAGGTCAGACAGTCAATAGGGAATCATGCTCTGGAGAAGGTGCTGGTCTGCTTCAGGGCCACTGGGTGGCAGGACTAGTATTTGCTGCCAAGCCAACTGTGCCGTGTGCTTCTGCCCCTCCTGCAGTGATTCTCCTGGTGCCTGTCCTCCTCTAGCCAGAGGATGGGCTCTCAGAAGACCGAGGTAGGCATTCTGGTCTCTGCTCTCAGCCTGGCATGGAGCCTGGCCTACCCCGCCTGGGTGGCTCCCACTGCCTGTAGAAGAGGGAGGGCTCCGTGGCTCTATGACTCTGTGTGTGTGCATGTGTGTGTACATGTGTGTGCGTGTGCACACGCACCTGCGTGCACGTGAGCACGTACACACGCACACATGTATGCCAGTCCTGGGTCTTGAACTCAGGGCCTAGGCACTGTACCTCAGCTTTTTGCTCAGGGCTAGTGCTCTACCTCTTGCCACAGCTCCACTTAGGGCTTTTTGATGGTTAACTGGAGATAAGAATCTCACAGATTTTCCTGCCAAGACTGGCCTCAAACCTCCATCCTCAGCTCTCAGCCTCTTGAGTAACTGGGATTGTAGGCATGACCACCAGTGCCTGGCTGAGATGTGGCTTCTGTGAACATGTCTGTCCTTTGGCAAGAGACAAGAGTTGGTCTTGGATAGGAAGTGAGGAGGATCCATGGAGGCTTTCACCCACCAAACCCTCCACTGCTAATCACCCACGAAGCCAGGTGTGTGCTGATGGCTGGAGACACCCAGGGCCCCCCACAGTTATAAAACCCAGGCCTCTAGTGAAGGACTTAGATTCCACGGCAGAAAGCAGTGGTGTGCGTGGTGACCACCTGACCACAGAGCTGTGGCAGACAGGGTTGCTTGGAGTAGAGTATCTGTGGCTGGAGGGGTGGAGGATGGCAGCGGGGCCCCAGGAGCAGCGAGTCTGTACACACTCGTGGTGTGGTAGCCAATGTGACCAGTCTGGGGAGGCGGGGGAGTGCAAGAAGTGTTGCGTGCTCCTGAAGGGAGGTAAAGGCAGAGAAGTGGGAGTGCTGGGCTAGAATCCAGCCACATCTAAACAGGCTTCAGCAATTTCAGGGCACAGCAGGGCCCTGCATCATGCTGCTTCTCACAGCCATTCATAGGTGGCAGTGTGGCCAGGCACACAACATGGCGCATTGGCGGCAGTCTTCTACCACAGCACCCAACTTTCCCCAGGGCCACAGCTCTGTCCTGTGTGCACCATAGCCCCAGGCCCCTCACTGGGCCATGTCCTGGGCCACGCGGTGCATGTGCCTAGATGACTCACTTGACTATGTCAAGTTGAAAAATGTGACCCAGCCGGGCGCTGGTGGCTCACGCCTGTAATCCTAGCTACTCAGGAGGCTGGGATCTGAGGATCGCCGTTCAAAGCCAGCCTGGGCAGGAGAGACTGTGAGACTCCTATCTCCAATAAACCACCAGAAAACCGGAAGTGGCGCTGTAGCTCAAGTGGTAGAGCGCTCGCCTTGAGCTGAAGAGCTGAGGGACAGCACCCAGGCCCAGAGTTCAAGCCCCACGGCCAACAAAAAAAAAAAGAAAGAAAGAAAGAAAGAAAGAAAAATGTGACCCAGCCAGTAGGGCCTGTGGGATGGGAGGCCCAGGCAGC
Source organism: Dipodomys ordii (assembly GCF_000151885.1). Classification (NCBI taxonomy): domain Eukaryota; kingdom Metazoa; phylum Chordata; class Mammalia; order Rodentia; family Heteromyidae; genus Dipodomys; species Dipodomys ordii. The sequence continues at coordinate 1,876,983 of NW_012267359.1, forward strand.
GTGGAAATGCTTCTACCAGTCACATGGGTGAGGGGCTCATGAGCCCCCATGGATCAGGGATGGGTGGGCTGTGCAAGTGTGGCTATCCAGGCCTGGACCCATGCTCACCCTGGGACACCTGCACCCATTCCTACTGTGCTCTCTGTGTTTCAGGACCTCCTCTGTCAAAGAAAGCAGCTTCGTGGAAAAGATGAAGAAAACAGTAAGTTGCGTAGCCCTGGTGGGTGAGGGGTAGATGGACGCCTCCCCCAACCTGAGCCCTGCAGCTCTGCTCTCCTCGCTTTGCTTGAATAAACTAAGGTCTAAGAATAAGCCCTTCCTCCTACCAAACTTTGGAGTTTGAAGTTTTAATTAAAAACAAAACAAAACAAAAAACTTACTGGGCATGGTAGCTTATACCCAGGCTGGAGAGATAGATAGAGGCCAGCCTGGCCTACATTGTGAGGCCCTGTCTCACAAAACAAAAATGGATACATTGGGAATTGATCCTGTGTGAGATACAGTATGGATCTGCTCTGCTTTTTCTCTCTGCTCACAGAGTGATGGGGTGGTCTGGCCTGGCTGGCAAATCTGCTGTTCTCTTCTCAGATTCCAGCACTCATTTGAATGCTCTGTCTTCAGCGATCTTAGTTTCCAGGAATTGTCCTGTATATGATTTTACATATATGTTGAGCTTTATTGATACAGTCTATCTGCCACACAAAGTATATGTGTGGGGGCTGGGAATGTGGCGCTTGCCTTGCATGCCTGAGGCCCTGGGTTCGATTCCCCAGCACCACATTAGCAAAAAGAAAAAAGCCGGAAGTGGCGCTATGGCTCAAGTGGTAGAGCACTAGCCTTGAGCTGAAGAGCTGAGGGACAGTGCCCAGGCCCAGAGTTCAGGCCCCATGACCAGACCCAAAAACAAACAAACAAAAAAAACAAGGTATATGCCGGGCACTGGTGGCTCACGCCTGTAATCCTAGCTACTCAGGAGGCTGAGATCTGAGGATCTCGGTTCAAAGCCAGCCTGGGCAGAAGAGACCGTGAGACTCTTATCTCCAATAAACCACCAGAAAACCGGAAGTGGCGCTGTAGCTCAAGTGGTAGAGCGCTCGCCTTGAGCTGAAGAGCTGAGGACCGCGCCCAAGCCCAGAGTTCAAGCCCCACGAATGAACAACAACAAAAAAAAAAACAAAGTATATGTGTGTATGTATTTTTTAAAAAAAATTTGTGACAGTTGTGGGGTTTGAATTCTGGGGCTGGACACTGTCCTGAGTTTCTTTCACTTAGGGCTATCGCTGTACCACTTGAGCCACAGCTCCACTTCTGCCTTTTTGGTGGATAATTGTAGATAAAAGTCTCACAGACTTCCTTGCTAGAGCTGGCTTTAAACTACAATCCTCAGACCTTAGCCTCCTGAGTAGCTAGGATTACAGGCGTGAGCCACTCATGCCTAGCCAGAGTGTCTACTCTAAAGTAATCACAACATTTTCAGCTGTCATAATCACTTATTTTCCTGGCACTGGTGTGGAGCCCAGGGCTTGTGCGTGCTAGGCGATTGTTGCACCTGGTTGTGTGACGTGCTGTCCTCAGCACCTGACCCTGAGCCAGCCCCAGGGGAAACACAAAGTCTGAGCACGTGCAGACTGTTTAGTTTGTATTCCCTAAACAATACCAGAGTTATTTATTTACCTCATATGTACATTGAGCCAGCTATATAAGTGATTGAGGTCACAGGATGCTGTGTGTAGGCGCAGCAAATAGTGTACCATTCATATTTCTGTGGGTGGTTGCAGCAGTCCTCGAACCCACCCCCACCAGGACTGAGGAGTAGATCATTCACTCTCTTGATCCAGACACATAGGAATACAAGATACAAGTATCCCCAGTGGCTCAGGGGACTGAAATCTGAGAACCATTCATGGTTTGAAGCTAGCCTGGGCAGACAAATCCCAGATACTCGTACCTCCAGTTAAGTAGCAGAAAGCCAGTAGAAGTGGGACTCACTCAAGTGGTAGAAAACCAGATATGAGCAAAAATGTGAAGGAAGAGAGCTAGGCCCTGAGTCCAAGGCTCAGTGCTGGCACAACAACAGACTTCTTGGTTACTTTCCAGAGTTTTACTTAACATCATACTGTGCTTTTCACACATCATTAAACCACGTCAGGCTAGGTACTGGTAGCTCCTGCCTGTAATCCAGCTACTCAGGAAGATGTGAGAGCTGAGGATCACAATTCAAAGCCAGCCTAGGCAGGAAAGTCCATGAGACTCTAATTAACTGGCAAAAAAAGCTGAAAGTGGAGCTGTGGCTCAAGTGCTAAAGCACTAGCCTTGAGCACAAAAACTCAGGGATGGTGCCCAGGCCCTGATTCAAGCCCAGGGCTGGCACTAGCAGGCATGCGCACAAGCATCAGAAGAGCGATGGCTCCCACAGGAGTGTTTGGGGTGCGATTCATCCTCCCCCACCACGTAGCTGTAGTAGTGAGATGCCAGCCCAAGTGACTGGGGGCTGGGAGCTGGGAAGGAGAGGGGCACACTCCTCACTGACCTGCACATCTGCTCCCTAGGGAAGGAACATCGTTGTGTTCTACGGCTCCCAGACGGGAACCGCCGAGGAGTTTGCCAACCGGCTGTCCAAAGATGCCCACCGCTATGGGATGCGGGGCATGGCCGCGGACCCTGAGGAGTACGACCTGGTAAGCCCCCGGCAGCCCCTGCTGCATGGAGGCGGGCGTCGGACGCAGGCAGAGCCCCAGCCTGTGTGGAAGCTGGAGTGAGAGCAGGGTCAGGGGGCTCCGGGAGAGCTCAGCCCTGAGCTTACATCGCTGGGAAGGAGCCTCGCCGTCCCAGGCTCTTCCACTTACCCCCTGGCAGGAAGCTACCAGCTGGCCACCTGCCTGTTTCTGGCAGGGAGACTAGGATAGGCCAGCTGCCCCTCGTCCTCTCCTGTGTCCTTCTACTGGGGTCTTCATCCACCTCTCCCCTTCTCAAATGCCCAGGCTGAGCTGTGTCCCCATTGTCCTGAGGGGCGGGGCCGTTTTCCAGGGCCTGATGCAGAGTGACCATGTTCTGTTAGCCTTTGGCCGCCCTGCTCTGGCCTTCCCCAAGCTCTCGTGTTGGCTGTCCCTTTTGTAGAAAAGTGCCCATCCCACCAACCTGGCAGATAGCTCTGTCCTGTTTTGCCTGGCTCTACTCACCCCTCAGTGTACCTTTCACCACCCTTCCTCGGCCCAGCTGGCCTCCCTCACCAGCTGCCCCAAGGTCTGTGGTGGGCCTGGCTCCAGCAGGCATGGTCATGACAGGGGGGTGGCCCCTGTGTCTCCAGGCTGACCTGAGCAGCCTGCCAGAGATTGACAACTCGCTGGTAGTGTTCTGCATGGCCACATATGGCGAGGGCGACCCTACTGACAATGCCCAGGACTTCTACGACTGGCTCCAGGAGACAGACACGGACCTCAGCGGTGTCAAGTATGCGGTGAGTGGCCTCATGTCAGAGAGGAACCCTGCTCCTCACCCAGTTCTCTCAGACCCCAGGCCCCCAGCCCCAAGGAAGTTTCTCCCCAGCTGGCCACTGAGAATGTTTGCTGGAGACAGAAGGACAGAAAGGTGTGGCAGGGTGCAGTGCCCCCTGCGGGTCACTGGCGCCCACCCACCACAGGCCCTTCTGAGTGGCCAGCCCGAAGAGCACACCTCAGATCCACGCCCCTGCCCGCACAGGTGTTTGGCCTAGGAAACAAGACGTACGAGCACTTCAATGCCATGGGCAAGTACGTGGACCAGCGGCTGGAGCAGCTCGGCGCCCAGCGCATCTTTGAGCTGGGCATGGGCGATGATGATGGGAAGTAAGTACCATACCCCACATGAACAGGACCCCAGCCTGTACATGGGGTATGCCGGATCATAGGTCAGGGGCAAGAGGGCGCAGGAGCACAAACCCCACACCAGCAGAAATTCAGAGATGTGCCTCATCAACAAAGCCAGGCCTCCCCCAACCCCCCCGCCCCGCCATCCCTCACCCTCACCCCAGCACCTGGGACACACTATGTCCAGATCAGCCTCACACAAGCCCTGCGATGGTCCCAGATGCTCACGGACCTCTTTCCTGAGGTCTTGGTCCACACTACTGGGTAGGTCCTGAGGAGTGAGCCCTAGACACTGGGGAGTTGCTGGGGATTGGGGCCCAAGTGTGCCTCAACCCTGTCTGGTGCCAGACCTGCTCGTCATGTCCCTCCCCAGCTTGGAGGAGGACTTCATCACGTGGCGAGAGCAGTTCTGGCCAGCCGTGTGCGAGTTCTTTGGTGTGGAAGCCACTGGAGAGGAGTCCAGGTGAGTAGAGGTGGGACCTGGTCTGGGCAGCCCTGGGAACATGGTGGGGATAAGTGGCAGAAGCCAGGCGGGTCAGCCGGAAGCTGCCTGCCCCACGTGCCTGCCACAGGGTTCCCCTGCCATGGGGTATGCCTCAGTCCCTACGCCAGGCCAGTCCCTTCTCTTTGGACTGAGCCTCCAACCCCAACCTCTCTCTCCCCCTCCCCCAGTATTCGCCAGTATGAGCTTGTGGTCCACACGGACATGGACACCGCCAAGGTCTACACAGGCGAGATGGGCCGCCTGAAGAGCTATGAGAACCAGAAACCGTGAGTAGCAGCAGCACCTGTGATGTGTGCGTCATCTCAGGTGGCCTGTCCCCCAAGTGGGCAAGGGTGGCAGGACCCACACTTCTCATGTCCACTGCATGAGCACAGCTCAGAGCTTCCAGAGACTGGCATCCATGCCTGCTGGCCTTCAGGAGCCCCACCATGGCCAGCCTGGGACAGCAGCCCCTCGCAGCATGTCCTTTATCTGTCACCTTACTCTGGGCATACTTTGGTGCCCCCACCCACCCCTGGGTCTGGGGCAAAACCCCAGCAAACTTGGATCTAAGTCTAGGTTGGACTTTGGCACAAAGATTCCTTGCTTAGATTCTACCTCAAAACCATGACGTAGGGCTGGGAAGGTGGCTCAGTGGTAGAGCGCTTGTCTTGCATGCCTGAGGCCCTGGGTTCGATTCCTCAGCACCACATAAGCAGAAAAAGCCGGAAGTGGCGCTGTGGCTCAAGTGGTAGAACGCTAGCCTTGAGCTGAAGAGCTGAGGGACAGCGCCCAGGCCCAGAGTTCAGGCCCCACGACCGGACCCAAAAAACAACAACAACAACAAAAAAAAACCATGACGTACCTCCCATGAGCCCCGAAGTCCTGCCCAGAACCCTAGGTGCTGCCCACACTCTGGCTTGAGCCACCGCAGGCATTCTGGGACCTGAGTTAAGCCCACAAGCCTTCCTGGTCCAGAGCCGGTGTCTCAGCTATGTGGACTGTCAAGGACCCATGCAGCTTGGGGCCACCCTCAGCATCCCTAGTTGAGAATGGGGACTTAGGTCACCTAGTTCTGTCACATTGCTGTACTGGTTCACCCGGGAAAGCCCTTGCCATATTGGTGAGACCCAGAGAGTCCGGCCAGCTCTGGTCCCTGTGCTTTGTGTAACTAGACTGTCTCCTGTAGACAGGGAGAGAGTCAGACCAGAGCACTGGGGTCACAGACCTTCTTCCCCTTCCCTCCTGACCCCCCAGGCCCTTTGATGCCAAGAATCCATTCCTGGCTGCAGTCACCACCAACCGGAAGCTGAACCAGGGAACCGAACGGCACCTTATGCACCTGGAACTGGACATCTCAGATTCTAAGATCAGGTACCTGCTGCCCCTGCCCGCCTCCCTGCTCCACACCACTGTCTTCCACCCCTGACCTGTGCCTCCCTCAGGTACGAATCCGGGGATCATGTGGCTGTTTACCCGGCCAACGACTCTGCCCTCGTCAACCAGATCGGAGAGATCTTGGGCGCTGACCTGGACGTGGTCATGTCTCTCAACAACCTTGACGGTGAGTCCAGGGCTTGGCCACTAGTTGGGCCTGCAGTCCAGGTGGGCCTGCAGTACTTCCTCCAGGACTTCTTGGGTCTGGCTTTGTCCCTTATACCCCATCCCCTCGTACCTGTCATGGTGAAGGGACAGGATGCCTGAGGCCTAGAAGCAGAACTAGTCCTGTGCCTGTCAGGTGGGAGGCCAGCCACCCTGTATGGCTGGGGAAGAGGCTCGGCTCCCTCCCTGCTTCGGGCCTCCTGTGCCGGAGACAAATCAGCAACGCTTGCCGCCCACCAAGTACCCTCCAGGGTGCTTGGGTGCCAAGAAGCCCGACCTCATGTTCTAGTCCAGGGCAGGGCTAAGGAAAGAGGTGGTGCTTTCCGACCTTTGCACTGCTTGCCCAGGTCCCTCTGCGGCACCTTCCTGTCTGGCACCAAGCTATGCGTCTGGGGGGCCCCGCCTCCACGGTACCCCACCTGCTCCCTGGGGCTGCCCATCCCCAAATCCTACCTTCCTCCCTGCAGAGGAGTCCAACAAGAAGCACCCGTTCCCCTGCCCCACCACCTACCGCACGGCCCTCACCTACTACCTGGACATCACCAACCCCCCACGCACCAACGTGCTCTATGAGCTGGCACAGTATGCCTCGGAGCCCTCCGAGCAGGAGCACCTGCGCAAGATGGCCTCCTCCTCTGGCGATGGCAAGGTGAGCATCCTGTCCACGCCCTGCCCACACCTGTGCTCCACCCACTTCACGCCAATACCATGTAGATGTGTCCTACCCACGCTGCAGACATGCCCACACTGTGCCCAGCCTACCTCACACCCTGCCCATACCTACTGTAGGCACACCCACCACCCCCGGGCCTCTGCACACCACTCCAATGTAACACCTTGCCCAGCCCACCCCTCACATAGATACGCCCACAGCACCCCACCCCATCTCACCCCGCCTACCCCTCTTCTGGACATCTATGTCCCTGCAGGAGCTGTACCTGAGCTGGGTGGTGGAGGCCCGCAGGCACATCCTGGCCATCCTGCAGGACTACCCGTCCCTGCGGCCGCCCATTGACCACCTGTGTGAGCTGCTGCCGCGCCTCCAGGCCCGGTACTACTCCATTGCCTCCTCCTCCAAGGTGAGCGCTGCCTGGTGGTCTGGGGGAGGAGGTGGGCTGGGATAGGCCAGGACGGGGCTGGACAGCAGGAGCCCAGGACATGCCCACTCTCACTGCCCTTTCTCTAGGTTCACCCCAACTCTGTTCACATCTGTGCCGTGGCCGTGGAATATGAGGCCAAGTCAGGCCGTGTTAACAAAGGGGTGGCCACCAGCTGGCTGCGGTCCAAGGAGCCTGCCGGGGAGAACGGCCGCCGGGCCCTGGTGCCCATGTTTGTGCGCAAGTCCCAGTTCCGCCTGCCCTTCAAGTCCACCACGCCAGTCATCATGGTGGGCCCAGGCACCGGTGTAGCCCCCTTCATGGGCTTCATCCAGGAGCGTGCCTGGCTGCGGGAGCAGGGTGAGTGTGCAGGCCTGGGCACTGGGTGGGAGCAGATGGCCCCTTGGCCCCTCTGACCCACTGCTGCTGCCCAGGCAAGGAGGTGGGGGAGACACTGCTCTACTACGGCTGCCGCCGCTCAGATGAGGACTACCTGTACCGTGAGGAGCTGGCCCGCTTCCGTGAGGCCGGCGCGCTCTCGCAGCTCAATGTGGCCTTCTCCCGAGAGCAGGCGCACAAGGTGAGTGGGCCGCGCTGAGGGCTGGGTAAGGCGGGCTGTGAAGCTGCTACCCCTGACACCCCTTCCCCTCAGGTCTACGTCCAGCACCTGCTCAAGAGGGACCGGGAGCATCTGTGGAAGCTGATCCACGAGGGGGGTGCCCACATCTACGTCTGTGGGTGAGTGGGGGGCTGGCAGGCCATGTCTCCTAGGGCAACCCCTGCCCAGGGAAATGGCGGACCCATTCCCTTTCTGTCCCCAGGGATGCTCGGAACATGGCCAGGGATGTGCAGAACACCTTCTACGACATTGTGGCTGAGTTCGGGGCCATGGAGCACAGCCAGGCAGTGGACTACGTCAAGAAGCTCATGACCAAGGGCCGCTACTCCCTGGACGTGTGGAGCTAGAAGCCGACGTGCCTGCCCCACCCGCCATCCTCACTCCCTCTGCTGGCCTTGCCACAGGCAGGCCTAGCCACAGACTCCTTGGGTGAGCCTCAGGCAACCCGGCCGAGGGCCCTGCACTCGGGACACCCAGGCCCTCAGCAGTGTGCAGATGAGGCTGTCCTTGGCTGGGCGGGGGTCTGGCCCTGCCATATGATTTTTGAATGAGTGTAAATAATTTTAAATAACCTCTGGCCCTTAGAATAAAGTTCTGTTTTCTGTATGTGCCTGGTACTATTTGTGCGTCTCCAGGGCTCCCCTTACTGGGAGCCCAGGGAACCAGGAGCCCCAAGAATGTGTGCTGTGGGGGAGGCTGAGCCCTGCCCTTCCACAAGGATGACAGCAGCCATCAGGTGTCTGTGCGTCTTTATTGGAGCTGGTGCCTGGCTTCTGCAAGCCGGGATCAGGCTGAGGTCCTCCACAGAGCCCAGGGGCACAAGAACCCACCCACATAGGCAGAGCCCCTCTGAGCTAACAAACACATCCGGCTCATTCCTTTTTGCTTCCGTGCGGCTGGCTGTGGAACTTCTGGTGCACAACCCGCAGGGTGGTGAAGAAGTTGCCCAGGAAGAGGAGGAGGAAGGTGAGGCCGCACATGAGCACCTGTTGGAAGCCGGCATTAGGACGTGGTCAGGGTGCCCGTGTCCTCCCGGCCCTGCCCGGCTCACCTGCCACTCCTTGCACTGCGGGTCCCGAGCGAGGCTGAACAACGTCAGGGCGTTGAAGAGCTGCCAGAACTGTGCAGAAAGGGCTTTTGCTCAATGACCCTGTGCCCACTCAAGCCCTAGTCAGGGCAAAGCACGGACAAACAGGCACAGCATGGACAGGGGAACACCAGGCCAGACTTACATGTCCAAAGAAAAGGAAGGGGAGCAGGAAGGTGAGGCCCCGCCACATCCAGGACTGGAAGCCCTCTGTGGGGAAAAGGCCAGGCAGTGACCACGCCGTTCCCCAGCACATAGGCCCGGCGCACAGAAAACGGGCCTGGCGCACTCACCCACAGTGAGATCCATGGTGTGGCGCTCTCCCAGAGCACGCAGGCGGTACAGGCAGCCGCTCTGGTAGTAATACTGCAGGAACTGCACGAAATCTGGGGGCAGGGCAGGGGTGGCCTCAGCGCTGCGCTGCGTGCCTTTACTCCTGCACCCCTGCCCAGCCCAGCACCTCTGCACGCTCACTCTGGTATATGGAGAAGGACAGGAACTGGTTCCGGAACTTCTGGTACATGAGCCCTTCGGGCCTGAGAGGAAGGGAGGAGGTTTGGGGATACTGTCCTGCCCTGCCGGCCTCTCTCCACACAGGCGCCCCACACCCCCCCAGCACACTCACCACGTGAGCATGACGCCCGACAGGAACGTGGACACATAATGATGAAACACCCACCAGCCTTTGATCCTGGAGGAGGGAGCCACTGTCACCCCAATCCCCAGCAGGCCTGGGCTCAGCCCAGCGCCCGCCCTGCGTACCGGGAGCCATTGGTGATGAGGACGCTCTCACGGATGGTGAGCGTGCAGTAGTACCACACCAGCAGGAAGTTGAAGGCTGCGTCTGTCACCCTGGAGGGAGGCGTGGGTGGGTGCCAAGCTCAGGAGGGAGACAAGATGGGTGCTGGGCCCAGGAGGGGCGGGTCCCTAGAGGGGGCTGGGCAGGGCCTGGGAGGGGTGGGTTCAGCAGGGCCCACACCCACCTGGAGTTGAGCAGGAAGCGGCAGGTGAAGGAGGAGAGGATGAGGATGATGGTGAGGTAGAGCTTGAACTTCTCATACTCGTCTTTGTAGGCAAACCTGGGGTACAGCAGTGGGCTGGGCTGCCTGGAGGACCCTCCCTTCCCAGCACCCCTGCAGTGCACCGAGGGCGAGGGGCAAGGGGCGAGGGGCACAGGGCACAGCCCAGGACATACTTGGCCTGCTTGCTCAGGAGTGTCACGTTGACGTTGCCCAGAACCAGGCTGAGGTACAACCTAGGGGGTGGAAACAAGCTGAGGCACTGGTGCTGACCCCCACCCCAGAGCCAACCTGACCCCGGCACCCCACTGCTGACCTCAGCTCCTGCTGCCTCCCTGTGGCCTCACTGTGCTCGCCGGCCTCTCCCTAGCTCCCTGGCACTCTGGCCTCCCACTCGTCAGCCCCCACATCTATGTGCAGGGCTCTGGATTCTAAATGCACATCACCTCCGGCCAGGCGCCCCACACCCACGGCTGCACTGGTCCCAAGTGCCTGGCCTCTGCCTGAGAAACACCAGGGAGCCATGGCAGAGCTGGGGCCCAGCTCCCACCTGCTCCACTCCGACCATGTGGAGCCTCTTGCTCAGCCAGGCAAAGAAGTAACCAGCACACAGGACCACACAAGCCCAGTATAGGCCCAAGCTGCAGCCCCAACTTGGTCCCAGTAGGGCAGCTCAAATCCGCCACCACATCTTCCAGCCTGCACCTTCCTGCCTCTCCACCTCCACCCCCACTGCCCACAGACAGAAGTGACAGCCACATGCAGTGACACATGCACCTTGGTGAAAGCTGACCCCCCCCCCCCCGCTACCACTTCTAGTGACCTGTCCCCTTCCATACACAGTGGATTCTCCAGAGCTTCAGGGATGGCCCAGTGGCTCCAGCAGTAGAGCACCTGCTTAGCAAGCATGAGCCCTGAGCTCAAAACCCAGAACAGGGAGAGAATGGCCATCCAAACTGGGCTACTTCTCTACTTTTGCCTCATATAGTGTCCCCTTGCTCCCTTCCCCAAATGGTCGCCCCATCCCTGACCTCCAGAAGTAACCCCATCCCTCACAGTGCCCTCCGCCCTCATCTGACTGCCATTTGCAATTCTCCTCTGCTTAGGGACAGCCTTGGCCATTCTCCGAGCACATGGCATCTGCCCCCCTTGCCTGTTGTACCCAGCCAAGCTCTACCACCTGGTGCCACCTCTGGTCTCATCACCCCTCTCCCTGAGCTCTACTAGTACTGGGGGCATCTTATTGGAGCAGGGGGAAGAAGTTTCAGGGCCTCAACATTGCTAGGCAAGCACTCTACCATCTGAGCCACACCTCCAGTCCTTTTTGCTTACTTCTCAGATAGCATCTTGTGCTTTCTGCCTCTAGGTGGCCTCAGACCATGATTCTTCTACCTACATTTCCCAAGTAGCAGGGATTACAGATATAAACCATCATGCCCTGTGTTCTCTGAGATAGGGTGTTATTAGCTTTTCTGCCTGGGCTAATCACAATTTATCCATGTGTACCTCCTAAGCAGCTGAGATTATAGACATGTGCCAACACACTGGCCCCTGGTCACTACATTTTGTCCCATCTTCCAAGTCCCTCACTGCTCTTCCTTCCACTTCAGTCTGGCTCATTCTTCAGCCCTGAAGATGTGGAGCTTTCTCTGGCCTCCTGTGCAGGCTTGGATGGTCCTCACTGTGTCCTCCCTCCTCCCAAAGCCTCTGTCACTGTGAGCTGTCAGGACTGGACTATGCTGCTCAGAGGACACGGAACTCAATGACTCAGCCCTGCGCTTCAGACTGTTTCCCTGTCTATGACAGGAGTTGGGCTATGCACTCAGCTGTTTTTTGGTATGTTTGTTTGCCTATTTCTGTACTAGGGGCTTGAATGCAGCTTTTGTGGTCAAATCCAGTGCTCTACCACTTGAGCCACAGCTCCACTTCCTGCCTTTTGTTTTTGGTTGGTCGTGGGGCTTGAACTCTGGGCCTGAGTGCTGTCCCTCAGTGATCAGCTCAAGGCTAGCGCTCTACCACTTGAGCCACAGCGTCACTTCCCATTCTCTGGTGGTTTATTAGAGGTAAGAGTCTCATGGACTTCCCTGCCTAGGCTAGCTTTGAACCATGGTCCTGAGGAACTAGGATAACAGGTATGAACCACTGGTGTTCAGCTTAGGACCTCAAACTTATTTTTTTTGGGGGGGGGTCCGGTCGTGGGGTCTGAACTCTGGGCCTGGGCGCTGTCCCTCAGCTCTTCAGCTCAAGGCTAGCGCTCTACCACTTGAGCCACAGCGCCACTTCCAGCTTTTTTCTTTTTGCTTATGTGGTGCTGAGGAATCGAACCCAGGGCCTCATGCATGCAAGGCAAGAGCTCTACCACTGAGCCACCTTCCCAGCCCCCTCAAACTTTTTTTTTTTTTTTTTGCCAATCCTGGGGCTAAGCTCCTTTTGCTCAGAGCTACCACTCGATCTACAGTGCTATTTCTGGCTTTTTCTGTGATTATTTGGGGATAAGGGTCTCACAGATTTTCCTGCTTGGGCTGGTTTCAAACCGTGATCCTCAGATCTCAGTCTCTTAAGTAGCTAAGATTACAGGCAGGCGCCACTGGCACCCAGTTAAGAACTTCAAACATTTTAGACAAGCACTTTATCACTTGAGTCACACCCCAGCCCTTTTGCTTTAGTTAATTTTCAAATAGGTCTCACTTTTTCTGGGGGCCAACCTGGACCATGATCTTACTATTTATGCTTCCCACTTAGCTGGGATGACAGGTGAGAACCACCACACCTATCTTTTTATTAGCTGAGATAGGGGAATCTCATGAACTTTTTGCCCAGGCTGGCTCCAACAGCAATCCTCCCCATCTCAGACTACTGGGTAGCCAAGATTGTAAGTGTGAGCTAACAGGCATAGTAACCCATCCCCCACCTTTTATTTTTGTTAGATGTTGCTCAGGTAAGAGTCTTTACACATTTTTTTCTCAGGGCTGGCCTCAGATCATGATCCTTCTACCTATGCCTCCCTCTCTAGTAACTGGGATCACTGGTATGGCGCCACACCAGTCTACTTACCCATTCTTCTTGGGCAAATAGGCTTCCATGTCAAAGAAGAGGCCCTGGCGCTCCTTTATTTGATTCTCAAGCTCCTGCGCGGCCTCTGAGGCCTCTGACGGGAGGGCCGGTCTGCATCTGTAGGTGGGGCTGAAGTCAGTGCAGTCCTGCCCACCCCTTCAGTTCCACTTGAGGGCAGAAGCCAGGCTAGAAGAGTCCAGCCCAGTGGTGCCAGCTCCATCCCACCAGGCTCCTCCCCCCAGCCCGAGGGGTCTCACTTCTTCAGAACCAGGGCCAGCTCCTGGAGCCGCTTCTTCTGGCGTGTGATGGAGCTGGTGCAGTTGTTCTGCAGCTTGGTTAGCTCCTCCAGCTTCAGGCGGTACTGCCGGTGGGCCTCCTGGGGTAGAGGGAGAATGTGCCAGGGGCAGGCAGGCTGGCAGATGGCAGCTCCCCAGGCTGGAGAACTTGCTGAGCCTGCCAGAGACCTCCCTGAAGGTGCTCTGGCTCCAGGCAGACAAGGCATGGAGCTCAGGGGAGCTCAGGGCCCCTCATACTGCCCCATCTGAGTCTGCTGCTAGGCCCACGGGTCCACTTCTGGACAGAGCGGTTGCTGGAAGCCATACCTTGCTCTCCAATGGAGTGAGAACAGGGGGTAGTGGCTCAGGTCATCCAAGATCCCTTCTACTCCAGCATTCCTCAGGCTTCCTCCCAGGTTAAAGGTCATTGCCCCAAGTCCCCTCCCCTCCTTCACCATAGCACCTTTGGCCTGAGGGCATTCTGGGCACTTTGCCCTGGTGGGCCAATCTCCACCAGGCACAGCGTAGAGATGGGGCAAGGGGCAATACAGGCAGCGCAGCAGGGGCCTCATTCAGCTCAACAGTTCCATGTCTGGGCAGCCAGCTGCTCAGGCCTCCAGGGAGCAGTAATGGTAGCAGGCTGGGCAGGACAAGGGGGCAGCCATGGAAAGTCCAAGGGGCTGGAACCAGTCCAGGAGAGGCAAAGGTCTGACCCAGTCTCCAGCTGGCTTTGGCTCCGCTCTCTGGGTCTCGTTCCTCATGCCCAGGAGACTACCACACCCCCTGGCACTCCTGCATGTGGCACCTCTGCCATCACAGCCACCACCCTCTCCTGGGATGGTGACAGGAGTGTGTCCCCTGCGGGCTGGGGACAGAAGGGTCACCCGCAATTCCTCTCCAGACAATTCCCCGGGTCTCTACGGGCCGGCCCTGTCCACTCCCCAGGAGCCACACAGCCAGCCTGGCCCCCCGTTTTTCTCCCCCAGGGGTGCAGGCCCCTCTCCAGGCCCCGCTTCCCCTAATCCAGCCCGAGATGGCCCGAGGGAGGCCGACAGCGCCAGAAGGGACCCAAAACGCTGTGCCCGGCGGGCTCTGGCCCGGGCGGCGGCTCTCCAGGAGTGTCGGGGTCCGGGGTGAATCGAGGTGCAGAGTACAGGGTGGGCCATCGCGGGGGTCCCGCCGGGACGGGCAGGAGAACCGGGTCGTGCGCCCGGTGACACCGGACCCCGAGCTCTGACCTCAAGCCCGGCCCCTTGCCCCGGGGCTGGGCCGTGCCCCCGGTGACACCGTTCCTCGAGCCCGGCCACCTGCCCCAGGGACTGCCCGACCCTTGACCCCGAGCCGGAGACACACGGCTCGGGACCGCTGAGCGGCGGCAGCGGGAGCTCACCTGGATGCTCTGGAAGTCCCGCTGCAGATCCTCCCAGTCCTCCAGGCAGCTGCCCAGCGGACCCGGGGGCGGAGGCTGCATGGCTGCCACTCCACGGGCCGCAAGGCTCCCGAGTCCAGGACGGCGCCGAAACCCGGCCCGCCGAGGCGCCTCCGCCACCGCCCCCGTCGCTTCCGGGCTCGCGCCGCCGCCAACGGGAAAAGGCCCGGCGCAAGGCGCGCGCAGGCCCCGCCCCCAGAGACAGCCAATCAGAGCGCGAGGCGGGGCCAGCGCGCGGACCCAGGCGAGAGCGGCCGCGGCCCGGGGCTGTCCGGGGCTGTCCGGGGCTCTCCGCGGCGGGCGCTGGGCCCCAGGCCGAGGCGGCCTCCAGCCTGCCTCTGCGCTCCCTCCCAGGGGCGTGGGGAAGCGGTCCTGGGCTTCCCCTCTCTGCAGACTTCCTTTTTTAAACAGTTTTGCTGTGTTGCCCGGGCGGCTCGGAGCTCAGCATCCTCCTGCCTCAGCCTCCTGCGCCACCGCGTTGTTTTTTGTTTTTTTTTTTTTGTCGATGGTGGGCCTGAACTCTAGGCCTGGGCGCTGTCCCTCAGCTCTTCAGCTCAAGGCGAGCACTCTACCACTTGAGCCACAGCGCCACTTCCGGCTTTTTTCTGTTTATGTGCTGCTGAGGAATCGAACCCATGGCCTCTTGAATGTGAAACAAGCGCTCTACCACTGAGCCAAATTTCCCGCGTTTCTTTTTACAGCGTCCTCCATAGCCCTGTCCCGGGGCGCACCTCCACTCGCCGCCCTTCCTATAATAGGGCAGATTCCCCACCCTGTTCCTGCTCTGCACGGCTCAGGGGCTCTGCCCAGCCCAGCATTCCATCCACCCTTCCCCACAGAGCCTGGACTCTTTGGCCGCAGCTACCCTGGTGTGCATTCAACCCAGATTGCCCATATTGGGGGGAAGGGTCCTACCCCATGTCCTGTGCCAGCCTCACCAGGAGGTGGAGGGACCTCAAAACTAAACTCCCTGCCAATCTCTATCTGCCCCACCCCACGCGCCTTCTGGTTGTTCTGTGGAGATGCTGGTGTTCAGGAATTACGTTTAGGAAACAACTCCCTTTAAGATCTGAGGAGCCAGGCAGGCAATGGGGCTAATGCCTGTAATCCCAGCTACTCATGAGGGCTGAGGATTTCATTTGAAACCATTCTGTGCAGGAAAGTCCAGAAGACTTTTATCTCCCATTAACCACCAAAAGGTCAGAAGCAGAGCTGAGTGAAAATGCTCAGGGACAGCGCCCAGGCTCTAAATTCAAAACCCCAGTACTGGCACAAAAACAAAACACAACAAACAACAACCCTGAGGATTTCTAGAAACCTTGTGGGGGTAGTGGAGAGGGAATCCCTCTTGGTAAAACACCCCCAGACAATGAGTTGTGGGCAGGGAAAGGAAATTTGGCCTGTAGATCAAGGGCAAGGTCAGAGCACACAGCTTGGGAGGACAGAGCAAATACCCACATTCCTGGGCCAAGCACCCCAGCACTGCCCACTCTGTGTACAAACACAAGGCACCCCGTGTAGCAGCCTCCAAAGCTTCCAGGTCCTAGCAGTGTAGCAGCGGCCCCAGCCCGGGGCATCCCCAGGAATGCCTGTGCAGGTGGGTTTCTGCAGAGCCTGAACACCTGCACCTGTCACTCTAGATAAGGGCTTGTGAAAGAACGGAAAAATGGCCACAGGACACCCACAGAGACTTCACACAGCAAAAGCTCTTCTTCCATACCAACCCTGGACCTAGGCTGCCCAGAGTCTGCTGGCCCGCAGCCCCCAGCAGGGCACAGCCCTCAGAAGAACTCGGTGATGTCGGTGATGAAGACCCCCAGGATTGTACTCTCCCACTCCAGCAGCTGGCTCACCAGGCCCTGATTGGGCCTCATGGTGGGTTTGCACTGTTTGACATGGTTCCAGGACCTCTGTGAACACAGAAAAAAAAAGAGACTTCAGCACAGCTTGGGGTGAGGGGGGCTCAGGAGTATGGGGGAGAGAAAGGGGAAAAGGTGGGGAGGGCCTTGCCCGGGGTCCCCAGATGGCTGAAGGGCTAGGGACGGGAAGAGCCATAGCCTGGAGTGAAGTAAGGCAGAGCAGGGGGAGCTGACTGGGACATGGCTGCACCCCTATGCTGAACAGCCTCCATGACAAGAATCGGGAACAAAAGGATTCCAAATCAGAAAGAATAAAATTGTCACTGTTTGAAGATGACATGATTATGCATGTCCAAATTCCAAAGGATATGTAACATGTCAGAGCTAACACAGGAATTCAGCCAGGTTGCAGGATAACAGAATCAACACATTTCTTTTTTATTTTCTTTGCTAGTCCTGAGGCTTGAATCAAGGCCTGGGCTCTGTCCCTAAACCTCTCTGTGCTCAAGGCTAGAACTCTACCACTTGAGCCACAGCACCATTTCCGGCCTTTTCTGTTTATGTGGTACTGAGGAATAGAACTCAGGGCTCATGCATGCTAGACAAGCATTCTACCACCAAGCCACATTCCCAGCCCAGAATCAATGCATTTCTATATGCAAATGACAAACTGTCCACACAGAAACAAGTGAATTCATCCATTAAGATGCTATCAGAAGCCAGGCACCAGTGGCTCACATCTGTAATCCTAGCTACTCAGGAGGCTGAGATCTGAGGATCGCAGTTCAAAGCCAGCTCCGGCAGGAAAGTCTGTGAGACCTCGAATTAACCACCAGAAAACGGGAAGTGGCTGTGGCTCAAGTGGTAAACCACTCACCTTGAACTGAAATGCTCAGGACAGCACTTAGGCTCAGAGTTCAAGCCCCATGACTGACCCCCCCAAAAAAAAAGATTCTATCAAAAAGAATAAAAGGGGCTGGGAAGGCGGCTCAGTGGTAGAGCGCTTGCCTTGCATGCCTGAGGCCCTGGGTTCAATTCCTCAGCACCACATAAGCAAAAAGAAAAAAAAGCTGGAAGTGGC
>NW_012267359.1:1894483-1911085 GCF_000151885.1 Dipodomys ordii
TGAGGCCCTGGGTTCAATTCCTCAGCACCACATAAGCAAAAAGAAAAAAAAGCTGGAAGTGGCGCTGTGGCTCAAGTGGTAGAGCGCTAGCCTTGAGCTGAGGAGCTGAGGGACAGTGCCCAGGCCGAGTTCAGGCCCCATGACCGGACCCAAAAAAAGAATAAAATATTAGAGCCCGGCACCAGTGATTGATGGTTCATGCCTGTAATCCTAGCCACCCAGGAGGCTGAGATCTAAGAATCACAGTTCAAGGCCAGCCCATCTTTATTTCACAGAAAGAAGCTAGAAGTGGTATTGTAGTTCAAGTGGTAGAGCACTAGCCTTGAGTAAAAAGGAGCTCAGGGGGACTGTGAATGTGGCTTAGTGGGAAAGTGCTTGCCTAGTATGCATGAAGCCCTGGGTTTGATTCCTCAGTACCACATAAACAGAAAAAACCAGAAGTGATGCTGTGGCTCAAGTGGTAGAGTACTAGACTTGAACAAAAGAAACTTAGGAACAGTGCCCAGGCCCTGAGTTCAAGCCCCAGGACCAGCAAAAAAAAAAAAAAAAAAGGATCTCAAGGACAGTGCCCAGTCCCAGAATTTGAGCCCTAGAAACAGCATTTTTTTTTAAAAAAAGAAAAGAATAAAACACTGGAAGTGGAGGTGTGGCTAAGCAAGATCAAGCAAGAGGTTCTGAGTACTGGAAAACACACAAAAAGAATGAATAAAATATTTAACCAAGAGGCAAAAGACATATTGACAGCATTAGGTAGGTGGTGCATACCTATAATCTCAGCATCCAGGAGGAGGAGACAAGAAGATCAGAAAGTTTGAGGCCAGCCTGTGCTATAAAGTCAGACCCTGTTTCAAAAGAAGAAAGAAGGCAAGAGGGAGAAGAGAGCAGGGAGGAAGGAGGAGGAAGGAAGAAGGAAAGAGGAAGATAGGAGATTGCCACAGGCCAAAAATGGGGCCTTGTGTCATGTGAGTGGAGTGCATCACCAGAAGTGGAATGACCAAACATCCGGGACTCTCTTTACTCCAGGACTCTCCCTCCAAGAGAACACGGTGTCAGCACTCCCAAACTTTTAATCAGTAGGCCCTAAAGAAGCTTATTTCTTTTTATTTGGTGATACTGGGGTTTGAACTCAAGGCCTCACACTTGCCAGTCATGTGCTCTAATGCTTAAGCCATATCCCTTCCATTTACTTTATTTTGTTTTTCAGATAGGACCTTGTGCTTTTGTAAGAATTAGCCTTAGACCAGATTCTCCTATCTTTGCTTGTTGAGTAGCTGGGTTTACAGGCATGGACCACCAGGCCCAGCTTCTGACCGTGGTTATTCTCTCTCTCCTTCCCTTTAAACATACCTCCTGGAAACTGAGGAAGCCATTCAGGTCCCACCTGAGCCCTCTGAGATCACAAAGAAGCCCTTGAAAGAGCAATTCCTAGGAGCTAGGAGCCCTGGGTCCCTCTGGGTTCATAGTTGCCAGCTCCCTGTTCCCCTCCTCCTTTGCTCTACAGATGGCACCGCAATTCTGTGGCTCCTTGGGCTCCCTCTGGGATTGCCTGGTGGCAGACAAGCAATGTGGTGCCATGCAGATGGGCCTGGCCTAGGGTGCCCTGGCTGGGTAATGGCTAACTTTGGAGTCTCCCCCCCGCCTGCTGATGCCTGTCTCCCCCAGGCCTGGCTGACTCTGCCTCCTGGGTGTGGCTGTGGGGCCATCCCCGAACACATACCCTCAAGGTCTCTGTATTCCGATGCATTAAGTAGGCCACCACTGCTGCACAGCTGCGACTGATGCCCAGGGTAGAAAAGACCAGAATGGCAGATTTAAGCTGAACGTGAATTTCTGCAGAAGGAAGGAAGGGGGTAGGTTATACATGGCCCCCTTCCCTGAGGATCTGGATGGTGGGTCAGCAGAAGTCTGGACGGAGAGGGGGTTCACAGGACTGGGTGCAATGACTCATACTTGTAGTCCCAGCACTCAGGAGACTGAGGGCCAGAGGACAGAGTTCAAGGACAGCCTGCAATACTGCAAGAGTCTCAGAAACCTCAGGCTGGAGGTGGAACTCAGTGGTAGAGCACTTTGTATGGTGTACAAGGCCCTCTGGCATCTCCAGAACTACACACAAAAAAAGAGAGGAATCTATGACCAGCTCACCAAGTGCTAGGCAAGCCACGTGCCCCTCTTCTGGAAAAATGGGTCCTTGGGAGCTAGGCCTGGTTGTGCATGGCAGTAATCCCAGCTACAAGGGAGGCCCAGGTAGGAAGATCTTGGTCTGAGGTCAGCCCTAGGTAAAAATGCAAGACCCTGCCTAAAAAAATAACGGAACCAAAAGGGCTAGGAATGTGGCTCAAGTGGTAGAGCCCCTGCCTAGCAAGCCCTAGGCTCTTGAGTTCAAACCTCAGTACCACAACCACAAGAACAACAAGAAAGATTTTCAACCTGACTGGCAGTTCCAGAGAATTGCCAGGCTTCCAGCAGTCCAGGCTGGGGTGTTTCCTGGCTTGCACAGGGTGCTCAGGCACTGGCAGAGGCCGTGTGCAGCCCGGTGCATACTGGCTTCGTTACTGAGGGGGGCAGGTAACAGCAAAGTATCTAAGCCACAGTCCTCACCTAGGGAGGGGGGGGACGGTGCAATACTCCTTCCCCATGGGGCTGGACACTGAGCCTATTGGTGGGCACAGATACATCCATGACAGGGCTATGGTGAGACTCAAGGTAGCAGAGTACTTGCCTAGCAAGTGTGCAGGCCCAATCCCAGGAAGGGAGAAAGGGAGAAAAAGGAAGAGAATGATCTGCCATAACCATGTAAATCTCCAGGCTTTATGCTGCCCATTGAGAAGGTAGGAAGCTTAGGCTGGCCAGGTAATCCCCGGCAACGGAAGCCACACACCAAGTCACAGACTGTCTGAGCTGGAGGAAACCGAGGTACAAAGCATGGAAGCACTGGCTTCCAAGCCCCAGCGCTGGGGCCCGGGGTAGGGCCTCAGGCCTCAGGCCCTGCCGTCTCAAACAGGACAAAATTAGTCTCAGCTTCTCATCTTAGGCAGGTGACTCTGGGGATCTGCTGGGCAAATAAGGGGTGGCTGGGCCCCAGTGCCGTCTCCAGCCCCTCCCGCAAGGCTCAGGCCAAGGGGTCTCATGGTCACCAACCAGGGCTAACTTGCCTCAGCTTTGTGAGGTGCTGGGATTTTAAATCACACTTGCTAGGCAGGCATTGCACCACTTGGGTCACACACAGCCCTTCTGCTTTTGTTTATTCTTTAGGTAGGGTCTTGTGTTTTTGCCTGGACTGGCCTCAGACTATGATCCTCCTATCTATTGCCTCCCATCTAGCTGGATTCTGAAAAGTACAAACTACCACATTGAGTGTATTGATTGCGATGGGGCCTTCATAACCTCCTGCCTGGGTTGGCCTCCACTGGCCACCCTCCCAATCCCTGCTTCCCAAGTAGCTGGGATTGTAGGCGTGAACCACTGTGCTCTGCCTCACCATCCTACCCTTGTTAGGCAGCTGATAGGCATCACTTGTGTGATGGGAAGAAAAGGGGGAAGAGAGTGTCCACCTGGAGAATCATGGGAATTAGGGTTGGGATTTAGGGTCCTCCACCCCACCCAGCTGGGCAGAGCTCAGGCAGGGCCTGGCCAATGCCCTCATTTTATCACGGCTTCTGAAGAGCCTGGCAGTCTAGTGGGGGCCAGAACACAGGGCGCTCAGCCCACGGGCAGTGCTTGCCTGGACCCCATTGCTCCCATGGTAGACCTACGGTTGCCTCTACATATGTGAGCCTCATGCAGGGCATGGCCACTCTGGGCCATGGCTGTGTCAGGGATGGGCGTGGACAGGGGACCGGAAATTCTCCTTACCCAGGAAATGACAGATGGGGCGCAGGAAAGGGATGATGTTGGCCTCTGGATCGTCTTCTATCTTCACATGCAGAAGGTAATCTGGGTCCTCCTGGAAACTGCAGAGAGACCCACATGCTGGCCCATGGACCTGCACACAGCCCACCCTGTCTGCTGCACTGAAGCTCCACTTGTGGCTTTTTTTGAGTGGTTTATTGGAAATAAGAGTCTCACGGACTTTCCTGCCCAGATTGTTTTTGAACAGCAATCCTCAGATCTTAGCCTCCTGAGTAGCTAACAGGCATGGGCCACAAGCACCCAGAATTTATATTCTCATTAATCTCCCTCCTTAAAATTTTATTCTCTTTCCTTAGACACTATGTATTTCTTCTTATTTCTTCTATTTCTAGGAATCTCCTTTTTTCCCCTTCTCATTGCAAGTTATCTCTACTTTCTGTTAGTGATTGTGGTTTTTCTTTTTTTTCTTTTTCTTTTTTGTTGGTCATGGGGCTTGAACTCTGGGCCTGAATGCTGTCCCTTAGCTCCTCAGCTCAAGGCTAGTGCTCTACCACTTGAGCCACTGCACTGCTTCTGGTTTTCTGAGTGGTTTATTGGAGATAAAGAGTCTCACGAACTTTCCTGCTCGGGCTGGCTTTGAACAGGGATCCTCAGATCTCAGCCTCCTGAGTAGCTAGGATTACAGGAGTAAGCCACCCGCACATGTCTCTCTTTTTTTTTTCTTCTTTTTTTTGGGTTGGTCATGGGGCTTGAACTCTGGGCCTGGGCATTGACCCTCAGTTCTTCAGCTCAAGGCTAGCGCTCTACCACTTGAGTCACAGCACCACTTCTGGCCTTTTCTGCTTATGTGGTACTAAGGAATTGAACCCAGGGCCTCATGCATACAAGGCAAGCGCTCTACCACTGAGCCATCTTCCCAGCCCCCTTTTTGTTCTTTTTTTGTGGGGCTTGAACTCTGGACCTGGGCACTGTCCCTGAGCTCTTCAGCTCAAGGTGAGTGCACTACCACTAGAGCCACAGCACCACTTCCTGTTTTCTGGTGTTTACTTGGAGATAAGAGTCTCACAGAGTCAGGTGCTGGTGGCTCATGTCTGTAATCCTAGTATTATTTTGTTACCAGATGCCTCCCTAAATTCTTGTATTGTTTTCCTAAGTTCTGCCTGAAGCAAGCCATTTCAGCTTTGAGCAGGAGCTGGCAGAGGCTTTCCTGAATGCTAGACAGTGACAAATGTCTATGAATATGTCCAAGTTTCTGTGCGTCTCTGTGTTTCTATTTGTCTCTGTGTTTCTGTCTCTGTGTATTTGTGTCTGACTGTGTGTCTCTGTGCATGTCTTTTTTTTTTTTGGGGGGTCCGGTCATGGGGCCTGAACTCTGGGCCTGGGCGCTGTCCCTCAGGTCTTCAGTTCAAGGCTAGCGCTCTACCACTTGAGCCACAGTGCCACTTCCGGCTTTTTTCTTTTTGCTTATGTGGTGCTGAGGAATGGAACCCAGGGCCTCAGGCATGCAAGGCAAGCACTCTACCACTGAGCCACCTTCCCAGCCCTGTCTCTGTGCATGTCTATGTGTGCATGTGTCTGTGCATTTCTGTGTGCATGTCTGTGTCTCTGTGTACGTATCTCTGACACTAGGTCATTTCAGGGTGACTGGCACCATGCTCTTCAGTGCAGGAGGGCCCCACAAGCGGGGGAGGATGCCAATCCGAGACTGGCACAGGAGATGACCAGTAAAGCCTGCTCCAGCGCGTGCTGACTGAGCCCTTAAGAAGGGCTGGGGCTGGGTGGGAAGGAGTGATACACTCTGAGATAAAAGCCGGCAGCTGGTCTACCACTTACAAAGGTGTGGACTCCATGCTCACGTTGACATGGGCTTTGATTTTCAGGTCCTTCTTGATCTTGGGGTCACAGGCCTGCTTGTAACTGCCCAGATAGATGTGGCCAGGCACGATCTCAATCGGGTAGGGCTCAAAGGCCTCGAGCTCCTGGGTGTGAAAGGATGAGGGCTGCTGGGCCAGGGATGCGGGGAGGCAGAGGATGCTTCAGAGCGGTGCTGAGCCACAGAGGGCAGGGCCCGCTCCACAGTGCCCTGGTCCAGGGCTGGAGCATGTCAGGTGCGGACTTCTGATGAACATCATTGTGTAGAGGGGTCCAGGTCAGCCCAGAGGCAGGCCTGGCTGTTCCCAGAGCCCTCGGCAACAGAGGGCACAAGGGAAACCATGAGTGGGGCCCAGAGAAACTCCCAGGAGAGGCCAACAGCACTGCGCAGAATCACACGGGACTAGAATGAGCACAGCCCTCCACCTTCTCTTCACCCCAGCCAGTCACACAGAACCCCCGTGCTGGGCCCCCCAACACTGAAGTGGCTAGAAGAGGGGAGGAGAGGTCCTACAGGAGGGACACCTACAGCTGACACCGCCCCCACCCCAACTCCACATCTCCCAGGGAACCCAGAGCTAGCTCTGGGGGATGAGAGGAGAGATTTGGCCTGATTCTGCCCCACTGGCTTGGAAAGTGAGGCCAGGTGATAATGAGTTCAAGGCCAACCTGGGTTAGAAATTAAGCCTGTTTCAAAAACCCTATCTACAGAAGTGGCTCTGTGGCTCCAGTGGTAGAGCGCTAGCCTTGAGCTGAAGAGCTGAGGGACAGCGCCCAGGCTCAGAGTTCAGGCCCACGACCAACAAACAAATCAAAACAAAACAAAAAACTACATATATATGTATATGCACACACATATACATGTATATGTATATTCCATATAAATACTACATGGCACAGTATAACAATCCCTCTTTCTACTTCCCAGCTGCCAATTCATTCATGGCCAAATTTGTTTCATTAGAAATCCTAATTCCATCTATAAATATTTCATTCTGGATATATATATATATATTTTTCTAGTCCTGGGGCTTGAACTCAGGGCCTTGGCACTGTCCCTGAGCTTCTTTTGCTCAAGGCTAGCACTCTACCACTTGAACTATAGCACCACTTCCAGCTTTTTCTTGTCTATGTGGTACTGAGGAATCAAACCCAGGGCTTCATGCATACTAGGCAAGCATTCTACCACTAAGTCACATTTCCAGCCATATATATGGCTGTGTCAGATAGATAGATAGATAGATATCTGACATAGCCCCTGACCACCCCTAGATCAAGGGCTCCCCAGTCACCACAAGGCTGTTATCCTCTAGATCCAGCTGGGGTTTAGGGAAATCCACAGCCGAGCATAGAGAGGCCCCTCACCTGCCTTGGCACACATCCCACCCCCTGCTCCATCTCTGGTTCAGTCCTCAGGCTATGAGTCCACCATGGTGAGACGGACCCCCGGCTGTCCCCAGGGCTTGCCAAGGCTGCACCTCACCCCTGCCCTTGTCCCAGCCAAGCCAGCCTGTGCTCACCTGGGGCATCCAGATGATCTTCTGGGTACGGAGGAAGTGGTAGAGGCTTGTGAAGTGCTCATAGCCACCTCTCAGGACGTAGACTGGGTAGCGGGTAAGGTGAATGAGGACCCGACCAAACTGCACAGCAGGCCCGGGCTCCAGTTCTAAGAGTGGAGAGCACAGAGGCCAGCATCCCTATGTGCCCAGAGCTGTTCCTGTCACCTCTTCCTGAAAAGCATTCCTTAGGAAGCTGGAGCCCGGCAGGTAGAGAGGGACATGCTACAGTTGAAGTAAAAAAGTGAGCTAAGCTGATGGCTCACCACTGTCATCCTAGCTACTTAGGATACTGAGATCTGAGGATTGTGGTTCAAAGCCAGTCTGGGAAGGAAAGTCCCTGTGAGACTCTTATCTCCAATTAAACACTCAAATACCACAAGTAGTGCTGTGACTCAAAGTGGTAGAGTGCTAACCTTGAGCAAAAGAACTCAGGGACAGTGCCCAGGCGCTGAGTTCAAGTTCTACAACCAACAAAAAAGTGGGCTGGGTGCATGGCTCAGGTGGTAGAGCCAAAGCCTGGCATGGGGAAACTAAATTCAAACTCTGGTACTGTCAATAGAGAAATAAACATTCCAACAACTGTTTAACAAGTAGATGGACATTTTTCCATGTAAATACATACATACACACACACACATGTACACACATATGCCATATGCTGTATGCCAATCAAGCATACAATTCTGTGCTCTTCAATATATTCAGTGTCAGAGCACTTATCTAATCACCAACCGCCACACTCACAAACAACCCTGCCAGCATTTCCAGGCCCTTCTCCATTTTCCCTAAGCTCCCAGCTTCTCTTAATGTCAAGTTCTAGTTAAGCACAGATCTTTTTGGTGGTGGTTATCATCATGGGACTTGAACTCTGGGACTGCGCAATGGCCCTGAGCTCCTCAGCTCAAGGCAAGTGCTCCATTTGAGCAAGAACACCACTTCCAGTTTTCTGGTGGTTAATTGGAGATAAGAGTCTCAGGGACTTTCCTGCCTGGGCTGGCTTTGAACCTCAGTCCTCAGATCTCAGCCTCCTAAGCAGCTAGGATTACAGGTATGAGCCACCAGTGCCCAGCAATACCTCATCATTTTCCATGTGGCTCTACCATTTCACATGCTGGCCAGAAACTTGGGACAGTTCCAGTATCTCCACACTTCCTCCAACAATTGTTAGCATCTTTTAAAAAAATTTATTATGCCCAACCTAGGAGGAGTAAAGTGTTGCTTCATTGTTTTGTTTTTGCAAAAGGGTCTCATTATGTCTTCCAGGCTAGCCTTGAACTTGTGGTCCTCTGGCCTCAACTTCTAGAGTACCAGGGACTACAGGCGTGTACTGCATCCTGAATCTCACTGTGGATTGGTCATTGCCTTCCCTGATCTGTAGAATTCCAAAGACTAGGTGCAGAGCTAAGCATCAGCCCACAACCCTGGATCCAACCTGTGGCATGGCTGAGGAGGAGGAGGAGGAAGAAGAAGAAGAACAGCACAGGAGTGGAGGAAGACCAGCCTCCCAGGCCCTGCCCTGCCATCTGCCAAGGGGAGGCTCAGCAGTAGCCACCCATCACCAGAAATAATGAAGTTCATGCTTCTCAATTTGCTCACTTTGACCCCCATTGAGTGCCAGTTCTTCATTGCTGGGAGCTTGCATTCATTACTTCAGCAGGAGGGGAAACAAAACAGCAAGGAGGCCCTGTTTAAGGGATGGAGGGGACTTTAGGTCAGGTGGTTTTGTTGTGTTTTGTTTTGGCCAGTCCTGGGGCTTGAACTCAGAGCCTGGGCACTGTCCCTGAGCTTCTTTTGCTTAAAACTAGTGCTCTACCATGTGAGCCACAGTGCCACTTCTAGCTTTTTCTGTATATGTGGTACTGAGGAATCGAACCCAGGGCTTCATCATACTAAGCAAGCACTCTAGTATGTAGCCATTTAAGTCAGATTTTTTTTTTGTCAGTTGTGGGGCTTGAACTCTGGTCCCTGGGTGCTGTCCCTCAGCTCTTCAGCTCAAGGCGAGCAGTCTACCACTTGCGCCACAGTGCCACTTCTGGTTTTCTGGTGGTCAATTAGAGGTAAAAGTCTCACAGACTTTCCTGCTGGGGCTGGCTTTAAACTACAGTCCTCAGATATCAGCCTCTTGATTAGCTAGGGTTACAGGCATGAGCCCCTGGCACAAGGCTTTAAGTCAGATTTGAGATTCCTCACTAGCCAGGTCTCATGAAAGGCAGGCTTTGCTGACAGTGGGATAATGTTTTCCCAGATTTCCCAAGCTTCTTTTCCTATGTCAAAAACTTGGCCAGGCCAGGCACTGGTGGCTCATGCCTGCAAGTCCAGCTACTCAGGAGGCTGAGATTGGGGAATTGTTTGAAGCCAGCCCTGGCAGAAAAGTCCATGGGACTCTTATCCCCAATGTACAGCACCCACCCAAAAAAAGAGAGAACTGAGGAGGAGCTTGAGGTCTTGTTCAAGCCCCAGTACTGACACAAAAGACAAAAACAAAAGCAAAAACACCCCAGCTTGAACAGATTGGGAACCTGTGACCCATATTGCTTAAGGAAGGATGGACACAGGGTATTTCATAAAAGAAAGAAGGGGTGCCAGGCACTGGTGGATGGTGCCTGTAATCCTAGCTATTCAAGGGGCTGAGATCTGAGGATGGAGGTTCAAAGCCAGTCCAGGCAGGAAAACTGGAAGTGGTGCTGTGGCTCAAGTGGTAGAGCGCTCGCCTTGAGCTGAAGAGCTCAAGGACAGCGTCCAGAGTTTAAACCGCACAACCGACAAGAAAGAAAAAAAAGGGGGTGCTTTTTAGCACTGCTTGGAGAAAGACTTCCAGAAACCAAGACCAAGGAAGCTATTTCCTGGTTCCTAAGACGCCAGGTGAGCCAGGTGAGGCATCTGTGTGCACACACATGTGTACAGGTAGCACGTGAAAACTTCTAGCGCCCATTTTCCCCAGGAATTCTGCAGCCCCCATGGTAGGCAGTGGTGTGTGAACCCCACTGAGGTGGGGAGCCCGGGCAGAAGGGAAGGGGGCGGGGTCCCCAAGGGCAAGGGCACTGCACCCCCGGGGTACAGGCCCACTCACCTCTCCCAGCAGTCAAGGGAGTTTTGGCTCTTGACACATTAAAGCCAGAGCCCATGGGGTGCCACCTCCTTGTTGGCTTATACGGCACACCCGTTCTGAGGCCACAGGCTTCCCCCAGGCCCACGGGTGCTTAACAATGGGGAAAGGGCAGTGGTCAGAGGAACTCCAACATGGTCTTGGGCCTAACAGATGTTGCATTTACTCAAAACATGCCATTTGAACTGAGGAAAATGCCTGGTATTCTCTGTGTGGTTTGGGGGTTCCTATCAAGTGAGAATGGGGCCCCACAAGGCCAGTGATGGAATGGATAGAGGATCCCAGGGTCCAATCTATGACCCTAGGACTGCAAGTGGGATTCCCAAGGGAAGGGCTCTAAAGCCAGAGGGCACTAGAGAGGGAAGCACAGGGAGAGCCTTGGCGCCACCCAGTGGCAGGCGCTGGGACTGCACCCTGGAACGGCATATGCCCCAGCCTCAGGGGCTGGAAGTGGTCAGTGGAGCCCCAGCCAAATGAGCACCTTGGAAGTGACAGTGTATGAACACTCAAGCCCCATGTGGCTTCCCCTCCAGCTCACTGCCTGGGTTTGAAAGACAGACCAGAGTCAAACTGCCTGGCTCCCATTCCGACTCTACCACCAAGCCCATGAGGAGGCTTGAAAATATGGCCACAGCCCAGTGTGATGGCTCATGCCTGTAATCCCAGCTACTCAGAGGTAGAGACAGGAGGCTCCAGAGTTTGAGGGTAGCCCAAAGCTAAAGTTAGCAAGACCCAAATCCGAAAACAAGCTGGGCATGGCAGCTACACATGGTAGTCCCAGCCACTGGAGTAGAGGAAGTGGGAGGACTGAAATCAGAAAACAAATTGGCAAAAGCATAAGAACCTATTCCAAATGCAAAAGGACACTGGGTACCGGTAGTTCACACCTGTAATCCTAGCTACCTAGGAGGCTGAGATCTGAGAATCACAGTTTGAAGCCAGCCTGGGTAGCAAAGTCTATGGAGCTGTGGGTCAAGAGGTAGAACACCAACCTTGAAGGAAAAAGCTGAGGCTGGGTGCAGGTGGCTCATGCCTATAATCCTAGCTACTCAGAGGGCTGAGATCTGAGGATCACAGTTCAAAGTCAACCTGGGCCATAAAGTCTGTGAGGCTCTTTCTTACTTCCAATAAACCACCAGAAAACTAGAAGTGGCGCTGTGGCTCAAGTGGTAGAGCGCTAGCCTTGAGCTGAAGAGTAGAGAGACAGCGCCCAGGCCCAGAGTTCAGGCCCCACAACTGACAAAAAGAAAAAGCTGAGATACCTTCCAAGCCCTGGGTTCAAGCCCCAGTACCTGTACAAAACCAGGGGAGGGCTAGGGTGTGGCTCTAGTAGCAGAGTGTTTGACCAGCATTGGCAAGGCCATCTGGGTTCAATAGGAAGGGAAAGAAAGAAAGGCCTGCCAGCCTCCATGGAGGGTGGGCTAGACTTTGTAAGGACTAAAACAGCCCAGATGAACAGGAAATAAAGGCCATGGCTTCCCCCTTATCTCTGGGCTCACTCAGCCTGGGGAAAACCAGCTACTGTGATTTCAAGTCAGCCTGGTAATTCCTAGGAACTGTGGAGTGGTGAGGAGCTGAGGCCTTCAGCCTCCAGCCAGAATGAAACGAAGGCCTCCCTGGGAGCTGAGGGAGGGAGTCATGTCAATGCTATCAGTCCTGGCCCAAAGACCCAGTGACAGCAGCTACAACTGACTTTTTTGGGGGGTTTTTTGTTTTTTTTTTTTAACTAGACCTGGGGCTTGACCTCTGGGCCTGGGTGCTGTCCCTGAGCCTCTGGGTGCTCAAGGCTAGTCCTCTACCACTTGAGCCACAGCACCACGTCCTGTTTTTTAGTGGTTAGTTGGAGATAAAAGAGTCTCACAGGTACTTTTCTGTCCAGGCTGGTTTTGAATTGTTATCCTCAGATCTCAACATCCTGAGTAGCTAGGATTACAGGTGTAAGCCACTGGTGCCCAGCAAGCTTCAAATTCTTGATGCTCCTACCTTTGCCTCCTGAGTGTTGGGATTATGGACGTGCTCCACCATGCCTGGCTGTTAAGTATTATTGTTGTCTGCTGTTAAAAAATACCCACCTGGGATATCTTCCTCCTCTTCACTCTCCTCCTCTTCTTCCTCCTCCTCCTCCTCCTCTTCTTCTTCCTCCTCTTCCTCCTCTTCTTCCTCGTCTACTTCACCCTCCTCTTTTGCTTCATCCACCTCATTGGCTTTGTCCTCATTTGCTTTGTCTTCTTTACCCTTTCTGTCCTTGCCCTTGTCCTGGCTGCTTCGGCCATGCTGCTGGCTGTGTCTCTTGAGTTTGGCCTTGAGCTTGTCTTTTCTGTATCCCTGTTTGGGTCTGAGGCGTACCTCCAGCGAGGTGGTGTTTTTATCATACACCACACAGTATCTCACACAGTCCAGATCCACGGACTCAGGGACGAGATACTGGTTCTCCTTCTAGGGAAGCAGAAAGGTGTGTGGTGGAGTCTGGCTGAACACACATTCCCCACACACCAGCGCCCCAAAAGGCCCTGCTCACTCTTATGGGCATGCAGCTGGGAGTACCTCTACTGCATTCAAGGGTCTCCCAC
Organism: Dipodomys ordii; assembly: GCF_000151885.1. Classification (NCBI taxonomy): domain Eukaryota; kingdom Metazoa; phylum Chordata; class Mammalia; order Rodentia; family Heteromyidae; genus Dipodomys; species Dipodomys ordii. Next base: position 1,907,440 of record NW_012267359.1, read on the forward strand.
AACCAAACCACCTTCTCAGCAGGACAAGCACAGCTACTGAAAGGCTGCTACATCAAGGGCCTAGCAGCCTTTCCCTACCTCTAGAGGAAAACACAGTGCCACAGAAAAAGCATAAATTGAGGACAGAGATTGGGCTCAAGGTTAGCCTGGGAAGGAAAATGTTGGCCAGACACATCTCATAAAAACAACAGAACATCAGCAACAACAACAAAAAAAAAACCAGGGCTGGGAAGGTGGCTGATGGTAGAGTGCTTGCCTAGCAAGGGTTGGATTCCTCAGTACCACATACACAGAAAAAAGCCAGAAGAGGCACTGTGGCTCAAGTGGTAGAGTGCTAGCCTTGAACACAGAGAGGTTCAGGGACAGTGCCCAGGCCATGTTCAAGCATCAGGACTGACAAAAAACAAAACAACAAAAAACTGGGCATGTGGATCATACTTGTAATCTCAGCTAGGCAGGAGGCAGAGATAGGAAGATCATGGTCCAAAGTCAGCCCTAAGCAAAAACTATGAGGCATTCACTGAAAAATAAACGAAAAGCCAAAAGTGCTAGAGATGTGGTAGAGTGCTTGTCTAGCAAGTATGACATCCTCAGTTCAAATCTTGGTACCACTGGCTTAAGGCCTGCTTGCTGAGTCAGTGGGAGCCGGGTGAGGGCAGGGACATGTTGTGGGAATCCTCAGGGCCTGTAACAGCGCCTTGCCCCGCAGGGAGTCAGGAGCTGCTCACCCTGAGGGAAGTGGTGGCACTATTGGAAATGGGGGGAGGTTGATGGGGGGGGGACTGCCACTGTGGATGCAGTGTCCCACAGGAGGTGCTGAGTCCTGGACTAAAGGCAAAACCCATCCCCCTTTCCCACCCTCCTGCAAGGCCGCCAGCTGGACCCCAAGGCTCTGACTGCAGCTGGATACCTTCTTCACCAGGATGGCCGTGATCACGTGACTCTCATCATATTCCTTTTTGGAACGAACATCTGCAAAGGAAAAATGTTCAGCTCAAAACTTGATTTGCAGGGCTGGGAAAGTGGCTCAGTAGTAGTGTGCTTGCCTTACATGTATGAGGCCCTGGGTTCAATTCCTCAGCACCACATAAGCAAAAAGAAGCCAGAAGTGGCACTGTGGCTCACGTGGTAGAGTGCTAGCTTTGAGCAAAAGAAGCTCAGGGACAATGCCCAGGCACTGGAACTGGGCACTGCCCCAGGACTGGAAAAAAAAAATTTTTTTTTGTTTTTTTTGTTTTTTTTTTTGTTTTGTTTTTGGGTCCGGTCGTGGGGCCTGAACTCTGGGCCTGGGCGCTGTCCCTCAGCTCTTCAGCTCACGGCTAGCACTCTACCACTTGAGCCACAGCGCCACTTCCGGCTTTTTTCTTTTTTCTTATGTGGTGCTGAGGAATTGAACCCAGGGCCTTGAGCATGCAAGGCAAGCGCTCTACCACTGAGCCACCTTCCCAGCCCCCAAAAAAAATTTTAAAAAGGGACCACACTAGCTGGGTGCCGGTGGCTCATACCTGTAATCCTAGCTACTCAGGAGGCTGAGATCTGAGGATCATGGTTCAAAGCCAGCCCAGGCAGGAAAGACCATGAGACTCCTATCTCCAATAAAACCACTAGAAAACTGGAAGTGGTGCTGTAGCTCAAGTGGTAGAGCGCTTGCCTTGAGCTAAAGAGCTGAGGGATAGCGCCCAAGCCCAGAGTTCAAGCCCCATGACCGACCAAAAAAAAAAAGGGGGACCATACTGCTTAGCATTACATCAGCAGTGTCCACTTAGATTTGTCTGGCATGTAGAATCCTGCCTGTGTGTTTTCACGGCTCTGGGCTGTTCCTTAATTCTCCCTGCCCTCGGGAAGCAGTGAAGCCCTGATCTCTGACATGGAGAGCTTTCTCTTGAGGCTACAAAAGGAGAGTTGGGGAGCCTAAGGGAACTCATATTGAGGGCATCATGAATGTAGACCCAACACAGGCTCTAGAAGCTACGATCTAAGGTATAGACAATGCCCAGGCTAGACAGAGGAATGTGGAACAGACACTAAATGTTAAACATAAATCCTAAAACCAGAATGATTTTCTCTTGACTTGTGGGCATAAAAGGACAAACACATTGTTGTCCACCAGCTTAAGGTGGAGGGTTATAAAAAACAACGACCAGGCTGGGACTGTGGCTTAGTGGTAGAGTCTTGCCAAGCATGCATGAAGGCCTGGGTTCGATTCCCCAGTGCCACATACACAGAAAAGGCTGGAAGTGGTGCTGTGGCACAAGTGGTAGAGTACTAGCCTTGAGCAAAAGAAGCTCAGGAACAGTGCCCAGACCAAGTTCAAGCACCAAGACTGGCAAAAACAAAACAAAACAAAAAACTCAAACTACCCACAGAAGACTGAAATCAGACCTGTGTTTTGTGAGAAAATGGGTTCAGGGCCATTGAAGGTGTGAAAGCCTGGTTAGAAATAATCTAGCCTAAGCCGGGCGCCGGTGGCTCATGCCTGTAATCCTAGCTACTCAGGAAGCTGAGATCTGAGGATCACGGTTCAAAGGCAGCCCGGGCAGGAAAGTCCATGAGACTCTTATCTCCAATAAACACTAGAAAACCGGAAGTGGCCTTGTGGCTCAAGCGGTAGAGTGCTCGCCTTGAGCTGAAGAGCGCAGGGACAGCGCCCAAGCCCAGAGTTCAAGCCCATGAGCGACCAAAAAAAAGAAAAAAGAAAGAATCTAGCCTTCCCAGTGACCACTTTTACCACTCGAATGGAGGGATGAATTCATGACAAAGAATTAAAAATCACATGGGTCAGGCACTGGTGGCTTACTCCCATCATCCTAGCTACTCAGGAAGCTGAAATTTGAGGAAAGTGGTCCAAAGCCAGCAAGGGCAGAAAAGTCTATAAGACTCTTATCTCCATTACCAAAAAAGTCAGAAGTGGAGTTGTGGCTCAAGTTAGCTATGATCACAAAACTTCAGAGACAGCACTTAAGCCCTGAGTTCAAGCCCCAGGACCATACATGCATGATTGCATGCGCATGTGCGCGCATCCACGCGCACACATGCGCACACACACACACACACACACACACAGAGACTTTGCCGCACATCTGCTTTTGCTTTTGTTTTTGTACTTACCAAATAAATAAAGATAGTTGGGTTCAGTTAACCTGGACAGTTTTGTGGCCTGATTCAAGATGTTATAAAGCTTTGTTGGTTCACAAAATAACAATTCAGAAGCCATCCTTCTAGGGGGAATCAAGAGTAAACAGTCAGGTTCAGCAGGGTTGGGGTTTTTTGGTTTTTGTTTTTGTTGGTCCTGGGACTTGAACTCAGGGCTTGGGCCCTGCCTCTAAGCCTCTTTGTGCTTAAGGCTAGCATTCTACCAATTAAACCATAGTGCCACTTTATTTGTGTGTGCCAGTCCTGGGGCTTGAACTCAAGGCCTAGGCATTGTCCCTGAGTTTCTTTTTGTTTTGTTTTGTTTTTGTTTTTTTGGGGTCCAGTCATGGGGCCTGAACTCTGAGCCTGGGCGCTGTCCCTCAGCTCTTCAGCTCAAGGCTAGCGTTCTACCACTATGAGCGCCACTTCCAGCTTTTTTCTTTTTGCTTATGTGGTGCTGAGGAATCGAACCCAGGGCCTCAGGCATGCAAGGCAAGCGCTCTACCACTGAGCC
>NW_012267359.1:1911135-1933512 GCF_000151885.1 Dipodomys ordii
TTTTTCTTTTTGCTTATGTGGTGCTGAGGAATCGAACCCAGGGCCTCAGGCATGCAAGGCAAGCGCTCTACCACTGAGCCACCTTCCCAGCCCTCCCTGAGCTTCTTTTGTTCAACACTAGTGCTCTACCACTTAAGCCACAGTGCTACTGCCAGCTTTTTCTGTGTAGGTGGTACTAAGGAATCAAACTCAGGGCTTCATGCATGCTAGGCAAGCACTCTACCACTAAGCCACATTCCAAGCCCCCACTTCTAGCTTTTTCTGAGTGGTTTACTGGAACTGAGTCTCATGGACTTTTCTGCTTAAGCTGGCTTTGAACCACAATCTTCAGCTCTCGGGCTTCTAAGTAGCTAGGATTACAGGTGTGAGCCACCAACGCCTGGCTCAGTAGGCTTCTTTTGATTTAAGATGAATGCCCACAGAATAAGACACTGAATTGAAATCTTAATATACTTCAACTTCTTTTCTTTTGTCGGTCATGGGGCTTGAACTCTGGGTTTGGGCGCTGTCCCTCAGCTCTTCAGCTCAAGGGAGCATTCTACCACTTGAGCCACAGCGCCACTTCTGGTTTTCTAGTGGTTTATTGGAGATAAGAGTCTCATGGACTTTCCTGCCTGAGCTGGCTTAGAAGCGTGATCCCCAGATCTCAGCCTCCTGAGTAGCTAGGATACAGGCACATGAGCCACCGTCACCTGGCTTACTTCAACTTCTTAATGTAGGTAATCAGGAAGGTTTCAAAACATTGGGCAAGAGTGCAGAGAAGAATGAAGTACTGAGTACAAAGTATGACACCATAGACATATGAAATATAGGTTATCTCATATAATACTAGGCAGGACCACCAATTCACTGGTCATTTTCCAACTAATTCCTGAGCACCTACCATATAATACATACTGGACATAACCAAGACAGACATGACCTACCCTAATGGGGGTTGCAGGTGCAGACATCCCACCATAAAGTAACAGAAGTAGGAAGTGTATCTTTAAGAGGAAGCCTAGCCAGGAACCGTGGCTCAAGCCTGCAATCTTAGCTACTCAAGAGGCTGGGATCTGAGGATCCGTTTAAAACCCACCCAGGCAGGAAAGTCCATGAGACTCCTATCTCCAATTCACCACCAAAAAGGCAGAAGTGAAGCTGTGGCTATCCTTGAGAGGAGAAAAAAAGCTCAGGGACTGTGCCCAGTCCCTGAGTTCAAACCCTAGGCCCACCACCAAAAAAAAAAAAATAAAAAAGAAAAAAAGAAAAGAGGATGCCTACCTGTCAGCGCAGGCGCTATAGGAGCCTCAGGTCCACTTACCCCAGGGGCTTCTGAGTTCCCCTTCTGTCTGGGACGGTGCAGAAGGAACTGGGTGGTGGAGCAGCCTTCTAGACAGCGCATGCGTCTGGATTTAGGGAAAACAGCCAATGAGGATGTTTGATTAGGGGCTGCCAAGCCAACCTGATCCATTTGTTCTCCTTGCCTCCCGGGACCTACACTTGGCTCACCAACAGAAGCTCCAGGCCCAGGCATGTCTGGGCCAGTGCTCAGCTGCCAGACCTGGGCCCCTCACAACTGTACTTCTGGTGAAGCATTGGCCCACTGTTCCTGGAGATACCACACGCCTGGTCCCCAGGCTTGGGAGGGATGGGACTAAACCAGCCCCTCTCTCCAGCACCTTGTTCTCTACCGGGAAACACAGGCTACACCAAGACAACACTTCCTGAATGCTTGGACATGACACGCAGAGATGAGGAAAGACTGATTCCTCTCTTTATCCTCCCCTCTCCTCCTTCCAGTTTCCTCTAGGACCTTTGAGAGTGACAGGCCCAATGGCAGACAACACCATTTGGAGTCTCAGGCCACAGCCCAGTCAGAGCAGGAGCTGATAAGGTGTGTGAGCCCTGGAGCCTTGATCTCAGTTCTGTCCATGTGACCTGAACCTCTATAAAAATGGCTAGATGGGCTGGGAAGGTGGCTCAGTGGTAGAGCGCTTGCCTTACATGCATGAGGCCCTGGGTGCCATTCCTCAGCACTACATAAGCAGAAAAAGCCGAAAGCGGCGCTGTGACTCAAGTGGTAGAGCACTAGCCTTGAGCTGAAGAGCTGAAGGACAGTGCCCAGGCCCAGAGTTCTGGCCCCACGACTGGCAAAACAAAAACAAAAACAAAAAAATGGCTAGATGACCTGAAACCTGTATCAGTGGGACATGGTGTCTCTCTGATAAAAGAAGAGCTGAGTGCAGTAATGCACTCCTGTAATCCCAGCACTTGGGACATGGAAGGCACAAAGACTGCAAGTTCCAGGCCAGCCTGGGCTAAATAGGGAGGAAGGGAGGAAAAAGGAAAGAAAAGAAGGGAGGAAAGGAGGAAGGAGGGGAGAGGCCAAGGTCCTAAGCATTGCCTCTGTGGACAGATGTGGAGACTTGAAACCAGCTGTCTGTATCACTGTCCCTTCTCTTAGATCCAGCTTTCATTTCCACCCTCCTCACAAACGCACACTCAGGCGCATTTGCTATCAGAGGTGCCCTTGCGGTCCTGGAGGAAGTGGGTCTCCAAGTTCCATTACTGGAGAAGAGGACTGGGGAAAAGCAACCATCTTCCTGGACCACAAGGCTAGTCTCCTCAAGTGTGGCTTCTCCTGTGGTGAGCTTAGACCCCGTACAACATTTTTTTCCCCCTTGGTGCCTGTCCTAGGAACTCAGGGCCTTGGTGCTGTCCCTGAGCTATTATGCTCAAGGATAGTGCTCTGCTACTTGAGCCACAGCTCCACTTCCAGCTTTTTGATGGTTCATGGGAGATAAGTCTCTCATAGACTTTCCTGTCTGGGCTGGCTTTGAACCTAGATCCTCAGATCTCATCCTTAGTAGCTGGGATTACAGGTATGAGCCACTGGTACCTGGCCCACATTTGTTTTCTTTCTTTCTTTCTTTTTGGCCAAGTTGCCCTGAAACTTGTCCTTGCTGGCCTTGAGCGTGGGTTACAGGCTACCAGGCTCAGCACCACCTTCCTTGTCAGGTCCTTGGTCCTGACCTGGCTTTACACTTGGCTCTGTTTTCACTTCCTGCCACCCTAGTCAGCTGCCATGGGCCACGTTTAGCTCTTGGAAGCCCCTGTCCACTGCCTTCTAGCTGTCTGACTCGAATAGGACTGAACCCTTTGGACTTCCTGAGTCACAAGTACAAGTCAAACTTATTTATCTAAATATGGCTCTGAGTCAGGGGGGTGTGGTGGTACATGCATATAACCCCAGCTCTTCAACAGGTAACAGCAGGAGGTCAGCTGGGACAAAACTAGTGAAATGCTGTGTCACAAAGAGGCTAGGGGCATCGGTGGCTCATACCTGTAATCCCAGCTATGTAAGAGGCTGAGATCTGAGGATCACAATTTGAAGTCAGCCTAGGCAGGAAAATCCATGAGATTCTTATCTTCAATTAAACACCAAAAAAGCCCAAAATGGAGCTGTGGCTCAAGTAGTAGAACACTAGCCTTGGGGATAAAAGCTCAAAGACAGCACCCAGGGCCTAAGTTCAAGTCCCAGGATGAGCACACAAAAAATCTAGACTGGAGGCATGACTCAAGTGGTAGAGAGCCAGCCTAACAAGTATGAGTTCAAACCCCAGAATGACAAAAATAAACGAAAGGGAACATTTCACACTTTATGTGAATCAGAAGTCAATTAAAAAGAGTGAATTGCTAATTTGTACATGTGCGTGTTTATGTGCTTCAGGTTGTGAATTGTAACTGCTCAGTCCCCACAGAACTTCTCTTATTTTCTAGTTCTTGCCTAGAACTAGGCCACATTTAAGGGTTCTGGAGCCATTGCTCTTGAGCACCCTCCTGCACCCTCCAGGCAGAGTTCTCCAGCTCAACACCTTCCTCCATTAGCATTCATAGATCTCCATTTCCTTGGGCCAACTCAAGAAACCAGAATACAACTCTAGAATAACTTGGCCTCACTGGAACTTTGCAGGCACACGTTGATGTTGGCCCAGTGGCTCTGCACTGGAAGTGGCCACACCCCAAGTGGCTGGGGCAAGGATCTCTAAGTGTTTTCGGTAGACAATATGTGGGCCAGGAATGAGAGGCCAACTAGAAATCATGTTAATGGAACTTAGGCCAAAGCCTGTGATCCCAGCTACCTGGGAGCTGTAAGTAGGACTGAGATTCTTTCTTTTTTTTTTTGGTCAGTAATGGAGCCTGAACTCTGGGCCTGGGCACTGTCTCTCAGCTCTTCACCTCAAGGCTAGCACTCTACCACTTGAGTCACCTTCCCAACCCCAGAACTGAGATTCTTAATAGCCCTGGGAGAAAAACACAAGTCTCTACCTGACAATAGAAGGCCTACTTAGCTAGCTTGAAGCCCTGAGTTCAAACCTCAGTAAGGCAAAGGGGGGAGGAGGAGAGGGACTTTGCCCATGAAGGCTCTATGTCCAGTGGAGAATTCTAAAAACCAAGGGCTGGGGAAAGCATGCAGATGAGGAAGCCAGGTATAAATGAGGTCAGGACTGCAGATATGACTCACAAAAGCACAGCATGGCAATATGAACTGGCTCAAACTCCAATCGAGTTCAAAAAGAACTAACACCAGATGACAAAGGGAACCTTCTAACCCCCATCTCTACTTACAACCCCAGTTTATCAGCACCAGCCAGGTCAGAAGCCACTGGGGATGGAGGAGCGAGGGAGATGAAGAAATAGAGACGTCAAGTTTCTCTTCTTCAGGTGCAGAAGGCTGCAGAGAGCTAGAGGCAGGAAGAAGGGAGGCTATCATTGAGGAATTAAGTTCCGTTTATTTAGGTGAATGGGACAGTAGACTACTGAGGTGAGGACATCCTGGTAACCAAGCAGAATCTAAGGGCAAAGATCTAAAAGTCATTGTGCATGCCTGTAATCACATCTACTGGGAGAGGCAGAAGCAGGAGAAATCAAGGTCCAAAGTATGCCTAGACAAAAGCATGACTGAAAAGAAGCTAAAAGCATAAGACCTGGGAATGTGGCTCAAGTGGTCTAGCACTCGCTTGTCAAGTGTGAGGCCAAGTCAACCCCAGAACCATGACTGAAGTGTGTCAATGTAGGATGAAGACGAAATGCTGCTTATGATCACATGCTGCTTTGTGACATCCAGCAGCCTTGCTGCTCCATGTCAGTTATCCATGCAAAGCTCCGAGTACAGCACCTGCCAGGAAGCTGGTGCTAGATATGGCAGCTGCTAACACAATGAAGATAATGTTGAGATTTATAGGGAGGTGGGTGGGAGCGGAGTGTGAGTCTCTCAGTCAAGGTGGCCCAGGAAGAGCACTTTGGAGGTAGCAAGTGCTTGCTCTTGGAGATGGCAACATGGAAGGCATGCAAAAGGAACTGAACTGGGGTGTTGGAGTGGCCCCAGTTTCTCTCCCAGAGCCTCAATTCTTTTTTTTTTTTTGGTCGGTCATGGGGCTTGAACTCTGGGCTTGGGCGCTGTCCCTCAGCTCTTCAGCTCAAGGTGAGCTCTCTACCGCTAGATCCACAGCGTCACTTCCGGTTTTCTAGTGGTTTATTGGAGATAAGAGTCTCATGGACTTTCCTTGCGCAGGCTGGCTTTGAACTGTGATCCTCAGATCTCAGCCTCCTGAGTAGCTAGGATTACAGGCATGAGCCACCGGCACCTGACTCAATTAATATATAGGGATGACTTCAGCCCTGACCCCTCTAGTCTCAATCCCATCTCCTTGGAATAATCCCATCTGTTTGTCCAACTGCCCATATGCTTTTTTTTTTTTTTTTTTGCCAGTCCCCAGCTTCAACTGAGGGCACACTGTTCCTGAGTTTCTTTTGCTCAAGGCTAGCACTCTACTACTTGAGCCACGGCACCACTTCTGACTTATTCTGTTTATGTGGTACTGAGGAATTGAACCCTGGGCTTCATGCATGCTAAGCAAGCACTCTACCACTAAGCCACAGTCCCAGCCATGCCTACATACTTCTATATGCCAAATCACCACCCTTCCACCCCCATTCAGCCCATCTAAAATGGGCTTTTCTTTTTCTCTGGCCAGACCCCTTTCCACAAAGCCCCTGACTACTTCTCCCAGCCTGGGGGCTCCATATCCCTTCCATTCCTCCACCCCGAATAAGCACAGACCCCTATCCATTCTGCCTTGAGACCTGCCCCCATGGTCTCCACTCTCTCCATTTCTGTGGCCACCACCACCACTCTGAGCTTCACCATCTCATGGTAGTCTCCTAAACAGTCTCCCTGCCCTGCACCATCTGTTTGTTCTAACCTCATCTAAAACCAGCTCTTTCAGAGGTCTACTCTTAGGCCAGTCGTAAGTTGGACACTAAAGACAGATGGAAGGTACAGTTCCTGACCCCAAGATACAAAGTTAAAAGATTACCAGAGAACACATATCGTGATAAGAGCAAGGACACTGCATGTGCTAGTGTCTTGCTCCAACAGAAGTTACCTGCATCCAAATACAGGCCTATGCTTTGCCACCTCCAGGCTTGCCTGGGTCCCTTTAAAAAAAACAAAAAACAAAACTGGTTTTGTTTGTGCCAGTACCAGGGCTTAAAGGCAGATCCTGGGTGCTGTCCGAGCTTTTTCCACTCAAGACTGGTGTTCTAGCATTTAAGCCACATCTATACTTCCAGCTTTTTGGTGGTTAACTGAAAATAAAGTCTCATGGACTTTTCTCCCTGGACTGACTTTGAACTGTTATCCTCATCAGATCTCAGCCTCCTGAGTAGCTAGGATTACAGGCCTGAGCCACCTGCACCTGGCTCCTCTTTTCCCTTGTAAAGGGCCAGATTTTTCAGGCCTCCTTTGAGAGCTCCGCTTTCTAGGCATGAGATTGCTCCCACCTCTGGGGCTCCTAGAATACCACCCACTCTTCTCTGTGTAGAAGGTCCTCTCCCAGCTTCCACCTCCACCATAGGTTAGATTCACCTCCAGGATTCTCACAGCCAGCATCAGTTCTTCTACTGCTACCCAAACAGGTGTTTATGGTTTGCCTGTCACTCCCACTAGACGGGGCTCTTTGATGGCCAAATAGGTTTGGATCTTTTTGTTGTCGCTAGTCATGGGGCTTGAACTCAGGGTCTGGGTGCTGTCCCTAAGCTTTTCTGCTCAAGGCTAGAGCTCTACCACTTTGAACTGCAATGCCATTTCTGGTTTTCAGGTGATTAATTGGAAATGAGTTTCACAGACTTTACAGGCTGGACTGGCATCGAACTGTGATCCTCACATCTCAGCATCCTGAGTAGCTAGGATTATAGCTGTGAGCTACCAGTGCCAGGCTTGGCTCTTTTTCATAGATAAAGATTAGGCAGGAAAAACCTTAGTAACTCACTAACAAGTGCAGGGGAGGGAAGAGCAAGGCAGCCATAATATTCCCAATCTTGCTTCTCTAATCATTGTCCCTGGTTCATCTGGGTTTCATATTGCTCAAAGTAATTGCTACACTTGACTCTGAATTTTTGTTTGTTTGTCGATCATGGGGCTTTAACTCTGGGCCTGGGTGCTGTCCCTCAGTTCTTTAGCTCAAGGCATGCACTCTACCACTTAAGCCACAGCACCACTTCTGGTTTTCTGGTGGTTAATTGAAAAGTCTCACAAACTTTCCTTCCCCGGCTGGCTTTGAACTGCAATTCTCGGATCTTAGTCTCCTGAGCAGCTAGGATTACAGTGTGAACCACCAGCGCCCGGCTTGACTCTGAACTTTTGAGATTCCGGGCTGCTATGCTATGCCTTGGCCCAGGCAACGCTGAACGACGTTCTTTAAGGACTGAAGTCGGGGCCTCAAGTCTGCCACTGGGAACATGGTCCCAGTCCTTTGTGTGTCTTCGAACCACAGTCCCTTTCAGATCTCTACCTCCTGAGAAACTAGGATTCCCGACATGAGCCAAAGACGGGGTCAGAAATGCCTTTGTATGCCCAGAACGCAGAAGAGAGGGGGTGGACCTTATGATTCGTAACTGAGGAGAAACTTCCTCAGCGCCGCAGTGCTAGTTCTACGTTGCTCGGGTCGACGGCGCAAATTCACTGAGCTCGGCTGGGCACCAGCGGTTCCGGCCTGTAACCCCAACCACTGAGGAGACCGAGATCCGAGGATGGCGGTTCGAAGCCAAGCTGGGCAGGGGAGTCCAGAGACTCTTGGCCCAGAATCCCCCTCCGGCCTCGCTCCAGGAAAGGGGGCGGGGGGGGCCTGACTGAGGTCGTGGGTCGTGACCCCTACCGGGCTCCGCGTCGGGGCCTCGGCCTAGAGCCCCACCTGGGAAATGTCTCTTCTAAGGCGCTGCCTGTCTAAAGACCGTCCTCTTCCGCTCTTGGGTGCGGGGGACTGTTTCCCCCGAGCCCCGCTCCTACCGCGGCTCCCCACTGGCCACGCAGCCAACCCCGAAGCTCAAAACGACCCAAACCGGTCACTCGCCGAGAAGCCGGGAGCGACAACCTCCCACTACAACCGCGGAGACTGCGAACGACCGTATTCTCGCGAGACTACAGGCAGGCGGGGCCGGAAGGCGGGCTGCTCTCGCGAGATTTAGCCAAGCTAAAGCTGGCGGCCCGGCTCAGCGTGGAGGTCGTTGGAGTCACCGCCCAGCCGTCCGCTCCTCACCGGCCTCCTGCTCGCTTCGGCCATGCTGTCCGCCCTCGCCCGGCCAGCCGGCGCCGCTCTGCGCCGCGGCTTCAGCACCTCGGCCCAGGTAGGCGAGGCCTGAGAGGCGGGCGAGCGTCGGGCGTCCCCGGCCCGGCTCCCGTGTGTCCCGGCCCCGCGCACACCCGCGGGGACTCCCGGAGTCAGCCTGGGCCGCGCGGGGCGCGGGCTGGACGCCGGGGCGCGCGAGGCCAGCCTCGGTGCCCTTCGCAAGTGTTGGGTGCAAAGCCCGGGAGAGGAGCGAGGCCGCCCAGCTCCGGGGAGCTCGTCCCCCCCGTGGGGTCCGCTCCCGGCCTGCGAGCCCCGGGGTGGACAGGCCTGGGCCTTCGCTGCGGTTGCCGCCGCTTTCACTGTAATTAGACCTGCAGCCTCCGTGACGGCTGTGCGGCCGTGGGAGGATGTGTGGTGCGCACGCCACAGTCGGGAGGGTCCGGAAGTCACGAGGGTGAGGGTCGACCCGCGGGATCACAACTGTCAGTGGCCTTCCCTTTAAGAGCCTCAAGAGTCTTTTTTCAATTAAGAACCTTTTGGTGACTCTTTCCTGGTTTTGGGGGGGGCCGAGCGTGCTCCCCAAGTGTTTTGACAGTTCCTGACTTAGCCTAGGACCACTGAAACCTAGGCTATTTTTAGCCGTCTTCTAGGAGAGTGATAATGTTCCTTCAGTGGCCCGGGGTTCCTTCGTGCACCCCGGAATTCTCACCAGGTGCTCCCGGTGAATTCAGTACAGCCAAAGTTTTGAGAACCCAGTAGGTGCCTGCATTGCTTCTAAATTGCCATGCCCAAAGATTACTAAGGAGACCACCACGTTTCTTATGGCTTAGGTGATGTCCTTCAGTTTTCTATACAGCCATTCAGTTGAACAATATACAAATAACTAGTTGCAGAGAATAAGTGCTTCAGGGAATAACTACCCAGGTGAGAAGAGGTTCAGGTGCAATGAATTAAAGCAGTGAATGAGTTGAGGTCAGGTGGAGGGGTTGAGGACTAGTACTGAGCAAGAGGGGCAGCAGAACAGAGAGAAGAGGGAAGAAAGGAAGCAAGAGTGGGGAGATGGTTGGATTCTTGCCTTTTTCAGTGCTGAGGAAGGGCTACACTTCATGATCAAAACCATTCTTCCACTCCAGGCATGTCCAGGCCAGAATGGCTTAATTTTGGAGGCATCTCGCCTAGGCACTAATGTCCAGTGTATAAAACATAGAACTGTACATTTTAATTATCTTCCTGTATCCTTCATTATTAAGTGTCTTAGTGTGGGCTGGGATGTAGCTCAGTGGCAAAGCGCTTGCCTAGCAAGTGCAACGTCCTGGGTTCGATCCCCAGTACTAAAAAAGGCAAAAAAAAAAAAAAACAGTTAAAAAAACCCAAACAATAAAGTGTCTTAGTGATGTACACAGAAAGAAAAAAAGTGAAGAGGGTTATGATTTTCAATCAGGAACATGACCTTTGAGTGTAGCTCAGAAGGAAGCAGAGATCACATCCTGCAGAGTTTCCCAGGCAGATGGGGGAACAGCCTTGTAGAAATGAGGTGGTGTGGTGGTACAGGTCTACAATCTCAGCACTCTTCAGAAGCTGAGGCAAAAGGATTGTGTGTTCCATGCCAGTCTGGGCTACATAGTTAGGCCTTTTCATTAAAAGATGTGTGAAGGGGAGCACACACCTGTGAACTTGGTTACTGAGGAGGCAATCTCCCAGTCAAGGCTAGTAATGGAAATGCAGAAGAAGAAACCGTCACAGGTGGTTTTTTGTTTTTGTTTTTTTTTTTTTTGGTGTGTGTATATTTGCACACACACCAGTCCTAGGGGTTTAAACTCAGGACCTGGGTACTATCCATAGCTCCACTTCCAGCTTTGCATCAATTGGAGATGAGAGTCTCATGGGCTATCCTGCTTGGGCAGGACCCTCAGATCTCAGCTTCTTGAATCGCTAGGATTACAGGTGTGAGCCACTAGTACCCAGCACAGGCCTAACTTTTAAAGCAAATTTATAAATGCAGTAACAGTTTTCATGTGGGCATTTTCTCAACAGTGGCTAAACAGTTGGTACTTGCAACTCAGCAATTTTGGAAATCTTTAGAGATCTCTAAGAGCTAACAGCTGTGATACAGATTTCTCTAGTGCATTGTGTAGGTCCCACTGCTTAGGCCCCTGTTGTAAATGTGAGCTGTTAACCATGTAGAAACAAGATCTGAGGAGAGCTCACCCTCCTGGTCTATCCCCTCATGGACCCTGTGGGACTGATCACTTACAGACCTAAGTGAGGGGCTATCTATAGCACTCTACCACTTGAGCGATGCTTCCAGCTTTTTTTTTTTTTTTTTTTTGTCGGTCGTGGGGCTTGAACTCTGAGCTGTCCCTCAGCTCTTCAGCTTAAGGCTAGTGCTCTACCACTTGAGCAACTTCCAGTTTTCTGGTGGTTAATTGCTGGCTTTGAACTGCGATTCTCAGATCTCAGCCTCCTGAGTAGCTAGGATTACAGGCATGAGCCACTGGTGCCTGGCTCCGGCCTTTTCTGTGTATGTGGTATTGAGAAATTGAACCCAGGGCTTCATGCATGCTAGGCAAGCACTCTGCCACTAAGCCACATTCCCACCCCTCTGTTTAGTTTTTAAAGCTGCACTTTGAAGGTGAGGATGCTCTTGCCAGGCCAGATGCCTGATTGGATGAAGCTGCTGCTCTAGCTCCACAGAATGTTGGATGTCTGACCCAAGTGTCACAGCTTCCCCTCACTTGAGTTCTCCCCACTTGGAACTGGACTTCTGGAGGGAATGACCAGAATTCTTCCACAGTAACATTGGTGCACACACAAGTGTATCTTGTTTTGACACCACTTAGCAAAAGAAGCCCAGTGACAGATTTTGTAGGCTACCATCTGGGTCCTTTTCAATGAGGATTCTGCCCTGAGTATTTCCCTGTGCCTCTTTTTAGAACAATGCTAAAGTAGCTGTGCTTGGAGCTTCTGGAGGAATCGGGCAGCCCCTTTCCCTCCTCCTGAAGAACAGCCCCTTAGTGAGCCGCCTGACCCTCTACGACATCGCTCACACGCCGGGGGTGGCCGCAGACCTGAGCCACATTGAGACCAGAGCAAAAGTGAAAGGTATGGGACTCACTTTCCGAGACCCTGCCCTCCCTCTGTAGAACAAGATCCCAACTCTAGATCTCAGGTGAGACCAGAGGTTTAAGAACATGGGGCTCTCGTGTTAATTGTAGAATTAAATTTTACAAAGGACTACAATATTTAAGACTTGGGTTCACAGAAATGTAAGTAGCATTATCTTTTAGAAAACAAGGGGGGGGGGTCTGATCTTGCCAATTGTATTTTGTCTGATTTGAAAAGTAGTGTGAGGAAGGGCAAGTTCAAGAAGCTCCCTGGAGGTGGTGAGGTGATATTCCCTCCCATCCTATAGGCTGCCTTTCCTTTACCCCTGATACCCCTAAGCATCGCCACCACTAGTCATAGGCCACTTGGTAGACGTCCAGGTAATGCAGCCTTCACAGTCTGTCAGTTTTGCAGATCTCCAAAATCTAGGTAAAACCATTTTTAAAGTGTCTTATACTTTATTATTTATTTACACATTCTGTTGACCTTTGGGCTGCTGGTGAGCTGCGATCAATGTCTTTGTGCACTTGTTTCTTGGAATGCTGATTGCGGGAGGTCTCTGGGCTCGCACTGCACTGGGAAGGCCCTGCTGGTGCTTTTGTTTCCCCAAGAGGATGACAGCCATGTTTGGCAGCACCTCCCTGGTGAGAAGACTGAGCTGCTCATTCCCATGGGTTCACTGGGGTGACTGAGCCTCTCCTGGCTCCTCAAATTCATTCTCCCATTTTCTTTTGAGTTATTTCTTTTTGGGGGGGGGTTCTGGTTGTGGGGCCTGAACTCTGGGCCTGGGCGCTGTCCCTCAGCTCTTCAGCTCAAGACTAGCGCTCTACTACTTGAGTCACAGCACCACTTCTGGCTTTTTTCTTTTTGCTTATGTGGTGCTGAAGAATCGAACCCAAGGCCTCATGCATGCAAGGCATGCGCTCTACCACTGAGCCACCTTCCAGCCCCGAGTTATTAGTTTCTTAGAGCACTTGTAGTGATGAAAGTCACAACCAAGTAGATTTTAGACAGTAGGTTCCCTGATAAAATGGGATGAAACAAAATAGACCCCCCCCCCCCAAAACTCGAGTCCTTGTTTATCAGCCTAGACATTTCAAGGTATCTGGCTTTTTTGGTCTGAGGAGGTTTGTAGAGCTGGCCCAGACAGCAATGCAAGCAAGCCAGCTAGGATGAGCAAATGACTGCCTGGCTTTGCTTTTATTGGGACTGGAGGCTCACTGGGGGCCCTCCATGTGGCCTTCTCAGGCAGGAGCTGTCACCTTACTGGTCGAGGCTGTGCTTCTCAGCCTTTCCCCTGGAGGCAGAGCCTCTGCGGGTCAGGAAAGGTGAGGTTGCTCCCTTGGGTGCTTTTAGGTTTCCTTGGACCTGAGCAGCTGCCAGACTGCCTGAAAGGATGTGACGTGGTGGTGATCCCGGCCGGAGTCCCCAGAAAACCCGGTAGGTTAGAAAGCTTTGCCCTAGTCTCCCTGCACATGTGCTGAGAAAGGATTTAATCCCATCCCATGCTCAGCCACAGAAAACATCCAAAGGCTCCCCACTGTCCAGGGACGGGGTCACACATCGGCCTGACATTTAAATTTGTTGTCTCCATGCCCTGTTGTCTCACCCATGCCCTGGATTTCACTGGTCCCTTTTGGGCCTGTGTGTGTGTGTGTGTTTGTGGGGGTGGGGTGTGTGTGTGCCTGCGCACGTGTGCGCATGTGCATGTGCACGCGACCACACCTACAAGCATACACTAATCCCTGATTATCCTTAGCCACCTGCCTGGTCCTGGCCCCATCCCCTCCTCCCTCTGCCCCCTGCCCACACACCTGCCTGTCACTGGACACACTGTTATTTCCAGATAAGGTAGATTCACATGGCCTCTAGGTCATGTGGAATTGCCAGTACCAGCTAGCAGCAGCCCTGGGCACCTGGTAGTGCTCATCCCAAATGAGCATCTTGCTGATCCTTGCAGGCATGACTCGGGATGACCTGTTCAACACCAATGCCACCATCGTGGCCACCCTGGCTGCTGCCTGTGCCCAGAATTGCCCTGAAGCCATGATCTGCATCATTGCCAACCCTGTGAGTGTGGGCAGGGCATGTGTACCTTAGGCCATGCTCAGGCTGGGGGTGGGAGGGAGCCACCTGAGAATGTCCTGAGTGACAGGAACCAAGTGAATGTTATAAGAGATTAACTTGTTTTGAGACAAGGTCTCACCAGCCTGTATCCCAGGCTAGCTTGAGGTCACAATCCTCCTCAGCCTCCCAAGAGCTGGGATTACAGGCAGGCACCACTACACCTGGCTAAAATGTGTCCTTTCAGTCATGATTGTGGCAGCCTGTTGACTTTTTTTTTTAACCAGTCCTGAGCTTGAACTCAGGGCCTGGGCTCTGTCCTTGAGCCTCTCTGTACTCAAGGCTAGTGTTCAGCCACTTGAGCCATAATACTACTACTGGCTTTTTCTTTTTTAAATAAGTTTTTTATTGTGAAAATACAGAGGGGTTACACTTACATGAGCAAGATAATGAGTACATTTTTTTTGGGGGGGGGTTTCGGTCGTGGGGCCTGAACTCTGGGCCTGAGCGCTGTCCTTCAGCTCTTCAGCTCAAGGCTAGTGCTCTACCACTTGAGCCACAGTGCCACTTCCGGCTCTTTGCTTATGTGGTGCTGAAAAATCGAACCCAGGGCCTCAGGCATGCAAGGCAAGCACTCTACCACTGAGCCACCTTCCCAGCCCCATGAGTACATTTCTTATCCAGCATTGTTGCCTCCTCCTTCGTCTTTCCCCTACCATCCCTTCCCTCCCACCTCCTCAACTACACCGCCCCTTCTCCCCCCCCCCACTTTTTCTGTTTATGTGGTACTGAGAAATTGAACCCAGGGCTTCACTAGGCAAGCACTCTACCACTAAGCCACATTCCTAGCCCTTGTGGAATCCTTTTGTGTTGTATTCTACTTGGGGTGCACAGTTCAGACCCCACTATCCCTGTCTCTTTACACCTAGAGATCTCTGTTAACACACAGCTGCCCTGGCCCCTCTGGACATGTAGAGGACAGCTATGCCACATGTAGAGGACAGCTGTGGTCCCCAGCTTGTGGCTCCCGGAGTACAATGAGGGTCTGTAAGACAGTGCAGGGAAGGGACTGAGGACAGCCATCTGAGTGTACACCTGCTCCTGGCCTCAGAAGGGGTCCTGTCATACCCCACTTGCCTACCTTGCAAGATGGCAGCAGTCTGTGCTGGGAGCCAGTAGTAATCATAGAAACCTTGCAGTTCTGCTCTGACCTCCGGGAAGCAGTCTCCAAAGTTTCCTTTCAACTCTCACAGATTCTAAGGGAAAGTCATACTGGAGCCCAGGCTCCAGCAGCTACAGCATGGAGTTTTCATACAGGAAAACTAGTGAATCAAAAGCCTGGTTCAGCCTGGCTAGCCTCCATCTAGCCAGAGGTGCCCTGGAGTGTGGTGACATATCAGAAGGTAACAGCTCCCTGGGATCATGTCCTGGCATAAAGATGACTCTGCCCATGTGAGGTGGCTGTGGCATCCAGCCTGCCAGCAGTCTCAGCAGATGGCCCCTGTTGCTCAGTTTCTTATGCCTATCTCGGGTATCTTAGGTCAACTCCACCATCCCAATTACGGCTGAGGTGTTCAAGAAGCATGGCGTGTACAACCCTAACAAGATCTTTGGCGTGACAACCCTGGACATCGTGCGAGCCAATACGTTCGTGGCAGAGCTGAAGGTAAGCTGTGCGGTATCCTTGCTGCCTGTGGCTTCTTAGCTTCCTCTGCCCAGGCAGAGACACAGCAGATGGCAGGACAGGGACCCAGGGGTCGTTGCCCCACCACGGAAAAGGGGTCCTGCATTCTGTAAAGAATCAGTGCCTCACTCCTGCCCAGCTGCTATGTGGCCTGCACCTGCTGCCCTCAGCCTGGTTGACTTCCCTGGGCTCCCCCTCTTCCCCATGCTCTGGACCCCCAAACAAGTACCCGCTGGTCCCTAGACAAAGGCTCATGCAGTCAGCAAACTGGAAGTCCAGAGATCCCAGCTGTTGTCCCCACCTGGTCATTAGATTGGGCTTGTGGGTTCTGGGCCTGCCAGCTGCCTGGGTATGGCTGCTGAACTCAGCTGCTAGTTTGTGTGGAGGTGGATTTGCTTTGTCACTGGCACCTAGTCTGAGTCCTGCTACCTTTTACTCCTGCTCACAAAACCTGCAGAAGCACTTCCCCGAGGACCAAAAGGTACACTCTACTCTTGAGCCCCGGGCCTCTGGGAAGAGGGAGTAAATGTCCTACACATGCCTGGTGCCATGTGTGCCATGCAGTACTGACCCCACCTGAACTTGGGCAGTGGACACCCCTAGGATGTGGCTGGGGTGGTAAAGGGGCTTTACTTGAGAGACAAGGAGCCTGCAGGTACGTCTGGAATGTGCTGGAATCTGCAAGGAAGGACCAGGACGGCCCAGAGCAGAGAGTAAGGCCTAGCAGCTGTGCAGCTTATGTGATGGCTGCTAGTGGACCATTAAAACTGTGTCCACATCACACCAGTCATGCTGCAGGTCTGGTGGCCACAGGCGCACCAGTGTGCTTGCAGAAGGTTCTGTTACAGGCACCTGATATTCTAGAAGGTTTCTGAGCCATGTCAAGCTGACGGGGGGGGGGGGGGGGCTAGGAATGTGGCTTAGTGGTAGAGTGCTTGCCTTGAATGCTGAAGCCCTGGGTTCGAGTCTCAGTACCACATACACAGAAAAAGCCAGAATTGACACTGGGATTCAAGTGGTAGTGCACTGGCTCAGGAACAGTGCCCAGGCCCTGAGTTCAAGCCCCAGGACTGGCAAAACAGAGTGACTGTGTATCTTGAAGTTTCAGGTGTGGTCTTACCAACTTCTGACATTCTAGTGTGTGCTGCATTCTGCCCTCCCCACTCCTTTCAATCTAGAATCTTCTCTGGCTGGCTGTGCCTACTTCTCACAGCTAGTTAGGTGTTCCCTGAGCCACTGTTTAAGCACAGGGCTGGTCCTTCATGCCACAGACACAGGGTCTGCCGATCATGTGACTACTGCCCCCAGTCAGCATCAGTCCTTAGCTCTCCAAAGTATGCCCCTCCCTTCCTTCCCTCCCTCCCTTCCCTCCCTCCCTTCCCTCCCTCCCTCCCTCCTTCCTTCCCTTCTTCCTTCCCTCCCTCCCTCCCTCCTTCCTTCCTTCCTTCCTTCCTTCCTTCCTTCCTTCCTACCAGCTCTGGCCTCTTCAGCCCAGAGGAAGGGGCTGCTCACCTCCCTGCCATCATCCAATCAGAGTTTTTTCAGGTTAGAAGTACCTAGCCACAGACACTTGGGAGCATGGTGGCTCGGAACATGTGGACAGTTCAGCGGAGTGTCACTTCTCTTTGCAGGGTTTGGATCCAGCTCGAGTCAGCGTTCCTGTCATCGGTGGCCATGCTGGGAAGACCATCATCCCCCTCATCTCCCAGGTGTGTGCGTGCATGCTTGCATACGTTATGTTTTCCCTCCAGACTTTCCAAAATAAAAGAAGTTCTTTGAAAGTGACTACTCACTGAGGCCAATTAGCAGGGTTGCCTTGTCTTGGACCTCTCTGTAGGTTTTGGAGTACTTGCCTAGCACATGTCATAAAGGCCAGGGCTCCATCCCCAGCACCCTCCCTCCCCTCCCCTGCATCCCTGAGGGGGCTCTGGAGGTGTGGCATCAGGGTGGAGAAGGGCTGAGGGGGGGCCTGGGGTGTGGCCCCAGGGTGAACAGGTTGCTCACATGACCTGCCTGGCTTCCAGTGTACTCCCAAGGTGGACTTCCCTCAAGACCAGTTGGCGGCACTCACTGGGAGGATCCAGGAGGCGGGCACAGAGGTGGTGAAGGCCAAAGCAGGGGCAGGTGAAGTCTCAGCTAGACATCTGGGGTCTTGGGGGATGGGAGCGGCAGAAGGGCTGCTTATCCCTGGCTGTTGAGGGCGGGGTTGGCTATGCTTCATCTGCCGGCACTGAAGGCCCTAGAGAAGGCAGTTCACCCGTCCCAGGGGCAGGGTGGAGGGGTGACGTGGGGGCCCAGGAGCAGCTGGGCTGAGACACCTTGCTCCCTAGGCTCTGCCACCCTGTCCATGGCCTATGCTGGTGCCCGCTTCGTCTTCTCCCTGGTGGACGCGATGAATGGGAAGGAAGGAGTTGTGGAATGCTCCTTCGTGAAGTCACAGGAGACGGACTGCACCTACTTCTCCACGCCCCTGCTGCTGGGGGTGCGTACCATCCCATGTACCATACAGTATGGGGAGGAGCTGGGGCTACACCCAAGAGCAGGGCAGTCGCCCTGGAGCTCTGCTGGGGCTGTTGACCAAGCTGGGCTCTGTGGGGGAAGTGACAATGACTAAGAGCCACTGATGGCTTTCTGACAACTTTTGTCTCTGGGCCATACTTTAAGGAGGAACACCAGTATTCATAGGAAAGGCTGGGTGGCCCTTGCTGATTTCAGCAGCTGCCCATGGGTGCCCAGATATTTATCTGCTTAATTATATTCCATTTGAGGCGACAAGTGTTTCTTCTACCTGGGCATAATGACATATGCCTATAATCCCAGCACTCAGGATATAGAGCAGGAGGATCTCCAAGGCTAGCCTGGTCTATAATTTGAGACCCTTGGTCAAAACCAGGGGAAAAAATATTTCAGGTTCTAAACTGCTTAGGAAAGGGACCAGCCATAAGTATAGTCGAGAAAGGTAGTGCTGCCGGGCGCTGGTGGCTCACGCCTGTAATCCTAGCTACTCAGGAGGCTGAGATCTGAGAATCTCGGTTCAAAGCCAGCCCAGGCAGGAAAGACCGTGAGACTCATATCTCCAATAAACCACTAGAAGACCGGAAGTGGCGCTGTAGCTCAAGTGGTAGAGCGCTGGCCTTGAGCTGAAGAGCTGAGGGACAGCGCCCAGGCCCAGAGTTCAAGCCCCATGACCAACCAAAAAAAAAAAAAGGAAGTGCTGCTAATGACGAGAACATTTTTGGCCAGCTGCTGCACTAAGCACACAGCCTTCTGGGAAGTAGATGAGGAAACTCGGGGAATGGAGTTGTTCAAGGCACATGGGATGACCTGGCTGGAGCCCAAGCCCAGGGGAGGTAGGGCAGGCCAGGTCTGTGGGGACATCCTTTGTTTTGCCAGCCCTAGGGCTTGAATTCAGGGCCTGGGCACTATTCCTGAGCTTCTTTTGCTCAAGGCTAGCACTCTACCACTTAAGCCACAGCACCACTTCTGGCTTTTTCTGTTTATGTGGTACTGAGGAATTGGACCCAGGGCTTCATGCATGCTAGGCAAGCACTCTACCACTAAACCACATTCCCAACTCCCTTTGTTTTTATTTAAAGCTGTTTTACTTGGTTTGGGACTTCTTTAAGTACCCAAGTACTTGTGAGGCAGCGGCTCTACCACTTGATCCATGCTCCTAGTCCTAAAACTTTGTTGAGATGGAATCTCATGTGCCCAATCTGGCTTGGCACTCCTGAGAGCAAGTGCCAGTGGTCTCTCCTGGAGTTTCTGATGGGTGACACATGAGAATGGGTGGCTCTGTGGGGCTTGCTCCAGCTGTCGCCTGCTCCTCCCTTCTTGCAGAAAAAGGGCCTGGAAAAGAACCTGGGCATCGGCAAGGTGTCCCCATTTGAGGAGAAGATGATCGCCGAGGCCATTCCTGAGCTGAAAGCCTCCATCAAGAAGGGGGAGGACTTCGTGAAGAACATGAAGTGAGCCTGGCACTGGAGACCAGGCGTGGCGCTGCCTCTGTCTTACTGCTTGATGATGGCTGTTGTTAGCATGGCCCTTCCTTCAAGATTGTGGCTGGTCTGTTGGTTCAACAATAAAACAGACTGTTGATTTTCTTTTTCAAGTTACCCCTGCATGCATGCTGTCCTTGTCAAAG
Source organism: Dipodomys ordii (assembly GCF_000151885.1). Taxonomy (NCBI): domain Eukaryota; kingdom Metazoa; phylum Chordata; class Mammalia; order Rodentia; family Heteromyidae; genus Dipodomys; species Dipodomys ordii. The sequence goes on from NW_012267359.1 coordinate 1,930,745, forward strand.
CTGACTCTGCAGTGTCTGTACTCTCACAGATCATGCAGAGAGGTGCACACATGTACCCATCCTGGGGCTTGAACTCAGAGCCTGGGTACTGTTGCTGAGACTTTTGCTCAAGTCTAGCACTTGAGCCACAGCTTCATGTCCAGCTTTTTTGGTAGCTTAGTGGAGATAAGAGTCTCACAGGCTTTCTTGCCTGGGCTGGCTTGGAACTATGATCCTTGGCTCTCCAGGCTCCTGAGTCGCTGGGATTGCAGGTGTGAGTCACCAGATTTAAATACTAGGAAGAGTAGTGGGTAGCATGAAGTAGGGCAGAGGCTCCCCGCTCCCACCTCTCCCCACTGCCCTCTGCACTGTTAACGCCCACCCCCGCGCAGCTCTGATAAAACAGCCATGGTGCCTGGTGGCCTTTGCCCTCGTGGTGACATTGCCACAACCATTGGCAGGCCTCGGATTCTTCATGGATCCTAAGATCAGCCTGACAGGCAGGACCCAGGCTCTAACTCAGGCCAGGTGTCCTGGTGTACAGAGTTCATCTAGGCTGGCAGGTGCAAGGGAGGCTCCTATTCGATGGACATTGTGGCCCAAATGTCCAGGAGTTCAGTTGCCAGTACCACCAAAAAAAGTAAACTTGCCCCCATCCATCAATTCACCAGAGAAGCCTCTTGAGCTACAAGGCACAGCCTGGGCTTAAGCAATGGCTGACGCTGCCCGAGGTCTGCATTGAGGAAAAGCTTTGAAGTGCCATGCCCAGCTGAAAGGTCTGCACGTCCTGGACACAGGGGGCATCTCCAAATAGGCTGAAGCCTCAGCTTCAACAAAGTCAGGACTCAGTAACCTGTATGCTACTGCAGAGGCTAAGGAGGGAGGGCTGGGGTGACTGGAGCCCTCAGTCTCCTGTCCCCTGGAGGTTACCCTGCCTTACCTGCTCTCCAGCTCCTGTCAGCCCATGGCCAGTCATCTTCCCTACAACAAAATCCAGAGGTTGTGTGTGTGTGATGTTGATCAACCTGGGTGGTGGCTATAGTTTGCTAGAGGCAGCAGTGTTCAGCGAGCAGAGAGGAACTCGCGTGGAGGCAGTGGGAAAGGACAATGCTGGCAATTAATTAGTACAAGAGCCAGGACTGCAACGAAGCTGTTAAGTCTTGGGTGGCCAAAGCCAAGCTGTGTAATTGTGAGGAAAGTGGTGGGAGTTAGAAGTGACTCATCTGTGCAAAGGCAGGAAGGACATGGACAGCTTAACCCTCGAGAGCCTGACCTCCCTGTCTTCAGGCCTGGGCCTGCAGTGGAATAAGCCTTCCTGCAGTTCTCCCTGTGGCCTGGAGAGGGAACCAGAGGCTGGTGCCTGTGATGCCCAGACCCGGATAGGTCACCATGGAGCCAGATTAGCATTCCAGAACCAATCCTGCTCCTGGTGCTGTCTGGTCTTCCTCTCCAGGCGGGAGCTGACAGCCACTTCCAGACAGGGATAATGCAGACAGAAGCCAATGCAGAGACAGCTGTGGAAGCCAGCTTCCAGGTTGGGGAACAAGGCTCAGGCTTCAATATCAGTGCAAGAGTTGGAGGAGGAGGGCCAGGAGACTCCATACACCCTGTCAGCCTTGCCCACAAAAAGCAAGATGGCACTTCACAATAAGTTAGCTGGGTAACCTTGGGTTCCTCCTGTCCCTAGTGTCCTGGATAATGAACAAGGAGAGGCTTGACACCCCAAAAGGAGGAAGGTTAATGAATGCAAAGCCAGAAAGTGGCAAGGAGGAAGGGCCTAGGCCTGCCTTGCAGTGTCTGCGGGCATTGGCAGAGGTCTGGCCTGGGCTGAGCCTCCTGGGACAGGCTCTGGCAGATGCTGGTCTGGGCCTCCTGCTTCTTGCCTTTCTGGGTTAGAAATGGATCCCCTCAACCCGCTGGGAGAGGCCACCATGTCCTACTGCCTGAATCCTACACAATGGATGGATGGTCTTGGCCTGACAGCAACCAGAACCAGCCAACTGGAATATATTTTTTTCCTCTTAATTATCTTCTAGATTACAAAAGGGTCACCCTGGGGCAGGCAAAACCAGATGCAGAAAAGGAGGGGCTTGGAGGGTGATTTGGGGCCTGTTGGCATCACAACAGCAAATCTAGCAGTGAGATAGAGACATATCTAAATCCACTAATCACCAGCTGCTGCCAGGGGGAGCCTTTCCCCTGGAGACTCCTGAGTCACCCCACGATAAAGGGGTGAATCCTGGCAACAGACTGATGCCTTCCAGAGCAGTACCTCTCCTGCAGAGAGCTGATGTTCTGCAGACACGGTAGTTCACGCCTATAATCTCAGCTATTCATGAAACAGGTGGAAGGACTCAGTTCACAGCCAGCTTGGGAAAAGTGAGTAAGACCCTATCTGAAAATAAAGAAATGAGCTAGGCACCAATGGTTCATGCCTGTAATCCTAGCTACTCAGGAGGCTGAGATCTGGAGAACTGGGGTTTAAGGACTAGCCAAAATAGACAACTCTGAGCTTCTATCTCCATATAACCAGCAAAAAAAAAAACTGGATTGTAGGCATGGCTCAAGTGGTAGAGCACTAGCCTATCAATTTAGCTAAGTGAGGGGTCTGGGAAGGTGGCTCAGTGGTAGAGCGCTTGCTTTGCATGCCTGAGACCCTGGGTTCGATTCCTTAGCACCACATAAGCAAAAAGAAAAAAGCCGGAAGTGGCGCTATGGCTCAAGTGGTAGAGCGCTAGCCTTGAGCTGAAGAGCTGAGGGACAGTGCCCAGGCCCAGAGTTCAGGCCCC
>NW_012267359.1:1934047-1961285 GCF_000151885.1 Dipodomys ordii
AGTAGAGCGCTCGTCTTGAGCTGGAGAGTGCAGGGACATCACCCAAGCCCAGAGTTCAAGCCCTATGACCAAAAAAAAAAAAAGAAAAAGGTAAAAAAAAAAAAAAAAAACATGTTGCTGGGCTGATCCCTCCTGCTCACATTCTCTCCACCATTATGGGCTACACTGCTTACTACAATCATCCATTACAGATTTCTGGGTGAAGCTCATGATGACACAGCCTAGGACTGGAGTCTTGGCTCTTTGAACTTCTGGTAGGGGGGAGGAGAGGGCTGACCCCATCCCAGCTCTCTGGCTGCTAACCTCTCATAGGCACTTGGTGTACCCTGGAAAGACTAGCCCTGGACATGGAAAGATGCATTTAGTCCTGGGGTCCAGCCCTGAGTCCTAGTGGTCACACAGGGCCCTGCACAATCTACCAACATATACAAGGTGGGCTTTCTATAGCTTGGGGTCAGCTGCTTTCTGGCTCCTGGCCTGTCACAGAAGGCCTCCTGGAAAAAATGGGAGCCAGCATAGAACCCCATGATGAAACCCTCTGTGCAGCCACAACTGTCTAGGTACCTGGTCAAGGGGGCAACTAGAGGCCTATGTTCACATAGGAGTGCGCAGTGTGCAGATGAGGAGTTACAAGCACATGGAGCAGGAGGGGCTTAAGGAGGGAGCACTTGACAGAGCAGGGCAGGGTGTGTCCCTGTGTGCATGTGCACGTTGTGTGTGTGTGTGTGTGTGCATGCACGTGCATGCATGCGCCCGCACCCTGGGGCCTAAGGGGACTGGCATCTGCTCTGCTGGCAGATAAATCTAGAGATGAAAATGGGTCACATCCTGGAAGCCCTCCCCAGCTGCCTGTCCTGTCCTAGCCCTGTTCTCCCAGCCTCCAAATAGAGGCTGCTGCTCAGCCTCCAGGGTCCCCAGCCAGGCCAACCTGCCCAGTGGGTGGGCCTGTGTGCTGAGTTGCCTGTGTGGGATAAGGGGAATCCAGGTGGTCTGTAACCTGTCATGGAACCTGCCAAGGAAAGAGAGGTATGGGGCAAGGACAGGGTCACCCCGCCCCTCTCCTCCCAGCAAACTCCCTACCTTGTTTCCATCCTGCCTTTTCGCTTTGTTTGTTTGAGGTAGGGCCTTGCTTAGTAGCCCAGGCTGCTCTTTAACTCAATTTTTGGTGGTTGTTGGTTTTAATTTCCTGGCAGTACTGAGGTTTTGAACTCTGGCTTATTTTATCACTTGAGCCATGCTTTCAGCTTTGCCTTTTGCTGGTTTTGGAGATGGAATTTAGCAAACTTTTCTGCTTTGGCTGACCTTGAATAGACCATGATCCTCTAGATCTCAATCTTCAGAGCAGCTAGGATTAAAAACACTGGATACCACTAAAACCCCGCTTGAATGTTCTCGATTTTTTATTTTTTCAGTACTGGGGTTTGAACTCAGGGCCTTACATTTTCCGGGCAGACATTCTACCACTTGAGCCACTGGGCCAGCTCTATGTCTTGAACTCTTGATCTTCCTGCCTCAGCCTCTTAAGTGGTAGAATTACAGGGGAGCACCATCACATCTCCTCACTATTATTTTGACTTTTGAGGGCATTTTTTGGGGGGGTCCGGTCATGGGGCCTGAACTCCGGGCCTGGGCGCTGTCCCTCAGCTCTTCAGCTCAAGGCTAGCGCTCTGCCACTTGAGCACAGTGTAACTTCTGGCTTTTTTCTTTTTGCTGATGTGGTGTAGAGGAATCGAACCCAGAGCCTCAGGCATGCAAGGCAAGCACTCTACCACTGAGCCACCTTCCCAGCCTCTGAAGGCATTTTTGAAGACATTCATCAAGGGAAATCATACAAGCAGAGAGTATCAAAGTCACCCAGAACATATATGGATCAATGGATTTCAGATGGAGCCCACATGTGTAACCAGAGAGTACTGGGTGTGGTGGTGCCTATCTGTAATCCCAGCTACTCAGGAGGCAGAGTTAGGAGGAGCACAATCGGAAACAAGCTTAGGCAAAATTCATGAGACCCTATGTTAAAAACAAATTAAAAGCTGACAGGCAAGGATGGGTGGGATTGGCAGGGATGGGTGAGAACACAAAAGGGTGATATTGGTCAATGTACTCATAAACTAATGTTGAATTGTAACCCCTTTGCACAACTACTTAAAGATAATACAATTTAAAAAAGAAAAAAGCTGGGATAGGCATGTAGCTCAGTGGTAGGGTGCTTGCCTAGCATGCATGAAGCCCTGGGTTCGATTCCTCAGTACCATGTAAACAGAAAAAGCCAGAAGTAGCACTGTAACTCTAGTGGTAGAGTGCTAGCCTTGAGCAAAAGAAGCTCAGGGATAGTGCCCAGGCCCTGAATTAGAGCCCTAAGACTGGCCAAAAAAAAAAAATAGCTAAAGGACTAAGGGTACACCCTTAAATGGTTCAGGGGTACCTGCCTTGCAAACCAAGACTCTGAGTTCAAATCCCAGTGCTGCCAAAAACAAACAAATCATAAAGACAGGATGTATCAGCCATCCATGTGACCCTTTTTAGGGGCTACACTTGAACTTCAGGACTACCCCTCTCAACTTCAGACCTCACTGATGAGTTCTGTCTAAGGGAATGCTAGCTGCTATAACAAATAAGCCCTGATATTTCAGGGACTTATGATAACATTTCTCCTCACATAGTGGCAGTTGAACATGGATAGTTCAACGAGGATTCAGGAGCCCAGGCTCCTTCCATTTTGTAGCTGGCAGGGGAAGAAAGTAAAGAGAGTATCTCACTTCCTCTTTCATCCCATTGGTGAGAATTAGTCACATGACCCCATACTCATCTGCACCAGGAATGTGGTTGGAATGGAACAGCCATTCTTGTCCCATTGACATCTTAGGCCTCTGGAAGCTGGATATGTCTAGCATAGGAACCTTAATATCCCTGTCTGAGGAAAGGCACAGTCCCTTTGTCAGCCATGCCTGGCAGGCTGACTTCACTGACCCAAAAAAAAATACCTCATTGCTTGTTTATTTGAGTAAATTCTTTTTTTTGGGGGGGCGTCCAGTCATGGGGCTTAACTCTGGGCCTGGGCGCTGTCCCTCATCTCTTCAGCTCAAGGCTAGCGCTCTACCACTTGAGCCACAGCGCCACTTCTGGCTTTTTTTTTCTTCTGCTTATATGGTGCTGAGGAATCGAACCCAGGGCCTCATGCATGCAAGGCAAGCGCTCTGCCACTGAGCCACCTTCCCAGCCCCTTGAGTAAATTCTTATGTGTTTTTTTTTTTTTTTGTAATTTCATTCAAGAATTTCTTCCTTTGCTCATTTCCCCTATGTCTCACACATAATCTATTCACCCATCTGTGTACACTCACCTGTGCACTTCCTGTAAGACCCATTCAATCTCAGTCACAGCTGGGGCAGCCAGAGGCCTGTGACCACCATGCAAACAGTGCACGGGTGGCTGCGCGCAGGTCCAGACAAAGGGGCGGGGAGGCAACTGGTGACATGGTTTGGAGAGGCCCACCTCTCTAGCATAGCCCATCTTTGAGGGCCAGGCTCTGAAGGGGTGAGGGATTTTCATGCCAGGCTGAGGGTAGAGGTCTAGGACTCAGAGAAAAGAGAGCAATGCACAACTCCAAGGCCAATGGTTGTTAAGTCATGCAGATCCTGTTCAAGGCATTACCCTGGTTGCTTCCGGCTGTGTGGCTGTGTCCTGAGCCACTCTGGCTTTAGTATCCTCATCAGCAAGATGGAGGGGTGGTTCCTCATTATGGGCTCTCTGTGAGGATCTGCAGTGATTAAGATGATTCAGGACCTCTAGAATTTAACACCTCTCCAAGAAACCGGTCTTGGCATCCCTGCCCCCCTCCCCCCTCCCACCCCCTTGCCAGTGACTCATGTCTGTAATCCTAGCTATGCAGGAGGCTGGGATCTGAGGATTGTGGTTCAAAGCCAGCCAGAGCTGAAAAGTCTGAGACTCTTATCTCCCCCCAAAACCAGAAGTGGGGACAGAGTGTCCAGAGGAGAATAATAGGGTCCCAGAAAACATGTAAAGCATCAGCAGGCACAGCAGCCCCTCCCTCCTACCCCATCCTGGGATCCTTACATTCCTTTGTCCGAAAAATTGACACCATTCCAAAACCCTAATGAGGGCATCTTAACCCAGTGCCAGGGCCCCCATAAGGAGTTTGCAAACGAAGAGGATGAAGCTGGGCAGGAGGGAGAGAGGAGGGGAGCGCAGGGGAGGGGAGTGGAGGGAGCCTGCCGCCTCTGCTCATTTTTTATTAAAGATCTTCTTCAAGGTCAGCCCTGAACAGCTGTCACAAGGGACTCCTCAATTTCCCAGGTCCTGGAGCGGGGAGGGAGGGGAAGGGGGGCAAGGGAGAGGAGGGGAGAGGAGAGTGGAGAGAAGAGAGAGGAAGAGGCCAGATGGGGCTAAGCAGAGACAAGGCGCAGAGAGAAAGAAGCAGGGCTGGGGGTGTGGCTCAATGGTGGAGGGCTTACTTAGCAGGTGCAATTCCGGGGTCTCATCCCCAGCACTGCAAAAGAGCTGAATGGACAATGTGTGCCTAGAGGCCCTGGAGAACAGAACAATGTGTACCATCGGGGTGCTGGGCACTGAAGGAGGAGAGGGAGGCCAGCAGCAGGAACTGTACCAGGAGACCCTGGGAGCTCCAGTTCTGTGCTCCTCCAGATATAAGGCACCAGATTACTAGTCTTTCACTCATGGTGCAAATGCTCTGCAGGCCCTGCAGCAAAGATGTTTGTATAAGTCCCTCTTATTTCTCTCTTTCCTTTTTTTTCTTTCTTTTTTTTTTCTGGTATTGAGGCTTGAATTCAGGGCCTTAAGGTTGCTCAGCTGGTGCTCTTCCCCTTGAACCATGCCTCCATAAGGCAGATCAGAATTTTTCTGCCAGGGCTGGCTTTGAACATCAGTTCTCTAGATCTCAGCCTCCTTAGCTAGCTGTCAAAGAGACTTTTGGGGATTTGAACTCAGGACCTCACACTGAGTCTGTCTTTTGAGCCACCCTCCACTCCTTTGACTTTTAGCTTGTTTTTCTTTGCCTTTCTTTATCTTTCTTTCTTTTTTATTTTTTTTTTTAATTCTAAACCTTGAGCATAAAAGCTGAGGGACCACACCCAGGCCCTGAGCTCAAACTCCAAAATACCAGGGGCAGGAGTGATTTGGGGGATGTTATCAGGCTTGCCCTTGCTGTAGAGCAACATGGCGGCAGAAGTGTGTGGCCAAGCACAGCCCCTCCTGGTGACCAGGAGGAAGGGGCCAGGGCAACACCCAGTCCCCAAGGGCATGTCCCCAGTGACCCACTTCCTCCAGCAGGCCCCAGCCTCTGAAGTTGCCAGCACCTCCTAAAATAGCACCACCAGCTGGGGATCTAGCTGGAACCCAGGAGCCTGTGGGAGCCAGTTTCTATTCAGGTCCCATGACAGGAGCGCGAGGATGAGGCTTGCCAGGGAAGACTGAGGACTGAGATACCGCCCGGGCTTCTAGCTAGCAAAATTTGCTTGCAGCTGCTTTCTGGACCCCAGAAACAGTTCCCATTGCAAAGCCGAGGAGGCAGGGGGCTGCGGGGGGGCTGCAGAGGCTGAAGAAGGGAAGGCCAGAGAAAGAAGACCAAGCTGGGACACTGTTTCCAGGCAGGAGCTCCAAAGAGAGTTGAAGTCAAGGAGAGTCAGGAATGGAGTTCATGGGGCAAGGGTTCCTAAAGTCATTCTCACTTAAGGATTGGTTTCCAGTGTTGGATAAAAGGGTGTCCCTTGTGTGCACCTCCCCTGGCGTTCCGCCCGCCCTCTGCACACAACCAAGCTGCAGGCCTTCTGGAAGCCCTCTCCAAGCCCTTGATCTGCCTGACATCTCCTCTGCTCTGCCTTGAGAGGCTCAGCCACGCAGAAGGGGCAGCCCCTCTTCTCTGGAAGGGGGGAGGGGGGGCGACAAATTGATTGGTGCTTGGCCAGCCCAAAGCCCCAACAAATCAAATATTCATGTAGCCCGAAGGCAAAAGACCAGCAGAGGCCTTGCCCTGGGGGCTGTGAGGCTGCAATGCTTGCAGCAGCCGCTGGAACCCACCCCCAACCTTTGTTCTGCAACTGTGTAGAGAGATCCCAGCTATACATGTGCCCATACACACACACATGCTCCAAAGATGCCGCTGGGTAAAGACACTTGAGGAAAGGAAGAGGGGAGGAGAGGAAGGCACAGAGATTCCAAGAAGTCACAGCTGCAGAAGCAGAGGAGCACGCTCGCGCGCGTGCACACACACACACACACACACACACACACACAGCTGGACACAGACCTGAATGCAAAGACACCGCGAATGCACTCAGACCCAGGAATGGCACTCAGCATCATGCAATGTTTTTGTTGTTGTTGTTGCCGGTCCTAGGGCTTGAACTCAGGCTCTGGATGCTGTACCGAGCTTCTTTTGCTCAAGGCTGGAACTCTACCATTCGAGCCTCAATTCCATTTCCGGCTTTTTGTTTGGTTTATCAGAAATAAGTCTCACAGGTTTTCCTGCCTGGGCTGGCTTTGAACTGTGATCTTCAGATCTCAGCCTCCAGAGCAGCTAGAATTACATTTGTGAGCCACCACCATCCGGTCCCAATTAGGTGTTTTAGTACAGGCTGTGAAAGTCCCACCAGAGATTCAGTATAGTGTCGTTCCCAATCCCAAATTAACAGCCTCCTTCGACCCTAGGTGCCTCCTAGGCAAAGGGTGGGAGAGGCCGAGTCGGCCCAGCGCCTGGCCGCGAGCGGTCCTCCAAGCCGGCGGGGGCGCTGTAGGTGCTTTGGGCGCTGCTTGCCGGGCCTCTCTGGCCCTCAGAAGGCTCGGGAGGCCGTCTCGGTGGCGGTGCGCTGTCCAGCATTTCAGCAGCAGCGGCGGCGGCGGGAAGACGGGCGTGGGGCCGTGGGGCCGCGGGGCCGCGGAGCTGCCCTGCCCGCCCGGCCGCCCCGGAGAAGCGGGGCCGAAGTACCCAGCTCCGGCGCCCGGTGGAGCGCGGCGATCAGAGGGGAGGTGAGAGCCCCCGCTGGGAGCCGGGTCGGACCTCTGCAGGCCGCAGAACCGGGGTGGGGGGGCAGCAGTGTGGACCGCGGCCCCGGAGCTGCGGGTGGGTATGGGGGGGCTGCGGGGGCGTCAGGGGCTCCCGGGGACCTGGGCTGGGGGACTTGGGGAACTGAGACGAGGGCCGATGTTCTTTTCACTAGAGGGATAGAGAAAGTGGCAGCCCTGCGTGGTGAGGGACAGGACGGTCCTGGTGTGAATGACACCAGTCTAGCCCGCGGGGTGCCAAGGGAACCCCAGCTTCCATCCAAGCCCTCCTCCAGCTAAGGGGGAGCACCTGCTCCCCAGGGAAGGGAGGGAGAGATGCAGGGATCCTAGGGAGATTCTGGAAAGGGAGGAGGGAGCCGGCCCCTCCTGGATGCTGGGCCTCTGTCCAGCAGGGGGTGCCCGCAATAGGGCACAGTCTGGCCCCTTTCCCAGCCGTCCGAACGCCCCCGGGGAGCCGGGAGCGGGCCAAGAGAACGGAACGAGGGACGCAGATGCGGAGATTGCCAGTGCAAGTTGGGGAGAAGGGTTCTCTGTGGCTAGAGGGTCTTAAGGCTCAGAGTGGGCCCAGCCCCAGGGCTGAGCGAAGGGAGGCAGCATGAGCCTTGCTGCTGCCGCCTCCTACCTCCCGCCCTCCTAGGGCTCCTGCCTGGACGGTGTGGAAGCTGCCTGGCAGCCTCTGTCCCTGGAAGCAGATCCATTGTGGGAACAGCTCTGGGCTCAAGCCGAGAGAAAGACACCCAGGGCCGATCTGGTATTTCAAGTAAAACTTCCAGCCATAACTTCTCATGAGATCTCTGCATTCACACCAGTCTGGGCTGGTCATTTGTTCTGTGTCAAGAGAAAAGGCAGGTATTTTGATGTAGAGGAGAGTTCTCCAGGCCAAGGGGCATCTTAAGGTCATGGCCCTAGCTTGTACTAGATTCTTCCTGAGCCAGAAATAGGATCAAGTTGGCTAGGAAATTGCTCCCACACAACATCAGCTTCTGGATGCCTTAACTTTACGCCCCATCCACTCTTCTGTGCCAGGTGGAGGAGGAATGCTTGAAGAATGACTAAAGAGTGGGCTGCATTTGCAGAGGTAGGGGTGGGTGGGTGGGTTGACAGTCATGAACTCTGAAGTCAGAGAGACCTAGCTGTGGAAACACATCACCCAGATGAGGGGTGGGAAAACTCCTTGTAAGCTGTAAGATGCTTGGTAAGTTTAGCAAACAGAATACAAGTAAGGCCTTATTGACAGGTATGCTAGTACATGTCCATAATCCCAGCACTCAGATGCTGAAACAGGAGGATCATGAGTTTGAGGCTAGCCTGGTTTACATAGCTAGATCCTGTCTTAAAAACAAAAATCCCTGAAAGAGGAGGAGCTGGAGCTGGCAAAGGCCGCAATTTTGGGATACTGTTTGAAGCACACCATTGCTCTTTCCAGAGGAGGCTGACACTGATTGAGGGCATCACACCAGCCTCCACACCAGGCATACTGCTGGCATGGGCTGGTTCTATGAGTCCGCACAAAAGCTTTCTCATGAAAGATACCGTTCTCTCTCCCTCCCTCTCTCCTTCCCTCCCTCCCTCCCCACTTCTCTCTGGAACTGAGGAACCAAGAACTGAGTGACTTTTTCAAGGTCATGAAGCCAGCCCAGCTGCCTTCCCCTGGGGTCAGAAGTATTTCTGATAACCTGCCCCAAGCAGGTATCAAGGCCCAGCTAAGTGTCATGTTCTTGATGCATGGCGCCAGCTTTACAGGTGGGGAGCCTGAGGCACACAGGAGAGCGAGCGCAGCCATGGCTCTCCACAAGGTCACTGGAAGACTTGAAGGTAGAAAGAGCTTTGCACTGGCACCTGGATGCCCATGCCTGCTGTTATCTCCCCTCCAAAAGAGGAGTGTGGGTAGGCCCATCTGCTCACTGCCACACCTGCACCCCACCCCCTGTGCTTGGCTGCCTCTTGCTGACCCGCACAAGCTGGTGACTGATTGTTCTTTTCTGAGTGGTTCCACCTCACTCCCTGAAATGGCTCATAGTCACAAGCAGCTGCTAGTGCCACTGGAGCCTCCCCCCTGCCCACCTCTCTGGCCACATCGGATTGCCCACAGGATAGAGTCAGAGCAGCTCCAGTCCCAGGAGCCATGAGGAGACGAGGGGAGCCTGGCTCCTCTTCCTTAGCCCTGCCCAGCTGCCCACAGCCTGACTCTCACAACGATGCTCTCATCTTGTCCTCATGTGACCTGGTGCCAAGGTGCCCCTGTCTCCTCTTCACAGAGGAACAAAATAAAGAGAGGTGTGATGTGACTTTCCAAAGGTCACAGAGCAAAGTCTGGGTATGGCCTAAGCCTCTTGCCTCAGGAGCCCCCTGAGGTGACTTCCACGATACCGGGCCCCCTCTCCCCCCATCCTCAGCTCTGCAGGTGCTTGGGGCGGCAGCCACCCGTGCCAATGGGAGTCAGGGGAGGCATGTAATAGGGACCTGAGTGGTCCTAGGGCAGAAATCCAGTCCTGACTTCTTGTTTGACCTTGAACATGTCCCTGTCTATCATTAAATGATCCCAGTGTGCTTGACTCTCAGGTGATCGGGTTTGCCTCAATCCTCCCAAAGTCCCTGTCAGCACCTAGATTTCCAGATTTTTTGCTCTGTTGATTTGTACCTCAGGAAACCTGTGGTTTCCTCAGCAGATATCCGAGTCAGTGTTTCAAGCTTTGATTTGTCCCAACTGAGATCTCAAATTTACTTGTCCCTCCCAATGGCTGACTTGGGTTTCCAATGAAAGGGGGAAATATGGGAGAGGCCCTGGGACTTGTCTGAGAAAGCCCTCCAGCTGAGCCAAGACCAGATCTTCCATGGTCCTGTCTTTGAGTGAGCTGTGGGGACATTGAAGGTGCCTTCCAGGCCTAGGACATCTGCCTCCATGCACAAATGCAGGAGCAGCAGGGTGGGGCAGGCAGGCCTGAGGCACGGATGGAGGAAAAAAGGGGATGTTGCAGGTCTGTCTGGGGACACAGGGCCTGAGTAGAGCTGGCAGGGAAGCTGGTCCAGAGGATTAGGAATGACCGGAAGGCAACGGAGAGCTTCTTGCCTAGTCCCAACACTGAGGCCAGCAAAGGGCTGGAATCCCAGAGGTACAGGGAGCCTCAAGAGACAGAAGAGGCTTGGTGAGTAGAAGGGACTCAGAGAGGTGGTACCTACAGGAGCACTAGGGTTAGAGGTTGGGGTGAAGTGAAAGGGGGAAGGGGTGGGGGCTGAGCATGCCAGGGAGGGGGGATCAGAAAAAGGGTGCGAAGCTCCTCCCCAGCCTGCCCTAGGTTCTTGCGATGACATCTCTGCCCTCCTCCTTCATTCTCCTCTGTCCACGAGCACGGGAGGTGACTGCGATGTTTGTGCCCATATTCTCTAAAGAGATCTAGGCCCAGGTGGCCTCTTGGCTCTGGAGAAAGACCTCAGCAGCCACATGTGCGCTGACGCCAGAGATGGCCCTGTAGCTAGAAGCCACCAGCCTGCCAGTCTGGTCTGCAGTGCCGCCTCCTCAGCAGGCAGCCCGGCCTCTACCTCCTCCACCCTCACCCTGGCCTCCTGCCCACTGCAGAGGCCACTGTGCCAGCAGAAGCTGTCAGGCAGTGCCCAGCTCCCTCAGCATCTGCCAGAGCCGCTGAGGGCTGTGAGGAGGCTGAGCCAGGTTCCCCAGACCCTGGGGTCCAGGCAGCTTCCTTGGCAGGGATCTACGGCACTGAGCCCCCTTCCTGCCCTCGGTTCCCAGACTTCCCTGGACAGAGGCAAGCCAAAGCAGGTGTGTTGAATTCTTTCGGATTTTATAGATGGCCAGGTGTTGTGGCACATGACTGAAATCCCAGCAGTCATGAGCTTGAGGCCAGCCTGGGCTACATAACAAGATCCTGTTTCCAAAAGGAGGGGGGGTGGGCAGAGAGAGGAAGAGAGGTATGTCTATAATTCCAGCTACCTTAGAGGCAGAGACAGGAGAAATGCCAGTTTGAGGATAGTCCAAAGTTAGGGAAACCTTATCTTAAAAAAAAAATACAGCAGTCAGGTTCTGACTACTCAGCAGCAGTCAGCTACTCTGGAGGCTGAGGTTTGAGGATTACAGTTCAAAGTCAGCAGAAGCTGGAAAGTCCATGAGACTCTTATCTCCAATTAACCACCAAAAATAAAAGCTAGAAATGGAGCTGTGGCTCAAGTGGTAGAGTGTTAGCCTTGATCAAAAAGAAGCTCAAGGACAGTACCCAGGTCCCGAGTTCAAGCCCTGGGATTAACACAAAAGAAAAGCCATCAAGGGGCCTAGGATATGGCCCAAGTAGTAGAGTAACTGCCTAGCATGTATGAGGCCATGAGTTCAATTCCAAGTAGTACAGGGGAAAGGAAGAAATAAACAAAGGAAGGGAGGGGGGAGCAAGAGAGAGGTTTTCATTATACAAGACTTGAGAGGGGCTGGGAAGGTGGCTCAGTGGTAGAGCGCTTGCCTTGCATGCTCAAGGCCCTGGGTTCAATTCCTCAGCACCACATAAGCAAAAAAGAAAAAAGCTGGAAGTGGCGCTGTGGCTCAAGTGGTAGAGCGCTAGCCTTGAGCTGAAGAGCTGAGGGACAGCGCCCAGGCCCAGAGTTCAGGCCCCCCTACCGGACCAAAAAAAAAAAAAAAAAGACTTGAGACATACAGAAACCAAGAGGAAAATAAAACCCACCAAGAATCCCACCAGCTGAGCATGATGGTACATTCTTGTACTCCCAGATGCTTGAGAAATGGAGGTAGGAGGATCTGATCCAAGGCTAGCCAGGGCAAAAGAACCTATGTTAAAAGCAAACCAAGAGGACTTGGGGTATGGCTCAAGTGCCAGGCAGCTCAAGAACTACAGTACCACAAAAAAATTAATAAATGAATGAGATGGTATGGAAGGCTGTGGGAAAGTATAGAAAAGCTGGATGCAGGGGAGAATGAATTATCTAATGCCATTAGAGCAGGGAGAAGCCAGGATATAGAAGGCAGCAGGTGGGGACAGCAGGCTGGGGTGGGCCTCCAAGGACACTGAGAATCCTGTTGGAGCTGGGAAAAGTGAGTTGGAAAGTGAGCAAAGTCACAAGGTCATAAGTGGCCAGGTTAGGGAGACAGAACAAGAGGGATACTCAGGACAGGAGGCAATGGCACAACTGAAGACGGGAAGAGATGGACCCCTGGGAGATTTGACCAGGCCAGAGCTCCAGACAAGGGTGTCCAGGAAGGAAGGACAACCCGAGCGTGGGGCCAGAAGGAAGGGCAGGAGTAGGGTGGAGATGGCAACCTGACCTCTAGCCCACCCCCATTTGAGGCCTCAGGTTGGCAGAATGGTCGTCATGTTTATAGGAGTCACCAATCCACCCAATCAGGGCTCTAGAGGGGGCTTCTGAGGGGCGGGAGCTAAGCTGAGACTCTCAGTGGTCCCATTGTCAGGAAATCCCGCCTCCTCCCTCATCTGACCTGGACACATGGGTCTTGGTTCTTGTGACCCACCATTATTCTTCCCAGAGTACTTTCTCAGCTCTTCCTCTTGAATACCGGCTGTCCTCTGCTCTTTGGACAGCAGAAAGCGTGTATGGGCCTTCATAGCTTCATGTGGTTATTCATCAAACTCTGAACTAAAAAAACCAAAACCCTCCATTGTCATTTCTTTGGCCGGTGCTGGACACTGGGTAGAGGAAGGAGGATGGAAGTGAGGCTGACACACTGAGAACACTTGTGGTAGGTGAGGTGCGGGTTGTATGGGAATGTGCGAGAGCATGGGCCAGGGCTGTCTGCCTGGGTGACTTCCGAGCTGGGGGGCGAAAGGGGGGAGCATGTCTGGCAAGGGGACAGCAGGAGCAGAGAGAGGAGGAGAGGTCACCGTCATGCACTGAAGGGAAGCAGCATGGGAGGGTCAAGGGTGGGGCCAAGGATCCAGGGACCTAGCTGGAGAGGAAGACCTTATGGGGATCACGTGTGCCAAGCAAACCTCATTCTCCCACAGACAGCTTAGAAGACAAAGAATGTTCCTGGCACAGAGCTGTTTCAGGACAGGCACACCCCAAGGGTGAGCGTGATTTGAACAGATGGAGAGAATGGGAGGGGGGCAGGGGTGTGTTTTCAGGACACAGGTCACGTGGCCCAGGACCAACCCGGGACATCTAGAAACCACTACAGCCTTGATTTGAAAATGCAGAATCCCTGATTTGAAAATGCAGAATCCCTGCTTCTGTATTTCTACAACAATCTGTGATAAGCAGTTTCCTAGGTCTTACTCCTAAGGATGGGTTTAGGATTTAAGCTTGGGTCTGGGGGTCTGCACTTTTTCAAGCTTTGTCCTCTGTGTATGTATGTGAGTGTGCACATGCATGTGCATTTACACTCATGCACACCAATCCTGGGGCTTGAACTCAGGGCCTGAACACTATCCCTTAGCTTTTTTTCCCCTCAAAGCTGGGGCTCTACCACTTGAGCCACAGCTCCACTTCCAGCTTTATGTTGATTAATTGAACATAAGAGTCTCATGGACTTTCCTGCCCAGGCTGGCTTTGAACTGAGATTCTCAGTTCAAAGGGATCCTCATTAGCTAGGATTATAGGTATGAGCACTGGCAACTGACTCGATGTTTGACTTTGATCTCCTTTGGAATCTTCCCAGAGTCAGACTCTGCTGTGGGCGTTGGAACATCTCACTCTTCCTCAGGGCATCTTGTGAAGTGGAAAGCCACAGCAGAGGGAAACTGAGGCACAGAGCTACTCCCCCCCGCAATGTCTTCCATACTTCTCAGATCAGAAGTGGTGCTGCCATGGGGCCAGTTTCTCTTTGAGTGTGAAGGGCCAGTTGCTCTTGTCCTTTATGGGAGGTCACAGTGCACGCTCAGGTGCCGTTCCTTTCTAGCACTGCTCTGCAGCCTGCAGACGTCCTGTGGCCCTGATGGAGGGGGTACACTAGAAGGTGCTTGGTTTGGAGAGGCAGTGGCAGCAGATGCAGGGGCTCCACTCCAGGATCTGCGTGCCTCAGATGGAAGGCCCTACTCCTCTGTGGGCCTGTCCCCGTTGGCCAGGGACCTGGAAGGAGCTGCTAGCTGGAGTGGGGTTCAATTCCCAGATGGAGACTCTGGACTGATAGCAGCGCCGGTGGAGGCTTGGAGAGACCACTCTACATAAGAAGTCTCCCCTCCCAGTGCAACCTGAATGGCTCCCCCCCACCAAATCATCATCCCAATCCCTCAGGAGCTATGGGTTATTGTCAATGGTGTTGTTAATTAACTGCTTAATTAACTATTTAGGCTAATCAGATTAATTGACATTAATTGGTTGCCATTTGTCAAGGACCCTGGAAAGCTGTGCCTCTTGGAGTTGAAGTGTGTGCCAGGGGGTGCTGGCCAGGGGGGTTAGGAGGAGCTTCAGTGAGCTGCAGTGTAGCTGGCAGTGAGCAGTTAGCAAGAGAGGCAGGACCAAGGGCACCAGAGCTGCTGCCCGAGGTTGACCATCTAAGGGCAGCACTCAGAGATGAGCCCTTGTGCTTAAAAAGAAAAGATTGTCAGCTGGGTGTGGTAGTGGAGGCCTGTAATCCCAGCACTGAGAAAAACCCTGAATTCCAGAACAGGCTGGGTTACATAGCAAAACCCTGTGGAAGGAAGGAAGGGAGGAAGGAAGGAAAGATAAAAGGGAAGGAAGGAAGGAAGGAAGGAAGGGAGGGAGGGAGGGAATTTTTGTCCTACATCCCCAAAAGCCATAAAGACCTTTTGAGTGGGGAGAGATCTTAAAATCCTAAATAAGCTGTGATGTAAGTAGGTCACCACATAACAATGGCTGGGTTGCAGTACACATATTCAGTCCAAAAACAGAAGAGAGAGATGAGCAATATAGGGTTGATAAAATATGCAAATATTAAACTGTGATCAAATGATTCCATTTGCATTATTTAGTCAGTTACAGCCCCTCCAGCCCACAGTACATTTTAATGCCTGTTTTAAAACACAAGTTACAGTTTTAAATTATAGCACTTGAAACAACAACAGAAAGAAAAAAAACTACTATGAAACGCATCCTACGTTTTAGGAGAAAAAAAAAGGCAACCCACTCAAAAATAAGAGTGCGAATGTCTTCAGAGCCATTTTCTCAAAATCAAATGCTTCCCATATGGGTTCCAGAGCTTACTCTGTAATCTTGTCTGGACTCTCCCAGTGACCTCCTGGGGTCCCTTCCCCTGGCTAGGCCTCTGTGTCCCCCAAGTGACAAGTCCTTTGTCTCTCTTCCTAAGAGAGTGATGTGTGTGCATGGGACAGAGGAGGCGAGTTCTGAGTATACTGAGAAACATACAAGCTGGAGGAGAGAAAGTGGTCCTTTTGGAAGGGAGGGTCAACGCTCCCCCTGCCCCAACATGGAGGGAAGTGATTTCTCAGCAAGGAAGGCTCCCAGCTTGGTGACAGAAGCCTTTAGTGTGCTAAGAAAAGACACACGGATGGATATGGGGTCCCCCCCTTTCTTTCCCTCTCCCCCTTTACTGCCCGATCTCGCAGCCCCTGGGGGGAGGAAGGACCGGGAGAGACTAGAGGCTGTTGCTTAGCAACAAGAGGCACATCTGGATGGATAGGGAAAACAGGCGATGCTCCAGCCCCCAGCCCAGCTCTCTCTGTCTCTCTTTGATCTCAGCCAGCCCAGCAGGAACCTGGGGGGAGATGCCCAAGGCAGCCTGCCTGATTAGAGCTGAGTCAATAGAAGGAATTTTCCAGAATGAGATGGCATAGTTGTTGGAGAGCTGTGTCCCTGGCTTCTCCCAGCACCCTTTGCTGGAGGCTGGAAGGGGGCTGTCTGTCTGGCCCCCACCCTCTCTGCTCCTAGCACATGAGTAGACACATGTGCCTTTCAACTTGAATCTTTTCAATCTTGAGCTGTTGAGGAACTCAGAGTCCATGAATCCCTAATCCAGGTCCTGACACTGGGTCCAGATGAGGAAAACTGAGGCTGAAGAGGAAAAGAAACCTGGACATACAGTATCTAGTCCATCTTGCCTTCTTCAGGACCTGGGAGAGCTGGTCCTGGGGAGAGGGGAAGGGGGCTGTATTAGCTGGGAGAGTTCATGGCCCCTGTGATGACAGGGTCAGCCCCAGAGGCCAGCATGGCTGGGCCTCAGGAAACTCAGGGACCTGTGCCAGGGCCTCTGGCATGCATGCTGCCTCCTGGACTCAGCTCAGCATCTCCAGACCCTCCTCCAAGGCCAGGAGCCCATCCCTAAACCCCCTCTAGCTCTGGAAGCCTCCAGGAAGGCAACCAAAGGCTCTTAGGAGAAACAGGGTGGGTTGGCTATGGATTAGGTCCCTTTGTCCCATAAGAGTGCAGGGAGGGGGGCATGGAAGTCGCTCTTGTGGTATGGATGCTGGCTTCCCAGCGCTCTTCTGCCTCAACTGGTCTGTTTTCAGTAGCTAGTACTGCCTGTTCTGGTCCATTTCACCCACTCAGTGGGCCAGGAGTGCTGCTGTCCAGTGCTGTAGCTCATCTGAGATGCAGGCTGGGCCTGGCCAACCGAAGGCTTCGGTGGCCTGACCAGGCTGCTGGGGCCTGCGCTGGTCTCACCTGGGCTACATTTCCTGGCATTGGGACCTCGTTAAGCAGTGCATAGCCGTGGGTTTTATCCCTGGGGACCTGCCACCCAGATTTCTGGCTTGGGAATTCAAATCAAAACCTCCCTCCCTCCCACTATTTAGATGAAGCTGGGCTCCCATGTGGTTTGTGCAAATCACAACAGACTGGGCATATTTGGGGTCAGGAACTAAGAAGGTTTCCCACTGGGATCCTTGGAGATGGTGTGGGAAACACAAGTAGTGAGATTGCCATCTGAGCAGACAGTCCCAAATGGTTTCCCTGTGCCATGGTGCTAGGAGCAGGAACACAGACCAGCCCAGTTATGGCCTCAGTCCATCTGGGATTGAACAGAGCAGAATAAAGTAAGCCAAGGAGCCCCATGGCAGCCAGTGAGTGAGGCGTCCCCTGCAGATGTCTTTCCAGTAAATCAGGAGAGGCTTCTGGGAGGAGGTGATGCTGGAGGTCTTGCAAGGATGGGAGGAGGAAGGACATTCTGGGCACAAGGAACAGCATGGGCCATCAGATTCCTGGGTGAAACGAGATGGGAATTTGCTTGAGGCTGGACAGGTTGCCCGGACACACATGCCAACAAAACAGCCTTTCTTCCATGCAAGCCAACCCTGAGTGCCCATTTTGGCTCTGGGAACCCTGCTAGCTCAGCCAAGAAGAAGGGACAGGCCAAGCCCTGCCTAGGCACAGCTGAGTCAGCCCTAGATTGGACGGAGGCAGACAGGAGAGGGGGAGTCACAGTGGATGAGGTGAAGGGCCAAAGCAGCGGTGCTGATGCGCTCACAGGCAGGACTTCCTGCTCGCCCGCCCCCTCCCCCAGCCTGGCGCAGGCAGCTCAACTCAGGGGCTCCCTCCAAGGCCTTCCTCTGGCTCCAGCAGGGGCGCCGGAAGCTCCAGATGCTGAATTATTTAAAGGAAGGCTTTCAGCGCTTCTCCCTTTCCAGCCGCCTGCCCGCTACATCTCCTGCAGTGTTGGGTAACAGCACCAGCGCCTCCCAGGAGACGGAGGGGCCACTGGAGCCTTCCTGCCCCAGCCTCCAGCCTCCCGTGGCTGAGTCTTAAACAGAGACTGGTCTCCAGGGGACTGGGCTGGCTGGAGTCTGTGAAAGGTGATCTGTTGGTCGGCTAGCTTCCATGCGTTTGTGCCACTGTGGAATGATGCCACCATGACCCGACCTGATTTATTGGGATCTGTAGCTCTTTTTTCTCTTTTCCATTCTGTTGTGGTTGTGGGTGCATGGCTCATGCCCATCCTCGGGCTTAAAATCAGGGCTTGGGCTCTGTCCCTTTTTGTTGTTGTTTTGTTTTTGTCGGTCGTGGGGCTTGAACTCCGGGCCTGGGCGCTGTCCCTCAGCTCTTCAGCTCAAGGCGAGCGCTCTACCATTTGAGCTACAGCGCCACTTCCGGTTTTCTGGTGGTTTATTGGAGATAGGAGTCTCACGGTCTTTCCTGCCCGGGCTGGCTTTGAACTTCGATCCTCAGATCTCAGCCTCCTGAGTAGCTAGGATTACAGGCGTGAGCCACCAGCGCCCGGCTCCCTTTGTTTTTTCTACTCAAGGCTGATACTCTACCACTTGAGCCACAGCTCTCCATCCAGCTTTTTGCTGCCTAACTTGGAGATGACTTTTCTTCTGTGATCTTCAGTCCTTAGATCTCAGCCTCCCGGGTAGCTGGGATTACAGGCATGAGCCACCGATGCCTGTGTTGTTAACCTCACGGGTTGGCATAGCTTATAGGTGACAAGAACATAGGGTATATTTTGTGCCGGGACACTGCATTGTATGTATATTCACTGCTTAGGGAGCAACCCATTGCGCAGATGAGGAAACTGAGGGGTAAAGTCAGAGCACCTAGGAGGTATTATGGCCCCTGGGAGGTGGGGCTGGCTCTTTTGCTGCTTGATGTGCACAGAGCTGTCTTCGCTGCTGTGGACTTTCCTCTATGTGAGATCTGACCTCTTTCCGCAGGGCAGAAGCCACCCAAGGCAAGGGCACCAGACTCATGACCTCCCTGGCTCAACACCCTCCTTGGCTCCCTCCCTCTTGTCTGCTGGGGATGGACTGGCTCTGAACACCTCGTGCCTGCCTCCCCTCCTGGCTGGCCCTGAGCTCAGCTGCCCTACAACCATGCTGCCATCTTGCCTCTCACATCCCGCCCCCTCTGCCAAAATGTCTCCTCCTCCTCCTTTGTCCTGCCAACACTTACTCTGACTCAAAATCTCTCCTCTAAGCTGGGCACCCATGGCTCACATCTGTCATCCTAGCTATTCGGGGAGGCTGAGCTCTGAGTTCAAGGTTGAAAGCCAACCCGGCCAAGAAAGTCTGTGAGACTGTTATCTCCAAATAGCCACCAAAAAGCCAGAATTGGAGGTGTGGGTCAAGTGGTAGGGCACCAATCTGGAACAAAAAAAGCCAAGCAAGAGTGAAAGACCCTGAGTTCAAGCTCCAGAAGACCCACCAGCTTGCTCCTCCTCACTCATCCCAGCTCAGTCTAAAGTGTCTGTCACATGTCCCCAGTCTGGAATTTTAAGCATCAGTGCCTCTCCCCTGCATCTTTCATTCACTTGAGGTACAGGCGTGTCTTGAGTGTCAGCCTCAGCCTTGAGCTCACGGGCCATCTCCAGGTGCTGTGCCTCTGACTCTTGGCTGGGGATGTAGGGAAGGCCAATGTGCCCTGGCTCCAGTCACATGGCTTTGGCTGGGCCCACTCCCTCTCACGGGTTGGAGCTGGCGGAGGGTGTGGGCAGGGGCATCCCTCAGGGAACATGACCATGTCTTGGCATAAGCCTGGCCTCCATGCCAAGGACTGGGCATAGGGAACTCGCCCACATTCCTTGGCCTCGGTGGAGATAGTTCTCCTTTTCCAGTCTGATATACTATCGTGACAAACCACTGTCACTGCAGACTTGGGTTTTTTTGTTTTTACAAGACCCAGATTCCCTTTCACACCTAAGTACCCAGTTGTATTG
Organism: Dipodomys ordii; assembly: GCF_000151885.1. Classification (NCBI taxonomy): domain Eukaryota; kingdom Metazoa; phylum Chordata; class Mammalia; order Rodentia; family Heteromyidae; genus Dipodomys; species Dipodomys ordii. Next base: position 1,953,628 of record NW_012267359.1, read on the forward strand.
TGTTTGTCAGTTCTGTCACGTTCCTGACAGGTACAAAGAATATTTTCTCTCCAGGAAATTCAGTAGGCTGAGTGTCTGTACTCATGCACTCTCCCTCTCCCTCTCCCTCTCTCTCTCTCTCTCTCTCTCTCTCTCTCTCTTTCTCTCTCTCTCCCTCCCCCATCTCTCTCTCTCTCTGCCTTTACAAGGGTCTCATCCAATGTCCATGGTCCCAGCTTCCAACATGAAGCCTTCCTCCTGGCTTGGCATGGTGGTGCACATCTGTAGCCAGCCCCAGCTATTTGAGAGGAAAAAGAATTGGAGGAGCACAGTCTGAGGCCACCCCCAGGCAAAAAGCAGGACATACACCTGCATAGTGCACTTGCGTGCGCGTGTGTGTCACATGCACTCCCACACAGAGATGCAAAGAGAGCTAGAGGTATAGCTAAAATGGCAGAGCCCCTTTCTAACAAGTACAAGACCCTGAGTTCAAACCCAGTCCTGAGGGGATGGGGAAGAGCATCTCATACTCCCCCTCCAGAGACTACCACACCCTGGGGCTTAGCCTGAGCAGCTCTGCTTCTGGACTTCATGCTTTACCTGGGGAAGATTCATCATTCAAACACAATTCCCCTTGTAAGACCTCTCCTGCCAGCCCAGGCAAAGGCAGGTACCCACCTTTGTCCTGCAGCATGGGGCAGGAGCGTGGATAGTATAGGACCCGTCACCATCTCCAGCTTGTGGCTAAAATAGTGAAAGAATGAGTAGTCCCACTTGGCCATCTCCATTTTACAGACGGGAAAATGGACACGCTGGGCAGAAGTGGGGGAGCTGGAATTCACATGAGTCTTCTCTCTGTCCAGTACTTCTTGCCTAAGGCTTCTTATCCTTTAAGAGTGTGGGGGGCCCCAAGTCAGAGGCCTGGGGAGGTCAGAGTCCCTGGGGGCTGGGAAGGTGGCTCAGTGGTACAGCGCTTGCCTTGCATACATGAGGCCCTGGGTTCGATTCCTCAGCACCACATAAGCAAAAAGAAAAAAGCCGGAAGTGGCGCTGTGGCTCAAGTGGTAGAGTGCTGGCCTTTTGCTGAAGAGCTGAGGGACAGCGCTCAGGCCCAGAGTTCAGGCCCCACGACCGGACCAAAAAAGAAAAGAAAAGAAAAAAGTCCCTGGGCTTGGGGAAGCTGGGTACTGTCCGTGGTTCTGAAACCCAGAGCCGTGGCCAAGAGAAGCGGTGAAGGCTTGGCGGCCCGGGGAGCTGTCCGTGGTGCTGGACCCCGAGGCGTATCCAGGGAGGGAAAGGACACTTCAGAGGCCCGCAGGAAGAAGAGTAAAGTCCTACCTCCCTCTCCCCCATAGCTGGGATTACAGACACATACCACCACCCCAGCTTGTTGGTTGAGATGGGGTCTTACCTACTTTTGCCCAGGCTGGCTTCAAACCTCCTCCATCCTTTTGAATAAAAGATATGCCACCTGTTTCCTGAGTCACTAGGATTACAGGCATGCATCACCATGCCCAGTCAGAGATCTCTATCCTTAATGAAGTTCTCAGCATAAGTCTGAAACAGGTGTAATCCGAACCCTTTCTCAGTCCTTCAGATGAGTGAGAGGGATTCTGAGCATCCTGTATGGTTTAAGCTCTCCTCCGGGCATCCTGCTTCTGTTGACGTAACTGAAGGCACCCACACCATGGCACTGACTCAAACCAAGTCTTTGAAAATCCCTAAATCCTTCCTAAATAGACCACTTCTAAATTATGTCTCCACCATCCCAAATTTAGAACGTTAGTTTTGGGAAGAAGCTTCAGCATGTGGTATTTCTTTCTGTCCTTCCCACCATCGTAGTCTTTCCATTTTTTCCCATCTGTTGAACTCTTATAGATTCGGACTCCATTGCCCATAAGCCTCTGATGTGTTCTTGTGACTCTGACCTTCAGGCTGCTGGATCCAATACTGGGTCTGGGATGGGTGAGGCTGGAGTACAGTGGCTTTCCATCTAGATTGCCTTTTAATAAACCTTGTGAATATAGATCCATCTATCAGCCAAGAATAGTGGTGTACACCGATAATGATAATCCTAGCCACTTAGAAGGGTCAAGGCCTAAAGTCATGCCACAACCCCTCCCCCCACCAAAAGAAAAGCAAGCTCTTATCTTAAAACTAAAGGAAGATGATCTGGGAGATGGCACCAGCCAGAAGGGTGAAGGAAAGCCTCTAGAAGGTGATGCTTGTGAGCCAGGACTTGGAAGACAACCAGGTCAAGAGCATCCCGGAGAGGGGGCAACCAACAACTGGATAGCCTAGATGCCAAGGAAGCGGAAGATGTAGCTCAGGCAGAACTTAACTCTGATCCTCTTGGCTGTGTTTCTCCAGAGTGCTGAGATTACAGGTGGTTACCACCACATCAAGTTTAGCAATCAAACTTGACAAGTGAGCTACCTAGGGCCAGGGTTGAGAGTGTCCATACTCCACACCTGCCTGACTCAGGTGACCAACAGACTGAGGGGCTTCCCACCAGCCAGGCTGTGATCCCAATAGAGTAGCAAACCGCTCACCAAGTCTGAGGCACTGTGAGTGAGCAATGCGCCTGTTAGGTATCTCAGGAGGAGCTCTGGGCAGAAGAGGAATACAGGGCTGGTCTAGGGACAGAGGCAAGAAGACAGAAGTCTTTGGAGGTGGAGAGACTGGATTTAGGCCAGCAGCTTTGGCATAAGAGTTTCCCATGTGATTTCACCTCTCCTGGGGAGTCAGGATGGTGCACCTGAGCATAAATGGGGACCAGACATTCAGAGAGAGGCACAGCTATCCTCAGGGACACACAGCAAGGCATGGAGTGGCCTGGCCTGGAACTCATGGAAAGAATACATGCAAGGAGCTTATGTCCCCATTATCACTGCCACTCTGTCATCTCCCAAACCTCTTGTGTCTCTCAGCCTTTTCTTGCCTTTCAGTTTGTGGTTTCAAATGCCCCCAATCCCAACACTCTGAAGCCAGAGAGGGAAGGGCATGGGATGGGGAGTGTTGTCTGGCTAGTGTTACCCAGTCCAGACAAGCCCCATCCCTTCTCTTCCTCCCTTCCTGGCCCTCCCAGCCCACTCCCTGGGAAGGAGGCCTTCCTGTTGCTTAGCAACTAACAGAGCCTTGGAGAAAGGAATAGAAATAGCTCAAGAGGCATCTCCTTCTGTTTAGAGGTCTTTGGTGTGCACGTGTGTGTGCTGTGCATGTGTGTATCTGTCTGTCCATCTGTCAGTCTGCTCTACTTAGGGCCTAACCCAGAGGCAGGGCATTTTTTCCTACAAGCTATGCTGCTTCCTACTCCATCTCCCAGCCCACAGTGGGGCCTGGTCACCTGAAGAGTGTCAGTGCCCCTTTTGGTCCTATCATGAAAAGCAGTATTTCCTGAACTAAGGAGAGCAGTCCTGCGGGCTTTAATCTAGGTCAGACCCACCGTAACTTGGGCTTTTGGAGAAGCCATCCAGATCGGAATGGAAACCACCCTGGGGTGGAGAAGGGTTGCCCGGTGTAGACCGAGAGGCAGAAGCACCCGTGACCCCCTGGACCAGGCAGGACAGTGGGCTGGGTGGGGGTGAGCCTGAAGGCCATAACAGCTCTGCCACGGGGTTCCCGCAGCACGGGCTGAGGCAGCGGGGCCGGCCGGGCCCTCGGGACACCCCGGTGCAGCCACCCCCTCGCAGGCCAGGCTGGCCACGGCCTCCGCACCTGGGTGTGCCGAGGGCCAACGGCGTGCCCGGCTCTGCGGCGGATTAGCGCCGGCTCTGGCCTCAAATCCCCGAGATTAACCGGGGGCTAGCGGCGTTCAGCCGGCGGGCGGGAGGTGAGCCCGAGCGTCGGTGTCGCCCGCAGGCCATGTCCTCCACCGTCAACAACGGGGCTGCCGGCATGCCCGCCCCGCCCGACGCCGCCAACGGCTTCCCGCAGCCCGGCGCCTCGTCCGGGGCCTGGGACGAGGAGCTGCGCGCCGCCGAGCCGGGGCTGGCGAAGCGCGCGCACCGCGAGATCCTGGACCACGAGCGCAAGCGGCGCGTGGAGCTCAAGTGCATGGAGCTGCAGGAGATGATGGAGGAGCAGGGGTGAGTGGGCGGAGCCTGGCGCCACACAGATTGCGGGGGGCGTGACCTGACTACGGATGGAGGCGTGGCCTAGCCTCGATTGGACACGGTTGGATGTGGGTGGGGCTATGGCCCCGAGCAGGTACAGTATGGACGTGTGTGTAGGGAGGGACCTGACGGATTGGGGGAGGGATCTGACTGTGGCTGGAAGTAGGGCCGGCTGGGGTCCGAGGTGGGGCAGGTGTGATGGAGCTGAGTAGAGGTTTAGGGACATTTCTTCTTCTTTTCAAGACTCCTGGAAACTGGAGGCAAAGAACAGAACAAGGCAGAACCCATTCATGTAGTTTCAGAGAAAACTAGAGGTTGCTGGTTCTCTTGCACCTGCCCTAAGGATTTGAAATATAACCTGCGCCCAGTTGTCCTAAACCACCTCGGCGTATGTCCATCCTGTCTCCTGGGCTCCCGAAGCTCAGGAAGACACTGAGGCTCAGAGATAGGCAAAGGCCTTCAGGAAAGTGGGGGTCAAAGCTGAGTCTCAATCCAACAACCATGGCTGCTGTGGAGAACCAAAATTAACACAAGGTTGGGTGTGGCGGCTCATGCCTGAAATCTTAGCTAATCAGGAGGCTGATATCTGAAGAACACAGTTTGAAGCCAGCCTGGTCTGGAGAGTCTATGAGATTCTCATCTCCAATAAACTCAGAAAAATCCAGAAGTGATGATGTGGTAGAGTGCTAGCCTTGAGCATAAAGAAGCTCAGGGATATTGCCTAGGCCTTGAGTTCAAGCACAATGACTGGCCAAAAACAGAAAATAAAACAAAAACAAAAACAACCTAAGAACAGTGTCCAGGCTTCACAGCCTTCATTTGTTTTTGTTTTGTTTGAGGATCTGGAGACCCCAGATCCTCCTGCCTCTGCATCCAAGCTGTTTATTTTCTGGCTGTTTGTGTATTCGTTTGTTTGGTTCATTGAATCGGTACAAAAAAGACAGGCCTTGAGGGTCCTCAGGAATGAGGATTAGCCAAGTTATCACAATCTGGGTGTGGGCCTTTGAGCCAGTGCTGGGAGGGGTTTGGAGTGGGCTGGGAGGAAGGGAGGGGGTTGAGGGACAGGAACAGAAGCCCTCACAATCCGGGTTCTCTGCAGGTACTCAGAGGAGGAGATCCAGCAGAAGGTGGGGACCTTCCGGCAGATGCTGATGGAAAAGGAGGGAGTGCTCACCAGGGAGGACCGGCCCGGGGCCCGCTCGTGAGTGCTCCCCTGGGTGGGGGTAGGGCAGCAGTCCACAACCCCAGGTCTCTCTAGGTGCTCTGTCAGATAGTTGGAACCTACCAGGGTGGATGCAGGAAAGGAACTATCAGCCCTGCCCACTGCCAGGGTCTGAGCATCTCCTGTGGCCTACCTGGGTTCTGTCTGTGGCTTAGCAATAGAGGGTGAGGGAAGACTGTTCAGAGCTCAGCTCAGGATGCCAACATTGTCATTACAGCAGGACCCCAGCCAAGCTCCTTCTGCACCTGTTATTCCCACTTGTAACTATGTCCTGAAAGGTAGAAACCCACACACCACTGGCAATGGGGGTGTGACTATGGTAGAGTGCTTAACAAGCAAGAATACAGCTTGAAGTTCAAAGCCTGGTACCATCAAAACAATAAATAAACATAGGATGGGGCTGGGAATGTAGCTTAGTGGTAGAGTGCTTGCCTAACATGCATGAAACCCTAGGTTCAATTCCTCAGTACCACATAAACAGAAAAAGCCAGAAGTGGTGCTATGGCTCAAATAGTGGAACACTAGCCTTGAGCAAAAGCAGCTGAGCGACAGTACCCAGGGGCACACAAAGGGGGAGTGGGGGGGGTGGAGCAAGGCTGCATTAGAAGGAGGGGTGCCAAGTTCTCTCATTGGTCCAACCCTTACAGGAGGTGGATTAGCTCCATGCCTGGAAGGTGGCATGCATTCAGGGACTGCTGCTGGCTCCAGCTCAGAAGAGCTGTCCTTGAATTAGCCCTGTTTCCCCCAGCACAAATGTCCCATGCTGTTCTGGCTAGAAGCAAAACAGGCTAGAGGAGATGCCAACACAAAGGCTGATGGTCTTTTGCCTTAGCAGTGGAACCAGCCTGGAGAGCAATCATCTTGTTGACATCCCAAATCCCTATCCATATTTATGCTATAAGAAAAATTGAGCTGAGCACCAGTGGCTCACGCTTGTAATCCTAGCAACTCAGGAGGCTGAGATCTGAGGCTCACGGTCCAAAGCCAGCCCAGGCAGGAAACTCAGTGAGACTCATCTCCAATAAACACTAGAAAACCAGAAGTGGTGCTGTGGCTCAAGTTCTAGAGTGCCCACCTTAAGCTGAAGAGCACAGGAACTGTGCCCAAGCCCAGAGTTCAAGCCCCATAACTGACAAAAAGAAAAAAGAAAAACCGATATAGCTGGGCACCAGTGGCTTACATCTGTAATCATAGCTATTCAGGAGGCTGAGATCTGAGGATCATGGTTCAAAGCCAGCCCAGGCAGAAATGACTCTGTAAGATTCTTATCTCCAATTAACCACTCAAAAACTGGAAGTGGTGCTGTAGCTCAAGTGGTAGAACCATAGCCTTGAGCACAAAGAGGTTCATGGACAGTTCTCAGGCTCTGAGTTCAAGCCCCACAACTGACAAAAATAATAATAACCAATGTGCTGGGCACCAGTGAAACACCTATAATTCTTGCTTCTCACAAGGCTGAGATCCAGAGAATCACAGTTCAAAGCCAGCCCAGGCCGGAAAATTTGACTCTACCTCCAAAATAACAAGCAAAAACTGGGCTGGAGGTAGAGTGCCAACCCAGCAAGCAGCTCAGATTCTCATCTTTTTCACATGTAATCTTATATGTTGCATGTGCTCTATATATAAGGTGAAATATTAATGATGTCCTAGGCTTGTTCTGAGTGTTCCATGATTAAGTGAGATAAATTCACATAAAGTGTTTAGAATACTGCTTGGCAAGCCACATTAGTCACATAGCCATATTGCTCTGCACTGTGAGATGCTAGATGAATCTGTGACTCCAAGGTCTGGGTAATCTTTGATCCCACCAGCACAGACCTGTGGACAGGCAAGGCAGACAGGAAGACCCCTCACTTGGAATCCCCCCTCCTCTCCAAACTCTACTCCATGCCAACTGGTATGCTCCAGTCAATGGGATCAGACTGGAAGGTTCAGAGAAGGGAAAGAAGAACAGGGAGAAAATGGTCCATCAAAGAGATTCAGCCTGGGACTGTGGCTTAGTGGTAGAGTGCTTGTTAGCTTGCATGAAGCCCTGGGTTAGATTCTTCAGTACCACATACACAGAAAAGGCTGGAAGTAACTCTGTGGTTCAAGTGGTAGAGTGCTAGCCTTGAGCACAGAGAGGCTCAGGGACAGTGCCCTGAGTTAAAGCCCTAGGACTGGCAAAAAAAAAGAAAATGAAAGCCGGGCACTGGTGGCTCACGCCTGTAATCCTAGCTACTCAGGAGGCTGAGATCTGAGGATCGAGGTTCAAAGCCAGCCCGGGCAGGAGAGACCGTGAGACTCTTATCTCCAATAAACCACCAGAAAACCAGAAGTGGCGCTGAAGCTCAAGTGGTAGA
>NW_012267359.1:1962210-1994758 GCF_000151885.1 Dipodomys ordii
AGGGACAGCACCCAGGCCCAAAGTTCAGGCCCCATGACTGGACCCAAAAACAAAAACAAAAACCAGAGGTAGAGCTGTGGTTCAAGTGGCAGAGTGCCAGCTTTGAGTGAAAAAGTGACCAGGACATGAGTTCAAGCCCCAGTAGACAGAAGAAAAACATAAAAAAATAAAAAAGGTTTGAAGCAGGTGGGGGCGGCTTGGTTCTGTGGGGGCAGGAGAATGGAATCTCTCCATCACCCCAGAAATTCCTCCCTGCTACTCCACAGTCTTGCACAGGCTAGGCAAATACTCTACCACTGAGCTACATCCCCAGCTGGATGTAGCACAGGCTGACCTTGAACTCATGATCCTCCTGCTGCCATCTCCCAAATGCTGGGATTACAGGTGTGCACTACCACACCGATTTTTTGGGGGGGAGGGGGTCGGGCAGTTCTGGGCTTGAACTCAGGCCCTGGGCATTATTGGTCCCTGAGCTTCTTATTATTATTATTTTGTTGGTCGTGGGGCCTGAACTCGGCCTGGTGCTGTGCCTCAGCTCTTCAGCTCAAGACTAGCGCTCTACCACTCGAGCCACAGCGCCACTTCCGGCTTTTTCTGCTTATGTGGTGCTGAGGAATCAAACCCAGGGCCTCATGCATGCAAGGCAAGTGCTCTACCACTGAGCCACCTTCCCAGACTCCCTGAGCTTCTTTTTGCTCAGGGGAAGCACTGCACCACTTGATCCACAGTACCACTTCTGGCTTTTTCTGTGTATATGGTACTGAGGGCTTCACGTATGCCAGGCAAGTATTTTACCACTAAGCTAAGTTCTCAGCCCTACCACTGTGATGTAATTGTTTTTTTACTCTGCAGCTGTGACCTTCCTCGAAGGCCAGAATGGGTCTTCCAGGCAGAGGTTGCAGAGTCTCTGCCTCTGAAGTGCAGCCTCTTTTCCCCTAGAAGAGGAGTTAGTGGTATTCAAGAGCTGTCAGAGGCCAGCTGCCCGATAACGGCCACCACGTGTGGGATGACAGTCACAGCCAGGCCTTAGGCCAGGAGCTTCACAACAATCTCCCTTAATCCTCTGCCCAAAGCTAGGATAACCTCCTCCTTGTAGAGTAAGAACCTTGAGGCTCGGCCAGCTTGGTCATGCCTGGCTTCACACCCGTCTGTGTGTTCCAAAGCTGGTATCCTGACACCTGGCCTTCCAAGCCCTGGGCTCCCTCCTAGGCCGAGGGAAGGGTAAGATGGGGGGCCAGCCCCTGGAAGGGAGGGGCTTCTCCTGAAGCCAGCCCTAATGACCTGGGAGATGGAGGCCACCACCCTGGGGCGTACTACCCCCGAGCCTGAGCTGTGGAGGTCACTTCTAAACTTGTACAATAGAAAAGGAGGCTGCCCAGCACCTGCTACCTCCGCAAATCCTCCCACCTCTCAATCCCCACTCAACTGCAAGGTGGGTTCAGGGAGGGAGTGGCAGACTCAGGTCACACAGCACACAGAATGGGGTAAGGGCTGCTCTGGGGCTTGGATGCTCTTGCATTAGGCCCAGTAAGGGAGGGAGCAACCAAGAAGAGCCACTGGGACAGATAGCCAGGAGGCACAGGGCAGGAGGTGGGGGTCCCTGCGGAGAACACTGGAAGCTCAGAGATGGATGCCGAGCCTGGAGGCTGCAGGGGCCACACCCTCCTGCACCCCCTGCCACCCGCGTGATTGATGGAGGCAGCTGGCATCAGGAAAGGAGCCTCGGGCTGCAGAAGGGAGGGCAGGGTGAGGAGGGGAGAAGCTATGAATATTTCAGAGGCTGAGAACCAGAGGAAAGGAGTGGAAGAGGACAAAATGGGGAGCAAGGGTGAAGTTGGGGGCCCCTAAGGCAGGGGAAAGAGGCTCTTTGAGACAAGGGATTAGCGATGGGAAGGGGGACAGGAAGGGCAGCGGGGCCTAGGGACGCAGGGATCAGAATCGGGGCTCTGGGAGGGCTCAGAAGGGGATGGAGGGCAGGGAGGGGAGTCAGGAGGGGTCCCAAGGGTGAAGGCCAAGATGGCTGTGTGGGTGCTCCTTCCTACCTTTTGCAAAACATCCCCTCCCCCGCAGAAGGTTGGGGGCTGTGTGGGCACCGTCCCGCAGATCCCCACTCCCTCCCGGCCCCCCAGGGCTCCCCCTGCAGGTCTCTGGGTGCAGGGCGGCCCAGGGTGCCGGGTGGTCAGCGTCCCTGTCGCCGGCAGCTTGGCGGAGACCCCGCGGCTGGCCGAGGGCGCCGAGCCCAGCCTGGGGTACGAGGCCTTCGAAGAGGAGGACGAGGGCCCCGAGGACTGCGGCTGCCCGGCCGCTTGCTACCGCGGGCACCGGGGGTACAGGTGAGCGGCTGCCGCGGCCAGGGGTGGGGCGGGCAGAGCGGGCCATGCCCGCTCACCCCAAACCCTTCTCCCCAGGACCAAGCACTGGTCCAGCAGCTCCACCTCGCCCCCACCCAAGAAGAAGAAGAGGAAGAAGGGCGGCCACCGGAGAAGCCGGTGAGACAGGCCAGGACCCTCAGCCCCAGCCCGGCCCCTCTCCACCAAGGTCGACTCCCCCCCCCCCACCGCAAGCCCTCCAGGGACCACCGACAGTGCCCTCTTCCCCACGGGTGGTGTTCTTCACTGGGCCCCATCCGCATCTACCCCATCCCAAATTCCTCCATTCCCAGTCCTAGTGTGCCCTCTAGAACCCCGACTAACCCTGTCCTTCTGTCCTTCCTCCCTGGCATCCATTCTCAGCAAAAAGAGGAGACTAGAGTCGGAGTGCAGGTCAGTGAGGAGAGTGGCAGGGCATGTTGGGGCCCCGGGAGAGGGTGGCAGTGGGTGGCAGGTGCCAGGGCCACCTCCAGGAGCAAGAGACCTGGGCACCCCAGGGCGTCGACTCTACACACAGACAGGGGCCCAGCTTTTGCTTATCAAGACCAGAAATCCCACCACTGGGGGCCTCTAACCTTCAGGTTTGAAACCACCATGGTTCATGATGCCAAGGGGCTCGGGAAAGGTGACAAGGGGCAACATGGGCAGCACCATCAACTACTCCCTGCCAGCCTCACCTATGGGCCTCGGGTCACCCATACAATGGGGGAGGCAGGAGCCCCTCCCAACTTCCATGTCAGGGATTCCTAGCTGCCTGGCTAGCTCACAAGAGCTACCCCTGTGCCCGCAGCTGTGGGAGCACCTCACCCCTGCGCAAGAAGAAGAAGAGCATGAAGAAGCACCGCAGAGACAGGTACTCCCTCCTCCCTCCCCCTCCTGCCCTGCCACCTCCTCTGCACACCCTGGGCCTAGGTCCTGGGCTGTGCCCATCAGCAACCCCCACCCCACCCCGCCAGGCCACCCCAGGCAGGCTCAGGCCTCTTTCTCACCCTCCAGGTCTGATTCTGGGTCTCGGAGGAAAAGACGGCACAGGTAAGTGGAGCTTGCAGAGCAGGGGGAGGCTGATGATGGAGAGGGTGGAGTCTCTGTTCCAGGTGGGGGAAGCAGAGCCTCACACACCATGTTTACAAACCCTGCCTTGCCCCAGGAGTCTTAGGTGGCCCTAAGAACTTCTAGAAACTTCTAGTGCACTGTCTGGGGGTGGCTGTGGGGGTGCTCTTTTCCCAGATAGAAGGGCCTTGAATTATCAGAGAAAGGGACATGCTAGACAGGGCCTCCCAGAGCTGAGTCTCACTGGGTAGGAGACAGGGTCAGCAGACTACAGCTAGTGATGGAGTTCCTGGAGGTAGGTGCCAGACCCCAACATGCATGATGGCCAGGCCTGGAGCTGGCCTTCACCCAAGTGGGGCTAGACCACAAGAGGCCCCAAGCAGACTGTGACTTATTCAGAACTCTTTGGGATCTGGGCCCCAGTGGTTCATGCCTAATTCTAAGCTACTTAGGAGGCTGAGATCTCAGGATCCTGGCTCAAAGCCAGCATGGGGCAGACAAATCTGAGACCCTTATTTCTAATTTAATTTCTCATTTATTTTATTTCTAAGTGGAGGTGTGGATCAAGTGGTAGAGAATCAGCCTTGAACAACAACAAAAAAAAAAAAACTAAGCCAGAGCTCAAGACCCTGAGTTCAAGCCCCATACCAGAGGAAGGAGGACTGGGGTAGAGGCAGAGTGGAGCAGAAGGATGCTTCCAGAGTAGAAAGCCCAGCATGGGAGACAGTCATGGACCAATCACATTCTCAGAAACAGCTTTGGAGCTGGACCCTCTAGTCCACCTCCCATTAGCCCTGAAGAGGGGCAGAGTCCAAAGCCCCTTCCCCGTAATGAAAATTTGTTAGAGGCCACCTGCTAGGTAGAAGCAGAGACTGAACACCTAATCTTGCCTTCCAGTCTCCTCAGTTTAGATCATCCCCTTCTCCCCCCCAATCCAGTGTCTGAGTTAATGTGGGTCTCTACTGCCCCCCAGTGGTAGCCATCTGCTTGCACAGAGCCTCTGCCAGAAAGGGCCGGAGCTCGAACTGCCTTTTGGGGAACCCCAGAAAAAGGCTGCCAGTTTTAGAGCCCACACCCTCAGCCTCTCAGGCCTGCCCCACACATTCTGCTCCAGTAGAAAGAACATGTCAGTGCATCTTTGAATTTCTTATTTTGGCTCAGAAGGAGTAAAGGAATCTGGTGGGACCAGGGCCTAGTGAGAGGGTTGGGGAAGGGGGGGCTCTTGAGGCCCAATCAGAAGCTTCACCATCCTTCTGTCAAAGGCAGAAGGAGTGAGGCTTTGGAATCTGCCCCCAGACAGATGTAAGGGAAGAGGGGCAGCCCCAGACATGTGTACAGAAGAATCACTTAAAAGCAGGGAGATAGGACTGGGTGTGGTGGCACATATCTGTAATCCCAGCTGCTGAGGAAGTAGTAGGTAGGAGGATCTAGGCCTCAAGTCAACCTGAGAAAAAGTATTAGACCCTATCTGAAAAATGACTCAAGAATTGGAGGCATGATTCAAGTGGTAGAGTGCCTTCGAGTGCCTATCTAGGAAGCTGGAAGCCTTGAGTTCAATCTCTATTACCAACAAAATAACAAAAACAAAACCAAGAAAGAACACATTTCTTCCCTAAATCCATGGTGAGCTGGCCCAGGGTTGGTCAGTGTGAGAGAAGGAGGCCCAGGACACACAGGAGATGTCACAATAATGATGTCATAGGTAAGGGCCAGTCATCTTCCTATCTGGCCAGAGCTTAGGACTTAGGCTGCTCAACCTGCAAATCCCTCCCTCTTCAACAGGGAGGGATGGGCAGATGCCTGCCAGTCAGAGGGCTTAGGCCTGAAAGAACAAATCTCAGGTCCATACATGGACACAGCATGGCTCCTGGGTGCCAAGGCCCTATCCACCCAGCCCTAATCAGACTTGATCTCTGCTTCCGTAGATCTCGAAGTCCCAAGAGCAAAAGAAAAGAAAAGAACAAAGAGAGAAAGAGGTGAGCACTCTCCTACCCCATCTCCTCCCTGCAAACCTGGCCTTTTAGCATCCCAGAATGAGGCCTTTAGACACAACTCCCTAGGATGAGCATAGTGGACCACACCTGTAATTTCAGCACTTGAAGAAAGAGGATGGAGAGTTCCAGGCCAGCCTGGGCAACATAGTGAGACCTTATCGTTAAAAAAAGAAAGAAAGAAAGAAAAGAAAAGAAAAAAAAATCCAGGTACAATTGGCTCATACGTGTAATCCTAGCTCCTCTAGAGGCTAAGATCTGAGGATCATGGTTCAAAGCCAGCCAAGACAGGGAAGTCCATGAGACTCTTAACTCCAATTAACCACCAAAAAGCCAGAAGCAGAGCTGTGGCAGAGCTCCAACCTTGAGCGAAAAAGCTAAGTGACAGAGCTTAGGCTCTGAGTTCAAGCCCCAGTACTGGCACACACACAAAAAATATTTGCCCAGAGTAAGCGTTAAGACCTGGATAGGAAGCCAGAAGCTTCTGTGAACCAGTGGCAGAACTAGAATTGGAACTCAGGACCCTTACCTCTCTTTTAGTCTGGGGCTCTTTATAGTTGGGGTCTTTGTGACTCCCAGCCACATCCTCTCCCCCCCCCCCCACTCCCACACCTGTCAGGAGAGCAGCAGGTGAGAGGTGAGCATGTTTTTGGAGGCTGGGATTGTCTGAAGAGAAAGCCCTTTTCCAAACTCTCACCAGGCCTAGGGACCCACGTGCTGCCCTGGCCCTGGCCCTGCTTAGATGATTTTTGTAGGAGACATCAGGCCTGCACTTGGATGCCCGCGGGCAGGTTGGGCAACCCCAGAGCCAGGTGAGCAGAGCTTATGTTCAGGCTGACTCCCCCTGCTCCCGCCAGGCCTCACCCACAGTCCCCGGGCCGGAGGCTCCACCGGCGCAGCAGCGGCAGCTCCCACAGCCCCTCGGGGTCCTCTCCCTGCACTGACTCCGGATCGCCGGGCAGGTAGGATGGGCCCCCGGAGGGCCCGGGGTGCCCCCCGGCTGGGCTTCTGTCGCTGTGCTGTTTTGGAGTGGGGAGCTCGCAGAGGAAGCCCCCGTGGAGGTCTGGGCGGGCCGGCCCGGGGCTGCCGGGCGGTGGGGGACGGGGCGGTCTGCGGAGGGGCGTCCCACGCCGGCGCCCCTCCGCCCCACCCCAGGCTGAGCCCCAAACACCGAGGCTACGCGCGGAGGACGGGCAGCCAGCGGTCTAGCGGGAGCCGGTCGCCTTCCCCGTCGGGCGGCAGCGGATGGGCATCGCCGCAGCAGAACGGCGGCGGCAGGCAGCGAAGCGGAGCGCACGGCGACCGCCCCGACTCGGCGCACAGTCCGCCCGATGTACGTACGCCGCGCTCGGCTTCGCAGAGGGTTCGCGCCGGTGGGCGCCGCGCGTGCGAGCGGGGACGGGGAGGGGCGGGGCCTCGGGCGCGTCACGGGGCGGGGCATAGCGTGTGGGTGTGGTTCTTACATCACTGGGAGGGGCCTTGCGTCGTGGGGGCGGGGCTTCAGTCTCCGCCCACCCGAGGAGGGCGTCGGTGGCTGCAAGTCCCTGGTCGGTCGTGGGGTCCCCTAGTTTTTGCGGCAGGGTGAGGGGTGCTGCAGACTTGACCCACCCTCGCGCTTGGTGAAGAAGTGAAGAGTGGAGGGCGGCCGACGGGGTGGGGGTGGGGCCATAGCTGGGAAGGAACCAAGGCCGCCTGCTTCCCCCAGGGGAACTGGGGGGGACTGGGTGTGGACATCGCTAGGATGGGCAGACAGGAGCTGGAGGCGAGCAGCCACGTAGGCCCTCAGCACCTCACCCCCAACACACACACAGCCCTCGCCCCTCTCGAAGCCTTTCCCCTCCCTGTCTCTCAGCCCTGAGGCACTGCCCACACCTGGACGGTGCCCCCCACCTCGGCCACTTCCCAAAGCCTGCCCCCCTCAACTTGCCTCCCAGCGCCCTCATGCAGGAGCTCCACACCTCCATCGTCTTCAAAACCCCAGGGGGACACATTAGCCTCCAGACCTGCAGGCAGAGGCGGTGGTGGTGATAAAGCAGCCTTTCCCCATGCGGATGGGGGTTCAGACCCTTTTTGTCTGTTGGTCATGACGTATGGGGTCGAGGCCCATCAGAGAGAGAGAGAGCTGCCGTGCACCAGGGCACTGGATGAGCTTGGGAGTGGGATGGGGAGTCCTGCAGACTGTCCCCAGAACCATCAGCCAGGAGCAGGGGAGCTGCCCCTCCTGAGGCCAGGCCTCACCAGCAGACATGTATGTGTTGGTCAGTTTCATTTTTATTTTTGGCTATTTCCTTTATTCCCTTTCTTTTCTGAAATACCCTTACTCCTGGCCTGAGAGAGGAAAGTCCAGGGCAGCTGACAAAAGGCTTCTTGGTCTCGAGTTTTTCATAGGGCATGATCTGTCTCTATATCCTCCCATCTAGAAAGGGTGCCAGGTTACTGGGGTGGCTGCGGGGGTTGTTGTGTGGTTGGCCATTTGGGGAGGATCACACTGATGTCCCTGGGTCTGTCTTGGGAATGGAAGAGAACCCACAGGCCAACCCCAAAGAGTGTGGCCACCCTTGCCTGCCTGAATGCAGAGCCCTAAATTGGATGCTGCAAACATCTTCTCCTGAGTGTCACGCCTTTCTAGGGCCTCCAGAGGGACCCAGAATCACAGGTTCTCTCAAGCCAGGCCTGAAAGTAGGTTCCTTTCTGTCCCCTCAGTGTAGCAAGGATCAGACAAAAACAGCAAAGACATCTAGATAGATTGGTGATGAGAATCAGTTGGGGAAAAGCACCTAGCATCTGGCCTCCTCGGGGTAAGGTACCTCCGTAGCACCTTCATTGTGTCTTCTTCCCCCAAATGGAACCTGCCTACAAATGTAAATCCTATGCCAAACCCTCAGGCCCTGGGATGTCTTTGGGCCTTGAACATGTTGAGTCACTAAAATGCACTTAGATCCTCTTCTTTGCCTGAAAAAGATGTTTGAAGAGGGGCTGGGAATATGGCTCAGTAGTAGAGTGCTTGCCTAGCATGTATGCAACCCTGGGTTTGATTCCTCAGCACCACAGAAACAGAAAAGGCTGGAAGTGGCTCAAGTGGTAGAGTGCTAGCCTTGAGCAAAAAGAAGCTCAGGGACAGTGCTCAGACTGGCAAAAAAAAAGATTTTTGAAGAATTAAATCAGGTTGATTCTCATATCTAGAGAGGTGAGGAGGGGACTGGGGTATCACAGGCTTGGCCATTAACAAAAAAAATGTCTGGGCAAAAGAATTGGGGGTGGATGCTACCTTTAAAAAGAAAAAGAGAGAGAAAGAAACAAATGAAAAAGAAAAGCTCAACATTTTTTAACCCCGTCTATGTTTTTGTTTGTTTTTTAGCCTCCCATTTGAAACGTGGTAATATTGTGATTCCATTTCTTGTTTAGTTGGCAAGGGAAGAGGGTGGGGACATTTATGTCATTTTTCCTATTATTTTGTTTTTGTTGGCATTTTCTTTCCATGATTTTTCCCTTTTTTTTATGTACAGAAATGCAAACTCTCCGAGTTCCCCCCCCCATCTTCTGTGTTGTTCTAGAATTTTGCTTTTGTGTGTGTTACTATGGGAACCTTCCTTCCTGATGCAGAGATGATTTTTTTCCTTCAGTTTCAAGTGACCATTAATCATATACACATCTCTCTATACTTAACTTTCCCTTCTTTGGAATCAGAATTTAAAAGGGAAGATAACTCTGCCCACTAGGAATTCCTCAACCCTGGGGCACCCTGGAACTGTCTCAACTTTTAAATCAACAAAATTCCTTGCTTCTGAGTCTGTGTAGAACCCTGAAAGAAGCCAGGACATGCAGGAGAGGGGAAGAGACTTTTCCTGACTCACGCAGGGAACTTCCCAAAAGCCACTCATTGAGACTGCTCAATTCAGTTCAATAAAATATGGATAAGTATGATGGGGATGGGTGAAGGGGTCAGCTAATCACTCCCTTCAGCATCCTAGTGTTAACACTGGCTCTGTATTGTACTGGCTCCCAGCAAATCCCTCTGGGATTACAGAAGGGTACACTACAGTCCAGAGATACACAGTGACCAGCTCAATCAAGGTTGCACAGCTTTTTAAGAGGAAGATGCAAAGTAGACCCCAGCCCTCAGATGTGAAGACCCTCTCTAAAGAGATAGCAAATGAAGGGAAGACATCCAGGAAGACAAGGACTTGAGAGGAGGAGGAGGAGGAAGATGCCTTCCTTCCCCACAGAGACCCTCCAGATGCCCATGCATGATTCCCTATTCCCTGTGACCAGGGCCTTTCCTTGCTGAAGTCCAAATTACTGGTGGTCCTTATGCTATGGTTATTACTGTGGAGCAGAGAGACCTGTGGGAAAATAGACATGCAGGGAAATCCATCTGGAGAAACGAATAATGACCCTGGGGTTCTGAGCAGTCTCCCCACCCCACCTGTGTGCATCTGCAGATAAAATGGCAAAAGCACTGTGATAGACTGGCACTGAGCAAGCACAGACTCTCAGAGGTCCCTACTAGAAGGAGCCTTACAGCCATGAGCTGCTGACCAGCAGACTTCATGGAACGGTTCTTAAATGCAGTGTTACCTGGAACCTTGGCTGGCCTCCTGGCAAGCCTCCACAAGCACAGGCTGGTGCTAGCTTTGCCCTTTTGAAGCCTAGCACTTGGCCACACCAAAGGGTACACAGTATTCCCACCTGTCCTGGCTCTCGCATCAGCAATGCCAAGGAAGAGCTGTTATGAACTCAGTGGTAAGACACTTGGTAAGAGCAGCAGAGATGGCTTATGAGCAAAGCCCTTCTCTGACCCAAATTTCCTAACATAATGAGCAGCCTAGGATGACCCGAAGGGTCCAGGATCTCCTCCAGGAGGTTGGTGAAGAACCTAGCTTTGGTCCTTAGATTTGTGACTCCCTGTTCAGTGCTCCTCCAGCCTCACTGAGCAGACTCAATGGTAGGCCCTTGAGGCAGGATACCAGGTCTCCTCCCCTTTCGGCTGTCTCCTGCTCACCCAGGAAGCAGCCTCAGAAGTGGGACACTCCTGACCTGTCCCGTCCCAGGCCTCCACACTCCCTTCCCCAGGCAAGAACAGTGACTAAAGTTGTGGCACAAGGGTCACTCAGGAGGATGGCTCCGCCCTTCCTCCTTTCCAAATTGTACATTTGGTTGCCTTCCCTTTTAAATGCGCGCGCGCGCGCACACACACACACACACACACACACACACACACACACACACACACGCTTTCCCCTCTCCCTGACCTCATTTAAACTGCTTTCTTCTTTCTGTCTGGATCCACCTGTCTGTCTTCCTGCCTCTCTATGCCTATTTCCTTCTGTCATGCTTCCTGTCCTTCTGTTTCCTCTTTCTCCCTCTGTGTCTCCATCTCTGTCTGTCTCTCTCTGTGTCTGTCTGTCCTTCTCCCCTTCCATCTCTTTCCCTCCTGCCATGGGCCTCTCTCCCATGCTACCAGTCCCTCTTTAGCCACCCTGTAGTTCTGCCTCTCATCAGCTGCTTCTTGCATGCCCTCTGGAGGGTTTTTTGTTTTGTTTTGTTTTGTTTTTGGTTGTGTAAAGAATTAAGGAAAGCTTTGCTATTGGAGCCTGTTGTTCAAAATTTAAACCAAAAAAAAAGGAAACAAAAGTAAACAGAAATGTCTGGGCAAGAATCCCATCCCACCCCCCCACACCCGCCGTGGGGGGGAGACCAGAAAAATCCCAGCTGCACACTGGCTGCCCAATTGCTGGCTTAGAGGGAAGTCTGGCTTAGAGTCGCTGTCTTTGCCCCCATCCTGCATTCCCAATGCAGAGACCTTCTTTTCTTTTTTATTATTGCATTCCTGTCCCTGACCACTGAGAAGGTAGGTACCCCAAATCCAGTGTTCGCTCGCTCGCTTCCATCTCAGATAAGCCCTGCCACTCTGCTTGGTTTGAATGTGGATCTCTCTCTCTCTCTCCCTCTCTCTCTCTCTCTGGTTTTTCTCTTCCTCCCTTTTATTTCTTTTAATGACTACTCATTTGTAACTTTGCCCTCTCTCCAAATGAGCTACAAAGCTGTGTCTCTTGGTTTGTCCTTTGATTTTTCTTCACTTTTGCCCCCCCGACCTGCAACAACTTTGTTGGTTCATCTTTCCCCCTCCTTCCTCCTCTCCCCTTCCTCTTTCCATCTCCTCTCCCACCCCCACTAGCCTTCTTCCACTCCCTCTTCTTTCTCATTTTGTTGTCCGAATGCATTTCTGTGTGGTTTAGCATTCCAACTTTGTGTCCGTCTTGAACTTGAACTGTATGCTCTGGTTGGGCCAATTTGATTTCTGTTGTCTGGAGTAGCTGCTAAGCCCCTTACCCTTCATTCCTGCCAGTCCCTGGGGCTTTGGTTACCCTGAACCCCTGACCCTCAGGACTTACCTGGGCAATAAATAGGTGGGGGGAGGGGTTTGTGCTGGACCTCTTGGCCTCCATGTACTAGAGGAAGTTCTGGCTGAGGTCAGAACAAAGAGGCCATCAGACTCCTGGAGCCAACTGTGCCTGGCAGCAGGGTGGAGCTTAGGGGCAGAAGGTGCTGGACTCTGGGAGCACTCGCTGGAATAGGACTGAGCCTCACAGTTGCATCTTTGGGGTATGTTGGTGGGTGCTGTAGGAATAGGCACTGGACTTTGGGGGCCTTCTCAGTCAAGATTTGGGGAGTAGGGTGGACTCTTAGCTTGCCTGTCAGGGAACAGGTAAGCTAGGCTACTCCCCAACCTGGCCAGGGCTTCCCCCAAACCTCTAACATCTTTCCATCTCTGAATTGGGGCAGTTTAGTGGTGTCCATCAGTGCAGCCAGTAGGGAAGTTGAGACAAAAACAGGCTCAAGTCCTGAGACTTATGGCTCCCAGCTCAGTTCTCATCTAGTCGCACAGAGGGGCCTGAAGCGGGCCCTGGAGGATGCCATCTTCCCCATCATTTCGGCTGTTTTCTGCCTCACTGGGAAGCAGCTACAGGTCCAGGTGACTCTCCATCTCCAACTTGGAAAGAGATGGTCTAGCTACATCTCCTCACCCCATGTTTATTCCTGGGGTGTTCATGGGCTCAGAATGTTCTGGTAATCCTGGTGATGCTTGCTGGGAAGGAGATGAGGAAGCTGCTCATCAGGGAAAGAGAGAGAGAGCATGAGGGAGAGGAGAGAGAGAGGGTGAGGAAGAGAGAGGGAGAGAGAGAGCGAGAGAGAGAGAGAGTGCTGCTAGTCTAAGAGAGGTATCTCAACTAATGGGGGGTTGGAAGCTCGGTCCTCCTGGACCATCTGAGAAGACCCAGGCAAGGCAGGCAGGTGTCTTGAGCCCCAGGGACAGAGGGGGAGCCAAAGCAAGTATCTTATTCTTTCTTTGTCCTACATCCTTCCATTGTCTTTTCTACAGAACTCTTCAAAAACCTTTTATAAAGCCAAAATAAAACTCAACCAGCAAGCAGTACCAAGCTCAGAGGCAAGTGAGGTCTCTCCTTCATAAACTCACCCATTCACTCATTTCCTCATTCATTCATTCATACTTACACTAAGCCAACTCTGGCCGAGCTCCTCCTCAGTGCCAGGCAGACCTGGGTTCAAAGCCCCGCCCCTCAGGTGAGAACTAAACAAAATGTAGGAAGGACAGGTGGAAAGCAGGCCGTGACACCAGGCCTGGTCTGGCTTACATGACACATGAGTGCAGCGGCATCCTTACAGGAGAGAGCCCAGAGGTAAGAGAAAGGCAAGGAAGGAGGCAGTGAGCAGAGGACAGGCTATGGTGGGGGGGTCTGGAGAGGGAGGAGGAGGAGCAGGGAGAAGGCCTGGGTGAGAGGAAAGACAGCCACAGACAGCAGGCATCACGAGAGAGCTGTCGGAGGCCTCGGGATACCACAGTCCTGCCCAGCTATGAAGTTCTATAATGTCTAGCCTCTGATCTCCCCTCAGTTCCAGGGAAGCATGCAATTCAGCCAAGTTGAGAAGGAGGCTCAACCTCCGGCCAGTTCATGACAACTTTTTTCTTCAGTGGAAAGAATGTGAATGGTCTTAGAAGTCTTCCCCTAGGGAAAGCTTTATTGCCACCTTACCCAGAAGTACCTTCACCAATCCTCTGCCATCCTGGGCCTTAGGACACCTCCTCTATAGAGCCTCAGACCTTCCTGCCCACTCTGACCCTGTTAGTCTATAAGGTAATCATGAGTCTCCATACCCAACCAGCAAGGACTCTGATTATCCCCAGTTGATATGTGGGAAAACAGAGGGCCTCAATAGGGACCTTCCAGAAGGTCTAACAGAAAACTTAACTTTGGGGTAGGCCAGTTGCCTTGAATTTAATGAAAGAGTTTGATAAGAATGGTATACAGTTTAGACTTTAAGACACATTAGCCAGGAAGAAGCTCAGCCCAGGGGATCTGGCCCAGGAACTTAGACTTCAGTGATTAGAGGCACTACCATATAGGGGTGTGCAACTATCCAATTCAAACCTCTTTTTTGGGGGGGCGGGAGGGTCGGTCCTGGGCTTGAACTCAGGGTCTAGGTGCTGTCTTTGAGCTTGTTTTGCTCAAGGCTAGAGCTCTACCACTTTGAGCCACAGCTTTACTTCTGGTTTTCTGGTGGTTCATTGGAGATGTGTCTCATGGATTTTGCTGCCCGGGTTGGCTTTGAACCACAATCCTCAGATCTAACCCTCCTGAACAGCCTAGCCAACCCTGACCTCTTGCTCCAATCCCTCTACTCCACTTTGAGCGCAAGATGATGGAAAAAGGGGACTTGCATATTTGTGTGAAGGGCTTTCATGGCCTTGGTCTTCTTCCCCCAACTGCCCATCCCTTTGTGGCTCCAATCCAGTTTCTGGACAGGAACCACACATCAGAGTCCTGACTCCTAAGCGTAGCACTCTGTCCGCTGGCCTTGTTGCCTCCCTTGACCAGAGAAGCCAGGGATTTCTTTGAGGAGGTAGCTTCTGTTAACGTGGCTCCTGAGGGTCCCCCACCTGGTGTCTGTTTACTTGACACTGACCACCCTGGGCACAGGACAAATTTGACGATCCTACAGGTGTCCCTCTCATTTGCTGAATGAGAGAACCTTGGCTGGGGCTTGGCCACCTATGAGGTGTTGGTCATCTACTGGCAGGAAGTCAAGGATCTCCTGGGGATATTGACCCACCAAGGGACAGCCATCTCAAAGGGGCTATTGCTCAACAACTCAATCTTTTGCTTCTCCTGGCCTAGAGCAAGGGGGTGAACTGGGAATCAAGAAGGTCAGTGATACTTAGAGAGCCATCTGGATACTAGATAATATCTGCTCTGCCGACTGTAACCTGCCCAGGCCCCAAATGGACAGCCAGTTCCCACTGGTTGTCATGGCCCCATAGGCTTTAGGCCATAACACTGCGTCTAGTGTTCTAGTGTTGGCTCCATCAGCTGCCAATCACAAGCCTTGGCCCTGGACCTTGTGAGGCAAATTCTTCTTTCCTCAATAAATGATATCTAGGCCTTACTAGGTGTCAAGTTATATGCTAAAAACAGAGGTTATGGAATTGAATCAGACATCAAATACCCCTGGTGGTGTGCAATGTCAAGTTTCTGGTGGTGACTGGAAGAGGGGGAGGGGACAGAGCTATAAAAAGGCAAGCATTGGGGTGGGGGCATGGGTCAAGTAATAGATCACCTGTTTAAGCACAGGCAAGGTCTTGAGTTCAAGCCCCACTACTACCAAAAAAGATAAAAGTAGTGTCAGCTCTGACAAGATGTCTGTGAATGGGAAGGAGGAGGATCAGTTCTGCGCAAGGAAGGATGTTGGGGGTTGGGGGGCCAGAGTTCAAGCAGACTCTAGAATATTTATGCTGGAGGAGAGACATCAGGAAGCTAAGCCAGACTACTCATTTTGCAGATGGGGAAACTGAGGCCCAGATTGAGGAAAGTGGCTGAACAGGGGTCCCTTGGTGAGGTAGTGGCAGGTTCTCAGGCTCAAGGTTCCCAGCCTATATACCAGGTACCCTTTCTGGTTTTCTGTATCCTAATCTTTGTGTCCTAACTCTACTTTTGGACAAATAAATATTTGGCATCTCTATTTGGCCATCAGCCAAGAGGCACCAGCTCAGGCCCCGGGAGCTGGGTCCTGCTGGTTCTCCCGCCAGAGGCAGAGTGGCCTCCTCAGGCCTAGAGTGGGGTGGTTGCGTTTTTCTCTCTCTCTCTCTATCTCTCTTGCATTTTGTGAATCTAATGATGAACTTATGCTACCACACTTTTCCCTTCTTTTACACAACTTACCTACTAAAGGAGGAAGTACCACTTTATTGGTAAGTGGACGTTAACCAAGAGGGACTTACAAATCAGAACTAAAAAAAAAAAAAGTAAAGAAAAATAAAAGAAAATAAAAAGAAAAGAGAGAAACAGAAAGACAGTCGGGTCAGCTACTGACACTTCCTGAGCTCTCCATAGGGCTGCAAAACAAAGAAAAAAAATATATATATTAACAGAAAAAAAATGTCAGGTTCCCCAGGAGATCATTGTTTTTGATTTTAGTATCTAATGACATTTGGGGGGGTTTTGTTTTTTTTGTTTTCTTTTTATTTCTGTTTTTCCTCCTTTCTTCGGTTGAGTTTTCAGTTCAGTTGTCCCTCCCCGCCCCGCCCCCTCTCTGTGTGCCGTGTGACCCCCCCTCCATCCCCTGTGCCCACCCCCCTTGCGCTGGGGGGGGAGGGGAAGCCTGGCCTGGAGGGCTGGCCCTGGTCTGGCCTTCCTGAGCCGCCCTCTCTCTTCTCTCTGCCGGGAATCGTCCGTCCCATGCGGGAGGGGGCAGTGCCAGCCCCGGTGCCCGTCCTGGAGTCCTCTCCATCCCCTGCAGCCTCCACCCCCACTGCTCCGTCCCTCTTGTGTTTTGCATGCCGAGACCCCTGCATGAGCTGCATTGTCGAGGCCAGAAGGTGGACACTAAGCGAGGCAGAGGCAGGGCAGGCTCGGGGCCCGTGTGTGCGATGCTAGAGGCCTGCACCTGGGCCTGGTGAAAGCCCTCTTCCCTTTTCTCCCCCCACCCCACCCTGCACCTGTCCGTCCTCTGTCTCTGGGTCTGTTTTCTGCCTGGTCCAATCTCCCCTCTGCTGCTCCATCTCTCCTCCATCACCTGCCCTTTCTCCATCTCTCCTCCATCTTCTCTTCGTTCTCCATCTGCTTTCCATCTTCTTCTCCCCGGTGCTTCTCCATTTCTCCTCCATCATCCTCTCCCCTCTGCTTCTCCATCTTCTTCCCCCCTGTGCTTCTCCATCTCTCCTCCATCATCTCCCCCTTCCATCATCTTCTCCCCTCCGCTTCTCCATCATCTTCTCCCCCATTCTTCCTTTCTCCGCCCCCCTCGCTCTCTCCCGGCGCCTCCCTGCCCATCTCCGTCTCCCTCCCGCCCCTCCGTGCCCTCTCTGCCTCTCTCCCCGTTAGAAGCCCAGCTCGCCCTCGCCCAGGGCCCGCGCCGCACCCACGCCGCCCGCGCGGGGCAAGGACAGCCAGACCCCGCGCGCGGCGGGCACGGAGGCCAAGCGGCGGCGGCGGCGGCGGCGGCGGCGGCGCTCCCGGTCCTCGGCGTCCGCGCCCCGTCGCAGGGGCCGCCGGCGGGCCCGGCCCCCGCCGCCCCGGGGCTCGTCGCGCTCGCTCAGCAGGGCCCGCTCCAGCAGCGACTCCGCCAGGGGCGCCCCGGGTCCCGGGCCCGAACCGGGCTCTGAGCGAGGCCACGGTGGACACGGGAAACGGTGAGCCGGTCTCCGCCCCCACCCCACGCGGGGCCCCGTCCATCGATCACCCTCCCACCCCGGGCTCCCGCTTATTGACCACCCTCCCCGACCCCATACATTGATCACCCCCTCATTTATCGATCACCCCCGTCCCCGTTCACTGATCAGCCCCCCACACACACTCTGAGCTCGCGTTGTGCCCGGTTCTTCAGGACGAAGGAGCGGCCCCCGCGCGCTCGGCCCGTGAGCACTTCGCCGTCCCCGGGCCCTCACGGGAGGCGTGGCGGCCCGGAGGGAAAGAGCTCGTCGCGCAGCCCGGGCGCGCACCCGCGTTCCTGGAGCTCTAGCCGGTCGCCCTCCAAATCCCGCTCGCGCTCCGCAGAGAAGCGGGCCCGCAGCCCCAGCCGCTCGCCGTCGCCCAAGAAAGCGCTCGGCCGGTGAGTGCCCGCGACGCGGCGGCCGGCGAGGGGCCGGGACAAGGAGACCTGGATCCGGGGTGCGGGCGATGGGGAGCCCAGCCCGGGGTGCGAGGCCGCGGGGAGGTGGGGATGACGGGGCTCGGGGCGGCGGCCTCACGGCTCACCTCGGGTGGGTCTTTGCAGGGACAAGGACGGCGAAGGCCGCGCTCGACACGCGGACGGGGAGGCCGCCCGCGCCCGGCGCCGGTCCCGCAGCTACTCGCCCATCCGCAAACGGCGCCGAGACTCGCCGAGCTTCATGGAGCCGCGGCGCATCACCAGGTACCCGGGGCTGCGGGGGCTGGGGGGAGGACCACTGTCCGCAGGGGCTTGCTCGGAGGCGTGGCTTCCGTAAGGGGTGGGCGGCCCTCTAGGAAGCGGGGCTTCCGCAAGGGGCGGGGCGTCCTGCTCGGAGGCGGGGCGTCCTGATAGGAGGCGGGGCTTCCTCAAGGGGCGGGGCGTCCTGCTCGGAGGCGGGGCTTCCGTAAGGGGTGGGCGGCCTTCTAGGAGGCGGGGCTTCCGCAAAGGGCGGGGCGTCCTGCTCGGAGGCGGGGCTTCTGCAAAGGGCGGGGAGGGTGGCGGTGGAGTTGCTGAAGAAGGGCAGCGGGGGAGGGAGGTGTCCCGGACTCTGCTGGACCGCGTGGAGCCCGTCATCCCTGGAGCCGGTCAGTCTCTCCACACCCGTCCGTCGACACTGACATTGCCTTCTCTCCTTCGTCTCAAGGTCCAGCCTGCTGAGTGGCCTGGGGCCGGCCCGGGGGCCGGGTGGACCCCTCCCCGCAGGCCGCGGGGGAGACACCCGTGTGAGCTGGTCTGGCTCTGGTCAGCCTTCCATCTATCTGCCTCTGCCTCTCCTTTTCTCACTAACTGCCCAGCCCCCTGGGGACTGGAGGAGGGGGCACGGGCGGCCTAAGGGCGGCTGTGCCCTGGGAGTGGCTGGTTTGGTGGAAATCAGTGATAGGTTCCTTCCACCTTTGTGTAACTCAAGCTGAAACCTTGGATGGATCGAGGGCAGAGTTCAGGACCCAGCTCTGCCCCGCCCTGCCCTGCCCTGCAGCCTCTGAACTACTGCTCTGGGCCTCAGTTACCACACATGTGCAATAGGAATGGGGTTCCCGAGCATGGTTTCAACTCCAACAACATCCAATTCTCAAATTAGCTCCTCATAGCACTTCTTGATCTAGGCCTCTAAGGGAGAGGGCATTGCCCCCCATCCCATCCAGTATTAAAGATAGTACAAGCCAGATGTCCCATCTTCCACCAGGCCCCCTCCCAAGGCTGCCTCCTCCTCCCACTAACGCATACCTGTTTTCTTCTCAGAATTAACACCAGGTGGGGCACTGCTGCCCACTTAACTAATTTCTTTTCTCTGGGTCCTAGCCTCCTGCCTTCACACTAACTCAGGGCCAGCGGGAGGTAGCTGAGTCCCAGTGGGACTGAGACTGGGACTGGGACTGGGACTGGCCTTGGTCATGAGCAGCAGGGGCCAGGGTTCTTCCTGTTCTCTTTGAATGACCTGACAGGCCTAAGCCTTCAATTCCATAGGGGACAGAGAAGCAGGACCAGGCCACAGCTGGGCTGGGTTGGTGTGTGTCTATTTTTAAAAGTTTCAAGCCAGGTGCTGGTAGCTCATGCCTGTAATCCTTAGCTACTCAGGAAGCTGAGATCTGAGGATCCTGGTTCTAAGCCAGCCAGGGTAGGAAAGTCTATGAGACTCTTACCTCCAATTAACCATCAAACAAAAAAATAGACATAGAACTGTGGCTCACATGGAAGAGCACCAGTCTTGAGTGAACAAATTAAGGGACAGTTCTCAGACCCTGAGCTCAGTACTGACACCAATAAAGGTTTTATTCAGGGCTGGGAATATGGCCTAGTGGTAGAGTGCTTGCCTCGCATGCATGAAGCCCTGGTTCCATTCCTTAGAACCACATAAACAGAAAAAGCCAGAAGTGGCATAGTGGCTCAAGTGTTAGAGCGCTTGCCTTGAGCACAGAGAGGCTCAAGGACAGTACCCAGGCCCTGAATTCAAGCTCCAGGACCAGAAAAAAAAAGTTTTATTCATTCTCGTCATCCCAGTTATTCAGGAGGCAGAGATCAAGAGAGCCACAGTTCAAAGGCCTAACTCTGAAATATTCATGCTAAGATTTTAGTCTCAGATCAAGCAGAGACCTGGCCTTCTTCCCTGAAGACTGGCAAGGAAAGAACCAAAATAATCCATGTGCAATTAACAAATGACCCCAGGTAGGTGTGTCCCTACGGCCAGGCCTCCAGGAAGACAGGCAAGGAACCCTGGCCACTGCTGGGATGGGAGAGAGCCATGGACAGGCAGAGGTCAGAGACCTGGGTGGCCTGTAATCAAACTTATTCTCCCCCACAGTGCCCGCAAGCGTCCCATCCCCTACTACCGGCCCAGTCCTTCCTCCTCCTCCAGCTGCCTGAGCAGTGACTACTCCAGCAGGAGCCACAGCCGCAGTCCCAGCCCAGGCCACAGCCATGGAAGCTACAGCAGCCGGAGTCGTGGGACCCGCAGCCGCACGCGCAGCCCCTCCCAGACCCCCAGTCCCAGCTACCACAGCCGGAGCAGCTCAGAGAGCGGAGGGTTCTGAGTCTAGACAGACCCAGCTGGGACCCCCTGGCACAGGGAGAGGTCAATACCCAAGACCTGGGGGAAGGGGCTGCCTCCCCCCATTGTTACCAAGAGGGCCTGGGGCAGGGGGTCCAGGGAGGACCTTGAGGGTGGGGGACCTGAGGGTGCCTGCCCCCAATTCCTGCCTACCCACCCACCAGTGTCCAGGAACAACGAGCCGTTTGGAACACAGGGGTCACCTGCCTCCTGGCCTGCTCCATGCCCAGCGCGCTGCTCTCAGGCCTTCGCTGCTGAATGGCACAGGCTACCATGTGCTGTCACTTCACCGCAGCTCAGCGGGACCCAGGCACTCCCACTTCACAGTGCCCTCACCTCTCTCTCTCTTTCTCTCTCACTGGGTGGACCAGGAGGTGGCGCAGCAAGCCGGATCTAAGCTAGACAGAAGAGGGGCCTTCACCCTTGGTGCGCTGCTCTCCAAGCTGACTGCAGGAGGCCCCTGGCTGAGGGCTGGTGACTGCCCCCCTGGCCTCCCCAAGCCTTTCCCCTGGCCCTTACCCAAGACCTAGGCCCAGGCCTCTGTTGCTGGGTCCCGAGGCAAGGGACACAGACCATGCCTGCATCAGACCCTGAGTCTAAGGGTCAGGAGAAGGGACAGAACAGGGCAGCCATTAGTGAGTATGAAACAGAATCCTCTGTCAGATGACCAAGAAGGCCAGGGCGGGCTCGGCAGCATTGGGGACAGGTCATTAGCACCACCAAGATGCTGTGCGTGCCAGCAGCTGGGACACGAGTGGACAGCAGCAGGCCCAGGATAACACGTAGTGGGCTTTGGGGCCCAGAGGAGGCCTTTTCCTCAGGCTTTTGGGGGAGGGGGACAGGTTCAGCCAAGGCTCCCCAAGAACAAGAGCAGTATTCATGCTCTCCAAAGGGTGGGATGCTCAGGCCAAAGCTGGCCTGGGAATTGGTGGGAAAGCAGTGACCCAGGCCCACAATCCTCTTCTGCTCCCAGCCCCCCCCCTCCTTCTGCGGCCCTCAGGGATCTCACAAAGTCTTCCTTGGCCCAACAGGGCAGATGCCCTGGGCTCTGGTGGGGGGAGGGTGGTCCGGGTTCCCCTCTCTCTATTGCCCCCTTCCTTTCTCCGCAGTGCGGGAAAAAAATTGGACTCTAATAATAAACACTTGGTGCCCGGATGTCAGGTGGTGAGAGCAGGTCTCTTTGGACTTGAGCTGGTGGTGGGGGTTGGGGTGTGAGAGTGGCTCAGGCCACTGTACAGGACCCCAGGGTCCCACTTGTCTCTAAGAAATATTTGTGGGGCCCACAAGAGGCTCAAGTGGAAAGGAAATCCACACCCAAGGAGACCTTCCTCCCAGCTTGGAGGTCCCTGAACTTCAGCCTTCCTTTTCTCTCCCTTAGAGTGATGGGGAAGGGGGTAATTTTTGCTGTTGTTCATGGCTATGCTAGGGTCTCAAACTCATAAGGCAGGTGATCTAACCACTTGAATCACACTCCCACCTCCCCCACCCCCGAACCTTTTTGTGCCAGTTCCAGGGCTTGAACTCTGGCCTTTCTGGCTCAGGGCTGGCATTTTACCATTTGGACCACACCTCCAGTCCAGCCTTTTGCTGGTTAGTTGGAAATGGAGTCTCAGAGATTTTTCTGTCCAGGCTAGCTTTGAACTATGACCCTTCAGATCTCAGTCTCTTGTGTAGCTAGGATTATAGGCATGAACCACCAGCACCTGGCTCCTTTATTTCTTATTTTCAAGGCAGAGTCTTGCTTTATACCTGCCCTGCCTGGTCTGTGATTCTCAGGACCCTCAGGGTCCCTAGGATGGCAGACATGGACCTCCATGACCAGCCATTGTGGTTAAATAGAGCCTGGGCTGGACTTGAACCATAATCTTCACATCTCCCTCCACCTCCCATGTACTACTGGTGGATTTTTTTTTTTTTTTTGCCAGTCCTGGGGCCAGAACTTGGGGCCTAGGTGCTGTCCCTAAGCTTCTTTGTGCTTAAGGCTAGCTCTCTACCACTTAAGCCACAGCACCATTTTTGGCTTTTTCTGAGTAGTTTATTGGAGATAAAAGTCTCCTGGACTTTTCTGCCCAGGCTGGCTTTGAACCATGATCCTTAGATCTTAGCATCCTGAGTAGCTAGGATTACAGGCTTGAACCACCAGTGTCCAGCTTCAGTGGTGGATTTTAACCTGATTTTGAACTCACCATGGTCCAGGAACCCAAGAGATGCTGAAAGCCCATCCCCAGAGAGGCAGGGCAAGGCTACACTTGGCACTTGATGTGGGATCTCACAGACATTGTAAAGCCCTTGGGGGCCCAGGGCCCAGAACCCTGGCCGTCTGGTGAGCACAGCTGATGTGTGCAGGCTCCTATCTCTGCATGAGCAGAGACAAGGATGCAGAAGATGTCCTTTAGCTGGTCCCCAGGACCTGGGGCCTGCCAGCACAGGACAGTCTTTCCAGCCACTTCTTGCCCAAACTGGAAAAGAGTACCTGACATGGACAGTGGCCCAAGGCAGTTTCTGACTTGAGGAAACTGTTCAGGGAAGTCCAGATGATTCTCTCTCTTGTTCTCTCTCCCTCTCAACCCATCACTGAGCCTTAGGTGCTGGATTATAGGTGTACACTGCCCCCTCCTAATCTCTGTAACCCTCTTTACAAGTTCCACTTGGAGGCTCGTTTCATTGGTAGACCATCTGTTCAGCGAGCACAAGGCCCTGAGTTCAAACCCCAGTGCTGTCAGAAACAAAATCATTATGCAAGTTCCACACAACTAGGCTCTGACAAGGGGTCAGAGATGTAAGAATAAAAAGCCTGCCCTGATGACCCCACCTCCTGCAGTAAAGGCAGGAAGTGCACTTGAAGGCTGGCATCAAGTATGCTTCACACGTAGGACCTGGCACAGGGGCCTGCTGCCTGCTTCTCCCCCGTCAAGCTCCCCCCCACTTTCTCTCTCTGTGCTCCAACTGCCTGCCTCCTAGATAGCCCACAGTCAAAGGGCTCCAGACAGAATAACCTCTTCTTCTTTTTACACCTGCTTCCCTAGCCAGATGACCTTAGCTGTCCTTCTCATCCCTTCCACTATCGCTAAAATGACCTTTTGCCATTCATTTGAATATTCACTGATGTGTCACTACTTGAGATCCTCCTGCCTCTGCCTCCTGAGAGCTGGGATTACGGGCATGCACCTCCATACCAGCCACAAGCATTTGGTATGTGCTGAGCACAGTTTCTGCCTCTGAGGACATCAGATTGGATAAATGACACAGGACACACACACACACACACACACACACACATCTGTGAACTTTGTGGCCAAACATGTCCCACTAGCAAACATGTCCCACTAGCTCAAAAACCTCCCAAATGACCTCATCCAGAATTTCTCATTCTCCACCTTCCCCACCCCATAACAGAGTTCTATACCAAAAGCCTGATTTTCTGGGGGTTACAAGTGTCAGAGCTAGCCATTGGCCTCAATATGCCAAATAAAGAGACAAGCAGTGGTGAAGGGCAGAGAAAGGAGAAAAAAAAAAGAGAAAAAACCCTGAGCACTAGTGGCTTACATTTGTAATCCCAGCTACTCAGGAGGCTGAGATCTGAGGAGTACCTTTCAAAGCCAGCTGAGGTAGGAAAGTCCCTGTGAGACATAACTGGAGACTTAATCAGCAAAAAGCCAGAAGTAGAAGTGTGGCTCAAGTGGTAGAGTACCAGTCTTGAGCAAAAGAGTCAAGCAATAATTTGAAGCCCTGAGTTTGAAGCCCTGAGGTTGAGCCCTAGTACTTGCAGAAGGAGGAACAGAGGAAGAAGAAAAGAGGTGGAGGAGGAAGAGGAGGAGGAGGAGGAGGAAGAAGAGATGTATAGCAATCAGCAGTACAGACATGAACTTTAAGTTTAAACAGAGGAAGATTCAGAGCAGAGGGGGAGGAGTTTCAAAGTTCTCAAAACAGTCCAGGCATGGTATGACCTAGCTGATCTACATGTCAGTTCTGGGGCTCTGGATTCCAGAGACATCACTTTTGGTTGTCACTGGAGCAATTCAGTTCCTGGGAGGTGAGTGCTCATTCCAGGGTCCAGCGGATGCATTTCTGGTGGTCAGTGCCCTCATTGAGGTGGCCTATGCTTTAATCCTTTTCCTTGGGAGTCGTTTCAACCTTTGTCCTTCAGCTGTCCCCCCAGTCCTATCCTTCCTACATCCCCAGGTGGCTACAAGGGGACAACACTGGGCAGAGAGCAATACAAAATGGAGGCGGGGAGGCCAAGCTCTCCTCCTGCTTTCAGTTACTTTGGGGCATTTGTGGTCCCAAGCAAGGGCTCTGTGCATACCTGCTGCATCCCCCAGTTCTGCGTGCCCCACTGTGTTCCTCGTGTTCCCCTTTCCAGGCCACAGGGCCTGTGGGATCCCCAGCTACAATGGGGCTACCCCCTGCTCCAGTTCCTCTGAGCACCTATATTTGAGGTTTTGATCCCAGGTTGAAAACTCAGCTTTAGCAAGGCTCACGCCTGTAACACTAGCTACTCAGAGGGCTGAGATCTGAGGATCATGGTTCAAAGCCAGCCTGGATAGAAAAGTAGAAAATGTCCATGAGGCCTTTTATCTCCAATTAACTATCAAAAAAAAAAAAAAAGCCAGCCAGGCGCCAGTGGCTCACGCCTATAATCCTAGCTACTCAGGAGGCTGAGATCTGGGGATCACGGTTCAAAGCCAGCCCGGCAAGGGTCCATGAGACTCATCTTCAGTAACCACCAGAAAACCAGAAGTAGCTCTATGGCTCAAGTGGTAAAGCACTTGCCTTGAGCTGAAGAGCTCAAGGACAGTGTCCAGGCCAAGAATTCAAGCCCCACAACTGATACACACACAAAAAAAAAGCCACAAATGGCGCTGTGGCTCAAAGTAATAGAGTGCTAGCCTTGAGCATAAAAGCATAGAGACAGTGCCTAGGCCTGAGTTCAATCTCAGGACCAGCACCAAAAAAATAACAAAACCCTCAGAGGTTTGTCTCTGTCTTCGCACCCCTCCACAAAGACACTTTTGAAACACTTATTGAATAAGTAAATCAGGGAACCAAAGAATGGAGAATTCTTGACTGGAGGCCTGGGACCCAATATGAGGTGTGATGCTAGGATAAGACACTAGAGGGCAACAGAGTGAGGAAAAGAGGTTTTGGGACAAACCTGGATTGAGCCAGTGGGGGGCGGGGGAGGAGCAGGATTCTGCCTGGCAGCCTCCAGGCCCCCCCCCCCACAACCGTGGCCTCGGTCAGACCTCGCACCTCCCCAGACTGAGGCTGGGCTAGTACTCTGCTCTACCCCCCTTAGGAAAGGAAAAAACACCAGCATTCAGACCCCCAAAAACAGGAAACTGCAATCCTGCCCAGCTGCCAGAAAGGAGGAAGGGCCTGCCTCTGGTGCCTGGGGATGTGGGCATTTGGTCCCCAGGGTCCCCTGCTCCCCCACAGCTCCTTATGGAGCCCACAGGGAGGCCCCCACCCTCCCAATACACACCAGGCCTGGAGGCCCAGAGGCCTGGGGCTCTCTGATTCCTGTATCCCCAGCTGTACCCCTGCCTTCCCTGTCCTCCATTGGTTTTCTGCATCCCAGACCCAGTGCCTCGGGTCACAGTGCGCAAGGCCAGTGTGCTCATCCCAACCTTTGTCCCCATCCGCGAGATGTTTCTGGAAACCCTGGACACCAGTCTGTCTCGGTTACTGCAAGGAACATTCAGTGTACAGGCCACCCCTACCCTATGAGGGTCCAGATATGGAGTGTCCCCACTTTCACCTCCACCTGACCCCACAATGTTTTAGTGCCAGCAGTAGTGCTTTTGCTTAGGGACTGGGTGCTGTCCTTTAGCGCTTTTTTTGTTTGTTTTTTCTCAAGGCTGGCACTCTACCACTTGAACCACAGCTACATTTCTGAGTTTTTGCTGGTTAACTAGGGATAAGAGTCTCTGCCTAGAGACTTGGAATGTGACTTAATGGTAGAATACTTGCCTAGCATACATGAAGCCCTGAGTTCAGTTCCTCAGTACCACATACACAGAGCTGGAGGTGGCGCTGTAGCTTATGTGGTAGAGTGCTAGCTAGCCTTGAGCAAAAGAAGCTCAGGGACAGCACTCAGGCCCTGAGTTCAAGCTCTAGGAATGGCAAAAAGAAAAAAAAAAGTCTTTGCCCAAGCTAGCCTTGAACCTGGATCCTCAGATCTCAGCCTCCTGAAGAAGCTAGGATTACAGGCAGAACTACCAGTGCCTAGCTCTTCTCTTTTCTCTCCTCTGCTCTGCTCAGCTCTCCTCTCTTCTCTCCTCTCCTTGAGTCTGCTCCATCTCAGGGCCTCCCCTCCCCTCCCCTTTTAAGAAATCATTTGGTGACACTTACGGAACTGTGGTGAGGAAGGTTGTATTCAGGGGTCATAGCTGGCAAACCATGGTGGACCACTTAGATAGGATGTAGCTGGGAGGAGGCGCTTGGCTCAACCCGCGGGGGGGGGGGGCAGGTAGCAGGATCGGGGTCAGTAGGGACAAGTAAGCAAGAAGAGGTCATTAGTGTGAGGGGGATTTGGGCTAGCCCATCAGGGTAATGGGGCATCACTGGGGGGGAGCATCTGATTAGATGCAGGGGGGGAGGGAGAGAGGAGGGAAGGTCCTAGCTAACCTGACTTAAAATGAGAATCTACCAGGATGCACACACTGGCGGCCAGGAGAAGACCCAAGTTTGGTCACGCAAGGACTTCCAGCAGCACTATCCACACCCCCAGGCCCGCCCCAGTTTACACTTTGCTGGAGCTGCAGGCCACAGGGAGGGTGGGAGGCGTAGAGGAGTAACTTGATTCATGGCCCTGGAAAGAGACTTCCAGAACATCCCGTCCAATGGTCTCATTGTACAGATGAAGAAAATGAGTCACAGTGCTGGCCTCTGACCAAGGTCTGAAACATCCAGGTCCCCATATTCTCTGGCTTCAACAGCCAAGGGCAGGGGGACCCCAACCCAGACACCTGACCCCTCTTGAGCCCCCTTCAGTGGTGATGGAGAAAGAGGGTAAAAATCAGTCCCAGGGGGAAGGCAGGCTAGAGATAGTGCTTTAGAAATGGACTCCCAGAGAGGCAGTATCTAGAAGTTTCCAGGAAGACCCAGCATCCCCTTCTTCCCCCCCTCCCCCATCTTCTCCACCTTCCTTTGTGCTCTAATGACTGCTGCCGACATTCTTGGTTGTGGCAGAGCCAGTGACTGGCACAGGTCAGCTGTCAGGCCCCTCCAGGGAGCTCAGGCAGCTGCCTGAAGATTCCAGTGTGTTCTCTGAGCTGGGCCAGCAAGGGAGGGGCTGGCTGCCGCAGTTGGCAGAAGCTAGCCTCAGATATGGCTAGCCTGGCCAAATCCTGAGGCACAGTACAATGGGAGGAATACAATGCAGAGCACCCCAGTTAGGAAGAGGGGTGCTCTGAAGAGGGCAGAGGAGGGGGTAGGCTACAGAGGGCCTCAGTGGCTTCTGGGAAATTATAATTTTTTGTTGTTGTTATTGGCCGTGGGGCTTGAACTCTGGGCCTGGGCGCTGTCCCTCAATTCTTCAGCTCAAGGCGAGCACTCTACCACTTGAGCCACAGCACCACTTCCGGTTTTCTAGTGGTTTATTGGAGATAAGAGTCTCACAGACTTTCCTGCCTGGGCTGGCTTTGAACCGTGATCCTCAGATCTCAGCCTCCTGAGTAGCTAGGATTACAGGTGTGAACCACCGACACCCAGCTGGGAAATTATTTTTTTTTCCAGGACTAGAGATTAAAATCAAGGCCTCACACTTGCTAGGCAAGTGCTCTACCACCCCCAACCATGTCCCTAGTGCCCCTCTTTTTTGTCAGTTGTGGGGCTTGAACTCAGGACTTGGGCAATGTCCCTGAGCTTTTTAGCTCAAAGCTAGTGCTCTACTACTTTGAGCTACAGCACCACTTCCGGTTTTCTGGTGATTCATTGGAGATAAGAGTACCTGGGCTGGGAAGGTGGCTCAGTGGTACAGCGCTTGCCTTGCATGCATGAGGCCCTGGGTTCAATTCCTCAGCACCACATAAGCAAAAAGAAGTGGTAGAGCGCTAGCCTTGAGCTGAAGAGCTGAGGGACAGCACCCAGGCCCAGAGTTCAGGCCCCACAACCAGACCCCCCCCCAAAAAAAAGGTCCCACACTGCCGGGCTCACGCCTATAATCCTAGCTACGGTAGAGCATTTGCCTTGTGCTGAAGAGCGCAGGTACAGCGCCCAGGCCCAGAGTTCAAGCCCCACAACCGACAAAAAAAAAAGAGTCTCAGACTTTCCTGTCTGGGCTGGCTCTGAACCACAGTCCTCAGATCTCAGCCCTTTTGCTTTTAGTTTTTCAGATAGGGTCTCACACTTTGGCCCAAATCAGCCTTAGTCAATGATCTCCCTACATCCACCTCCTGACTAGCTGGGGTTACAGACACCACCATGCCTTCTGGACATCATCAAAAAACCATTTTCCTTTTTGTAGGGGAGTGAGGGTAGAGAAGAAAACATCTGAAACTCTGATGCTGGAGCTAGACACAGACCATCCAAAAGCCAGTGAGACAGATGGGCACTGCCACCCAGCTCTGGATCTGCTTGCCAAGCCCAATAGTGGGGTGAAGATAACAGTTTCTCCCAGGAAAGGCCCCAGGGTTAAGGCCGCAGAGGGCCTCAGAGGATGTGGCCCTGGCCTCCTTGCCCAGCTGACCTCTACCACTGTACCCTGAACCCAATAGCCTGTAGACCTCCCTGCCTCCCTGCACTGGCTGGGAATTCTCTCGGCTGGATGGAAAAGATGAGTTCCAGTCTTCCCACCCCTTACCTGACCTGTGACCTTGGGGTCAAGCTGACGCTGTTTTCTCCTATGAAAAAGTAGGATTCTGGCTAGCTACTTCAATAGGCCCAGGAAGCAGCTACAATTGGGTAAATCTTATTAGAGGAAGTCCCGGTATTCAAGTGCCAGGTCGTCATGGTAACAGTAAGGGCGCCTGAGCACCAGGCACTGGACACACATGGGTCCCCTGTGAGATGGGCAGGTGCAACCTCAGCTGCCGCTTGACCATGGCGATCATCACTCACCAGTCACCAGGCCGGTGAGCTGTGGGAGCCAGATTCAAGCCCAGCCCAATCTGACCCCAAAACCCAGTTTCTCTCCCACCCGATTCCCACGCCCAGGCTTCCACTCTTGCAGTGGGCAAACTGATGTAAGAACTGGTCCTTTTGAAGATGTGTTGGACTCTGGACACATGGTTACAATAGTGGGCACACCCTGGTTTGCCAGGGCTGCAAAGACGGCTCCCCCTTGCCCTGGTGTCAAGTGAGATGAAGGGAGCCGAGCCTCCAGACATCCCCTGGCGTCTCAAACATGGCTGAGCTTGGCAGGGCCACACTTGAAAGCACTGATGCCCACATCTGACAGCTCCCCAGAGGGTGCGGTGCCCAGGGCTCCCGTCTGGGCCACAGTGGACAGGCAGAGGCAGGGGCAGTCAGAGGAACGTCTTTCTTGCCTTCTGACCTCACCCAGAATTTACAGCGCTGGGGATGGGTGGGGATGGGATGGGAACAATGGTTTGAAGTTGCCTAATGCAGTCACTCTTGAAGAGGATGGCAAAGAGCTGGCATCAAGGCAGAGGTCCTGGCTTTCTGCCCTCTGAGAGCCCCAGGATCTCCAGTACTCTCTGGGGTGATGGGAGAGTCATGACCCAGCAGCTCTGCTTAGTCCCCCATGGGCAGCCTGGAAAGAAAAGGAATCAACTATGAGCTTGCTCTCTCTCTTTCCTCCCTTCCCCCCTCCCTCTCAGGAAACTGAGGCTCAGCAGGGCACAGGGGTTGATGCCAACACAGCTCCTCAAGGCCAGCCCTTGCGGAATCCCTCAGTCTGGGCCTGCGCAGGACAAGGTGTCAGTGGGCTGGGCCCCCTAAGAAGTTGAGTCTGGTGTGGGGGAAGGGAAGGCCCACCCTCGGGTCTGGTCAAGTCTGTGAGCTCATGGGATCTGACCACTGAGGCAGCCGCTGGCAGAACTCACAATTCCACAAATATAGGCACATCTTTCCAGCACCACAAACATCAATGCCAGCTACCATCACATGCCAAATGGTGCTTGCAGAAAAAAATGGTTTCCCTTCTCCAGCTTGGGGGTGGGGGTGGGGGAGGATGGGCACAGGACCTGAGGGAGGGGAAAGGAAGGCAGGAGAGTTGGGGTGGTTAGTTTCTACACAGGAGCCCACATAGGTGGTTAGATGGAGGAGACAGGATGGAGGCTGAGCCTTAGGCTAGGGGTGAGCTTGGGGCCGCTGCTTGTCCCTCTGGGCAGTTGAGAGATCAGGAGTTTGGAAAGCCTGTAAAAAGAGGGCGGGAACCAGTCTAAAGGAGAGGGGGCCAGGCCATCAGCCAATCAGAGCCACCAGTAGGCTGTCTCCTGGCTGAGACAAAATAGATATGGTTGAGATATGTCACAGTCACCTTAATCTCGCTCCCAGCCCCCCATGCACTGGACATCAAGAGACTCTCATCAGGGCCCATCCAGCCTGCTTGGAGTAGGAGGGAAGTGGCTAAACTCTGCCCCTCTGGAATGCCAGCGGATAACAGTAACTAATAATTATGACACAGCAGGCCCCGGGCCTCAGCACTCACCTGCATGAAGTCATGGGTCCTCAGGCCAGCCAGTGACGTTCATGTTATTATTATCATGGAGATCATCTCCATGGGGTGGGTGCTAGTCTTTAGCATGTGATCTTGACTAACTCCGGAGGCTGAGATGTGAGTATCATGGTTTGAAGCCAGCCCAGGGCAGGAAAGTCCATGAGACTTTTATTTCCAACTAACCACCAAAAAGCCACATGTGGAGTTGTTGAATGAAAAAGCCAAGGTACTCAGCCCGGCCTGAGTTCCAGCCCCAGTACTGGCGCGCGCACGCGCGCGCACACACACACACACACACACACACACCTCCTTGGTCTAGATGGGGAAATCGAGGCACTAACTCACACAAGTGTACTCACTGGGTGGCAGTATGAGTGGGCTCAGTCTGTCAACTTCCCTCCCGAGCCCCCTGTGAGACAAACCTGGCTCTGCCACTCCTGGGCCGGGATGGGGACTGGAAGGCCAACCTGACTCAGCTTTGTTCAGTGTTAATCAGAGAATATGGGCCGGGGCCGCAGGCCGCCGCCGCGCAGCCGGGCCTCCGCCGGGCCAGCGCCGGTGGTGCCGGCTTTTGTTTTCTGGAAGGAGAGAAGTTTCCAGATGTGGGCAGAGCCGCCCCGCCCGGCCGGGCCACCGCCCCCCCTCCCCAGGAAGAAGAATGCGCGGGGAGGGAGGGGCCCCGCCGGTCATCGCCATGAATAGAGACCCGGGCGCCGCCCGCTAAAAATACCCGGCCGCGGCCCCATAAAAGCGCGGCCGGGCGGCGGCGGGTTCATCTGCGCCCCGGCCCCGCGCGCCACCTCCGGTCCTCCGTCCGATCTCGCCCCGCACCGCCGCCTCCCGCGCCATGACCGAGCGCCGCGTGCCCTTCTCGCTGCTGCGCAGCCCCAGCTGGGACCCGTTCCGGGACTGGTACCCCGCGTCCAACCGCCTCTTCGACCAGGCCTTCGGGTCGCCGCGGCTGCCCGAAGAGTGGGCGCAGTGGCTGGGCACCTGGCCGGGCTACGTGCGCCCGCTGCCCGCCGCCGAGGTTCCCGCGGCCGCCGCGCTGTCCGCGGCCGCCCCGGGGCGCGCGCTCGCCCCGCGGCTGGGCAGCGGCGTCTCCCGGCCGACCGCTGGCGCGTGGCGCTGGACGTCGGCCACTTCGCGCCCGAGGAGCTGACGGTGAAGACCAAGGACGGCCTGGTGGAGATCACGGGTGAGGACCGCGGGGGGGCCCGGGCCGCGGGGCTGGGAGACCGGGACCCGGCTTCTCTTTCCTCTTCCCTTAAGAAAAAAGTTCCCTGTGGGTTTCAGCCCGTGTTTAGGATTGCGGGATGCGGGCCCCGGGCGGGCGGCTCAAAGACTCGGGGCGCCGGGACGCACGCCTGGCGTCCCAGTATGGAGAAGGCTGGGGTGAGGATTGCGGTCCGAAGCCAGCCCGGGATTAAAATTCGTGAGACTCTGACCGCCAATGAGACACACGCACGCACGCACACACACACACACACGCACGCACGCACACACACACGCACACACACACTCACGCACACACAAGTGGACCTAGAGCTGTGCCTTCAGTGGTAGAGTGCGGGTCTTTAGTGGAAAAAGCCAAGCCAAGCGCGAGGACCCGAGTTCAAGCCCCAGCACTAGCACGAAAGGAAAATAAGGTCACTGGGAAAGAACCACCGGGGCCTCGGGCTCAGCGCCAAGTCCGCGGCCGGCTGGTCCCGGGCCCGGGCTGCCGAGGGGGCGT